>NC_071102.1:28140000-28472500 GCF_024256425.1 Clarias gariepinus | reverse complement strand
ACATCAAGACAGGGAGAGAGGGGGAAAAACATTTTGTCAATACTGTAATGATTGAGACAGAGTAGATGGACAAGATGCGGTTCTATATTATAGGAAAAACTCGATGAGAGACGACCAACTATGGTAAGCCATTTTGTTACTGCTTCTTTAGATTATACCACTCCGTATATTCACCATAGGCCTATAACACAAAGAGTAAGGGTTATTTTTGAATGAATCTATGCAAAAGTAGAAAATTGTTTACATCTAAAGAATAACATTTAATCAACGCTAAATACTTAATTAACAATGTAATCTATTTAAGAGTCAACTAAAACAAATTTAAATAAAATGGTTATATCACCCATTCAAATGTCACTAATGTTAAGCAAAATGTCGGTAACGTTGGACAAAATGTCGGTAATGTTAGGCAAAATAATTAAGGGCATGACGCATTTATTGAAGCCATGTTTTTACTCGATTTATGACAAAACATAAAAAGTAATTTAAAACTAAAATTAGACAACACATTTACAAATTGCTTTCTTTTGCTTGATGAAAAACATGTAATCATAACGCAAAAACAGCAACAGTTTTTTGTTTTGTTTTAAGTTCGTTTTCAAAGGTGACACATGTGTTACTTAAAAAGGCGTCATTGTCTCTTTCCGCTTCCGCTTTTGTCCCATGCTGGTGATGGAGCAATGTGTTTACAAGTCAACAGATATAACAGTATTGAAGCAATCCCATATGCGTTGCAACAGTTTAGATCCACTGTCCGCCATGAGATCGTTTATCCTTCCATGAAACTCCCCACAGAAAAAATGTCTTCAGTTTGTATTTTACAGATGGCAGTGTGGGTCACTTTTCTTCTCACTGCGCAGCGAGAAACTAAACGAGGGTTAGCGACAAGGCCTCAGGCCTATATCGCCGGCGATTCGCAGCCTATCTCTGCATAGAGTCTTGATGAGGTGAGGAGTACCAGTGTGAATAGCCGGGCATGTAGCTGTTGGCAGACATGTTCACTCCCTTGGAAGACGCGGACACGTCCCATATGGGAGGGATGGCTGGAGAGCGCGGGGAGAGAGCTATGGATCCCGGCAGTGGGTCACTCTCGTGGGGATTACCGCCTTGCTTCAGCAACTTCTTAAACTTCGACCTTTTATTCTGGAACCAGATTTTTACCTGAAATACACAGCAAACAAGCATAGACGATTTATATATTTTCCATATGACCTGTGATTTAAACCACAGAACGCAGAGCGCTGGATTTTGCAATAATTCAAGGCAATGCTATGATGGCCAGAAAGTCTGCATCAGGATGTAGATGAGAAGCTTACCTGTGTCTGTGTGAGCCCTAGGGAAGCCGCCAGCTCCGCGCGCTCCGGCAGGGCGAGATACTGGGTTTGCTGGAATCTGTGGTTTAATGCCTGAAGCTGTAAACTGGAATAAATTGTCCTCGGTTTTCGAATCTTTTTGCCTTTCCCGTTGAAACGTATTTCTCCGTTCTCGATCACTGTTGTTTTCTGCTGTTCTGGAAAGGGTAACATTGCGTTGGTAGGAGAATAATTGTAAGATTTTATTTTGCATTATGGCTAAGCAATTTTTTTTTGGCACGATCATTAAGCTGAATGAAATATCCTTGAAATTCGACAATTAAACTGATATTTTAAAATAATTTAAATAATGGGATGCTAAGTACAGATCGCTATGGATAGGGATAAACTAATTAATACATAATTAATAATTTTTTTCTGTAGTTATTTTTTATAAACAGAAACGTAAACAAAAACTAAACGCCTGTGTCTATGCTGCAAAACGAAACAAAGGACAATAGGTGCATTTGGCAGTGCAGTGCGTCGTAAATACGAGCACAACTGCATCTGATTAATTTTATTTGCGCGATAATTCGCACATGCACATTGATTTGTTTTGGGGCGCAAGCTACTGGTTAAACAAGACTGAACAATAAAGCAAAAACTAATTTGGCCTAAATAAACATCGAGAACGAATGAATCAGTGTAGGAATGTAAAAGTGCGCTTACCTGTGTCTAACCTCGTCTGTGTGCCGGCGGCGTTATTATGGTAGGACGGCAGGTATGGACTGTGGTGCGGATGGCTCATGTACGAGTATGGTAGCGACCTGTTATACGAGTTTGAGCCGGAATACGGAGAGTTGTCGTGCTGGTGAGCGTGGGAGCCGGAATGGAGGCAGTGGATCGGGTAGTGGCTGGCGGCCATCGACGGAGAGCTCTGCTGCGAGTGTGACTGCTGACCAAACTCCATGAAAGCCGATTTTGACGAGTCCTGAGCCTCCAGACCGTCAGCCATCGTAGTCATGGTCATCATCAAATTTTCTGCCTTGAGAGTACTTACTCCCCCCTCCCCGTCTCTCAAGTCCAAATGGATCCTGTTGTCGTGTTCTTTCCCCCTTGTTTAGGGAATGCTGCGTTATTACTCCGAAATGTCCCCTTTTTCTCCCTTCCGTTTTTTCTCACGCGGTGTGGCGAAAGGTGGGCTTGAGAAAAGGCAGGAGATTATAAGGTGGATTCTGTTAAATTTGAGTCCTTGCTTCTAGACTTGATGCAGACACTACAAGTAAAATGGTTTGTCTCCAAAGGGCAGCGCCTTCCTATTGGTCACTCAACCTCACGTCATCAGTTCTCTGCTTAGCTGAGACTTTACAGCGAGTTAACCTATCTTAACTGCTCTATGAGGAGGATAATAACGGTGGGGTATCCCTTGGACGTTCACAAAACAATTACTCGTAAATATGATTTTAAAGACAAGAGCATGAAAGCGATAACCACAATAACAAGTTACACCAGCGGCTGGTCTCATTAAGTCGCATTAATGACCCAGCTGAGCTGATGATCAGGTTAGGCTATGTTACAAACGTGTTAAAGTTGGCACTATAATTTTACGAATAGAGCAATCGTTTAGACTCTTGCGAAATATGATCAGTTATTAGGAGAGTAATCTGAACACTTCCGTAACGAATTTGTATAAACTTGTTAACTGCGTAATTACGCGATGCGTCCCGGCTCTATCGTAATTACTCACAAGTCACAGTCCAAGCCTCTGTCACTGGATGTCCCGGCTAACTGACAGCATTTCCCTGCTGCAATCAGGAGCTCGTTACAGTTGAAAATGTATGTAAATTACACATGCAGTTAGTGGTTTGGCAAATCGCGTTCACATTATAAACCACGCTGTAAATACACACTACAACGTTCACTTAATTCACATTTCACATCGTTTCATTTTTATGGTCAACACGTTCCTTCATAATATGGCGTTCATTTACTTTAAATGGTGATGGAAAAAAGTAATTATAGTCGCAATCAGTTATATCCAAATCCTATTTGATTACCCGCTACACTGTATTTAAATTGCTCCAATAAAATTGTGAACAATTCATCTGTAATGATTATGGACGAAGTTTATTTTTGGAGGTGGAATAAAAGTAGATATAGCATGAATTATCCGCTAATTATACGCCAGTGTCGCCTCAATTATCCTCTTATCAAAAATGGTCGTCTAAATGCAGCGTTTAGGTTAAATTTTCTCCCTTTCTGTAACTAGAACTTGGTACCTTGCTATTATTGCCAGGGTTGTTATTTACTTTGCGGGATTTAAAAGTGCACAAGCGGCCTGGATAACCACTCTCCATGAACGGACGCTCAGAGACACAAGGCCAGCTCATTCAAAAGCTCGCGTTATTGGATTTTTCCACTGATTTCTGCTTGCAACAAACATAGCTGGAATTTGTATTAAGACATTATGACAGGTAAGGGACAAGAGATTGTATAATTTATCGCAGGTTAGTTATGGACCTCCCAAATTGGCGGTCGGATTAAAAAAATATATACTTTGCCATCAGAAGCTGTCATTTTAATGTAATAGTGCATTAGAGACTCTGTTCAAATCAGTTTTTCGATTTTTCGAACGGCGTGAGAAGGAAACCAGACCCAAACAGGCCTATTAACCTCTGAATGGTACAAACAAAACTTCCAATTCTGCTTTGTTACCTGCACGTTATTTGTGTAATAGACTGAGACGTAGCAGTTAATTACATTAGCTTTTGTTTTTGCACGAAATGACAAACTGTTTAATAAAAAAACATTTTAATCATATTATTTGTTGCACTTCTAATATAGTTGTATTGTATATCTCATATGCTCGTATATATGTTTGCTTATAGTATGCAAGGGTTCTCAGTTTTCATATACAGAAGAAAGTTATGTAGGTTACAAAAGATTTATATTATTCGTTAAATAACGTTACTGACTGGCCTGAACAAAACAGATTCATTATGGATCATGGTTTAAATAAATAAATAAATATTTTATTCTAAGCTTACATTTTATACTGTAGGGCAGTTATGTACTGTGAGGCCTTCGCTATATATGGCGAAATAACATTTAATTCGTGCAAAGAAACAGAATAACTAATTAAAATATTTCAGCTGTATTAAACAGTTTTACTCTCAAGCAGCTCCATATTTGGTCATTTTAGGTGTTTATTCAATACATATATTTTTGTTTATAGTTTCTTGTTCGGGTAAAAAAGAGGAAAATTTAAATCATTAACTATAATATCATCAACAACAACATCAACTATAATATCAACAGATATCAGAGTTTATTATAGGCCTAATGATAAGGAAACTAGAAACAAAAATATAGCAGCAGCAACAACATCATTAATACTACTAATAATTAAACCTTATTATTATTATTATTATTATTATTATTATTATTATTATTATTATTGTCGTTGTTGTTGATGATGATGTACAGATATACACTGTTAGATATAAAAGAACTGACGTCTGTGTATTAGGCCTAGTGTGTACATAGCTGTGTGCTTGCAGTCTCCATATAAACGAGTATTAACACTGGTCATCTGAAGAAAAAAATCTCTAACGAGATCTTGGAATGTTCTAGCAGCTCCTAATCGATTACTTGGATATATTTGGATTGTGTGCAGTTTATTTCAGAATGTTTAGGATAGGTTATGGGGTCGAAACCGTGATGAAAGGTTAATGCGTGTCTCCGCAGTGGAGTTCAGTCCCACATTGACTGTAACGCCACCATGCATGAATTCACATCGCTGCGGGGGAAACGATCTGGCGCGGGAAAGCTGGGCAAAGGATGACTTTTCATCAGCACTGAAATGACTAATAAGATTTATAGCTTTATAGCTGTCGTTATACCCGTGGTTATCAGAATGACTTTCTCCAGAAACCCCGAACTTAAACGAATGCGCATGTGATGGGATGTTGGTATGGTGTTGCGCTTTGTTCTGCCAATTCCTAAAAACTAAATTCATAATATTTATTGGCTTTAAACAACCAGTTCTTAAAACCTAGATATTAGACACACAATAACTGTACAGTAGTACAGTGTTTAGCGACACATGCTGTATTTGTCTTCTCGTTTCACAGCCTGCATCTGATGAACAGAGTGGCCAGGTTATATGAAATCACTTGAACTTACACTGCACCTGATTATTTAAAATAATATGCTAGAGATGCTGCATTAATGTTGTAGCATACTTAATTAATAAAAAAAAAAATCCAATAAGGCTTTATGTTCACCTCGTACATTAGTTTCTATAATTTCCTAAAATTTCACAAACCATTTTCCTTCCAACATATATATATATATATATATATATATATATATATATATATATATATATATATATATATATATATAATTATACATATAGTTATAGCCTATATATAAAACTATGTTTATTATGTTCAGAGCAAAGCTGCATCCAACAAAAGGCATACCTTGGCATTAATTTTCGGTTCATCTAAATTAAGCTGAAATCTCTTTTATCTTTTGAGAATGTTGAACAAATGAGAACAGTTGGATTTTTCGTGGCTCTTTTTCCGACTTAATAGAAGACATTATTAGCTCTGACAGCACACAGCTCAGGTCTGGAGAAGAGGATTTTGTAGAGAGATGACAGACAGGAAGGCTAGCAATCATAGGCTCTTTTTTACCCGAATGTACTGTTCGATGCCGTTTATCCTTGATGATAGAAAATTGCTCTGTTGCCAGGACGCGGCTGCTAAAATAGAGGGCAAGAGCAACATTTCCATTTTCCAGTTTGAAAGCCATTGAAATGAATTAGTAAAATGGAAAAAAAATCCCGTGGTAAACAAAGGCGACAAACAAAGATAGCCTTTTCTTGAGCCGAGCCCTCTTTCAATTTATAATTTTTCGTTTGCGCCTGTATTCCCGAGGCTTTGGATTCAACACTTGTAAATGGATCACCCTCCTGATGTGCATCACTGCTGATTATTAATTTTGCAACATGATCACAAAGTACAGTACAAAATTCAATTACACTGCTTTTTTCTACCTAATTAGACTGCTCTTACGTGTGTCATAGAGAACCGCATCCATACATGCAGCCCTTACGGGGGTACAGTCTGGATATAACTGTGTAAGAAAAAGTACAATATAAATATATGTATAATTTACCAGAAAGCATAAATAAAAGATTAGCTATCTAATTGTACTGTACAGATAACTGATTAATAATTATAGGTAAAATTTTTAATCTAATAATATGCACACCACAACCCAGGTATATATATATATGTGTGTGTGTGTGTGGTGTGTGTATGTATATATGTGTGTGTGTGTGTGTGTGTGTGTATATTTCTGGAATCAGAGCGATTTTTTAATCATATATCGTTATATATCTAGATCAAAAAGCATGTCTCTGGAGGGCCGCTCGCAATTCTGGGTAACGTATAATGTCCCTAAAAGGAGTTAGTCAGGCTAGTGTGTGTTTTGACAGCTTGAGAACACACCCGAGTGAATAGTGGGTTTGCATGTCATCACAGACACATGCTTTATTGTTGTTTGGGCGCGCAGTGGCCGAGCACCAAGTGGGTTTTAGTAAACACGCGCGTTAAAGTTGCAGCACTCTCATGCATAACCATACATTTTTGTGATAATGTAAAATTACATGACTATAATGCAGAATCTTTTAACAAACAATGGATTTAGTGAATAGATTTTAGCAGTAACAGTGTAATACCAATATATATTTTTTTGTGTGTGTGGGGGGTAAGAAACAATTTTCAAAACAAATTACGCAACTATGATAGAATAAAGGAATAAATGCATTAAGTGCAAACTATTCATAAAAACCAGTATTTACTTGTTTTATGTTAATAATTTCAATTATTCATACAACACTCTCACATATAGGTATATCAACATGCACTGTTGCTTGTGGAACCATCAACAATTATAGATCGTTCCTTAAGTTCTATTTGTGTATCCTAAATTATTTTATAGGTTTCTAGATAAAATATAAACTCACCCAACAAAGTATTTTTTTTATGAATCCTTTTAAGGTGCATGATTTATCAGGTAATTTTATTTTGCAATTGCATATGTAGTCATCCTTTACCTCTATGCTAATTCGTCTTTGATCTCTCAAATGCTCCAGATCCATGTTTAAATTAATATTGAGTGTAGATGCCGTGGTTTTGAGGAAATGGATTGTTTTTGCATATGAGAGTTTAGACAGGCAGGCAGGTGGTTTACTCCGAGGGTGCAGCACTATTAGCCTGGCTCCATCTGTTTTCCTTGCAAGGCATCGCTTATTAGCAATGCATGCGTGTAGCCTATTTGCAATTCTCTATATCCAGAATTGTCTAAAAACAGTTTTTTATATATATAAAATTTTCCATACAGACTATTAGCCATCACACTAGCCGTATTCGGAATGTTTCATGTTTTAGATGATGTGTTTTTTCTGCAGTTTTAGATTTAAGCTATTTGGTAGCTTCTATGTAAATAATTAGTTTGAATACTACTAAAGCAGCCTGGTAGTATTAATCACATAATGAAAGGCCTGACATTAAGAGAGGAAAATTATCACAGCAACTCTGTCTGATCTGATTTAGACTATGTTATTTAAACTCGGAACTGAACCACTCATGTTGACAAATTGCATGGATTTCGTTTCTATTTGTAATGTGTAAACTCTGAAAAAAAAACGAGCTCTATATGCTGTCTGTCTTCAGATTTATTTCTTTGTTGTTATTGTGATCTTCAGGAAGCGCAGTCTATACGTAAATCAGCTCATATATACCAAATTCTTTACTATTATTTTTTTTCCATTCAAACGCAAAGGTGTTGGATGAGCTTAAATTGCGTGTGACTGAACAAGACGTTTCCTTCATGTGCGTTTGCCGAGACGCAGTGAGGGAGAGCTGAAAACAATAAGGAGCATAAAACACAATTGTGCGCTTGAAACTCAAGACCGGCGTGTGAGATGAGGCGGAAAAATGCGGAGAAAACAAGTCACACCTGGTGGACCGCCTCATACCTGCTCAATTCATTCCACTGCCAAGGTTCTCAGGAGTTCATTAGATTTCTCAAGCTACTGTTCATGACTTATTCATCACAAATCCAGACAAAATCTTACATGAACTCACAAACCTCGCAAAGGCGATTATGTATGGAGATTGACCCAGACTGGTATCCGAGAAAAGATGCGGCATGCTTGATGACAGTTTCTTCCCAAAAAGGATTATGAAAAAAGATAACATTTCGTAACCCACAAATTGCTGTGTATGATTTCCGTAAGCCTAGGCCAGTCTACTGAAAAGTTTTTTTTCGACATAAGCGTATTTTGTTAATCTATCTATTGGATGGAAACTCTAAAATTAATATACAGTATGGTTCAGGTATTGTGATAAATATTAACAAGCGAGCAACATTTACAAGTGCTGTTTACTTGATACAGTCTGTAATAGACATTAACCCGATTGGGTGCAGTAAAATTTAATCTTATTTAAACCTAAATGTGATAAAATAAAACCTACCTTAAGCAAAGTTTACGCAAATTGAAACGAAAAACTTAAAGTTATTTGATTTAACCCATTATGATACAATAAAACTTAAGCAAATTTGGTGCAATAAAACTTACCTTAAACCAATTTGACGCAAATGTAAATGAACACACATTCATTCAAATAACCCATTTTTATGCAATCAACCCTAAGCAATTAAATGAAGAATCCAATTAAAATTAAAGAATTAACCCGATTTGATGTAGTAAAACTTAATTCACTTAATGCAAATAAATAAATAAACCTTAAACCAGTTTGATTTAAATAAATTAAACCAATTTGATGCAATAAAGCTTAACCTAATTTGTTTTAAATAACTCAATTTATCTAAATAAATAAAAACAAAATTTTAATTTACATAACTTATCCCAATTTAATATAATAAAACTCAACCCAATTTGATTTAAAGAACTTAATGCAGTTTGACTGAATAAAAAAAATGCATAAATGCTGGCATGCTTGGATATTACATAAATAAGTATTAAGATATTTTATATTTTGCAAGTTTCACAGAGAAATTAGTACAAAAAATATGCACCCTAAAAATACTGGGGAGGTATCATATTAACATGCGACGTATTGATCAATGGGTTAAATGTTGCCACAAATTAGGTGATGCAACATAAATGGGCCATTTAAGAAGATGACTGTTATAAGCCATACAATTTCAGATTTATTAGAGCTTTTCAGTCAAAAGACTTGAAGCTCTTATTTTCATTAGCTGTAAATGCCATTTCAATTCAAGGGTTTTAGACTGTGTCTGTTTTAAACAAAACACAAGCAGGCAATCACACTGATAACTGCCCTTGGAAATGCATCCACCAGAGCGCTTATTCAATCAATACAAGGAGAGAGGGAGTTCGTATAAATAATGAAAACAAGGCAAAGTCATTTTCCACAAAGTAAACCATGTTTTTCATAGTGTTCCATAGTGAAAGCTTAGTGAAATATATGTTGATCATAATGAATAGTACTGTAAATATATAGTCCAATAGTTGTGGGCCATGGTGAAATATATGTATATTCTAAAGAGATAAGAAGATATTAGTGAAATTTATGTATATTGTTATGCAATATATGGACACCTTAGTTAAAAACATGTAGATCTTAAACTTAATTGAATTAATGATGGTAAAGTAACTTGGTGAAAGTAACTGGTGATGCATCAAGTCACTAAAGTTGTCTACAAAGACAAGCTATTACTGTTTTTAAATACAGTTACTGTATGGATGAGATTCTTTAAGTACTCTTTCATCTTGAATTGTAGTCTGCCACAGGTGTCTACTCATCTTTTATCTAGAACATTTTCTGTCCATTAGCAAATTTAGGCCACATAGCTTTTAATACCAAACTATTTACACCTCGTATCTGTGCATAAAAGCCCAGATAAAACAAGGTCATTGAGTCTGCCTGAGAAAAACATTTTAGAATCCTGTCTATTGATTGAATATGATGGCTTCATCACCCACACTCACCTCCCTAAGAGTGACGTGCATCCATACCGCCCCCCACAGCTCCTTCCTCCCTGGTGCTGGTTGGTTTCTACAGCTGTGGTGTGTGAGAAATGACCAGAGAATTGGCCTCTGGGGTAGCAGCAAGCCATCCTGGTGCTATTAGGCTTGTGGCTAATAATAGGTGTTTCAGTCTGGGGGAAGATCAATCAGGGGGAATCATAGGGAATGTTCTGAGGAGCACTTTTACACATCTGTCCAGATGGATGAAATTACACTTGTCTGTTTTTAGCTGTATTACTCCTAAATTGGTTGTCTACTTTTTTCTTGCGCTCTCTCTCGCTCTTTCTCTCTCTCTTTCTTACTCCCCATTCATTCATGTGTCAGTGGTCTGCTAAAAGGATTGGGTGCTGAACTCCCTGTCATTTTAGTCTTTTCCTCATGGCACACCTTCAATTTATTTACTTACTTGCATCTGAACAAGAGACAAATAATGTCTCCAGAGAATTTCCTCTTGTGAAGAGTTTAATTGCAAAGAAGTGCATGGAACACTTCTTGCATGTTTTTTAAACATTTTAGGCTGTCATAAATAAATATTGTGTTCACTGAAAACTATTGAGGACATAATTATCTAAATTCATATCTTGTTTTTTTTAATAAAATTGCAGATTTTTTATAATTAGAAATTATTTATTGCTTTATAAATCTCTGCAATTGTTTTGAACAAGATCTTTGTACTGTTATGTACTTTTCATGTGCAAATGTTATAATGGGTTATAATAGTATTATCAACCTGCAAAATTCTGTTGTAGGAATATTTAAAAAGATCTTTGATATATGCCCATCGCTGTCATGAGCTATGAGTGTACTGGGCCGTGGAAGTAACCACATGTTGGTAAGACCCCCTGTGATTTAACACTGGCAGTTAACTGGCATGATGTGTCCATCACAGAGGTTTGTGTGGAGACTGAGAGGGGTCATTTACAGACTACAAAATAGCTGCATGCATCTCTGATTTTAGCTCAATGGCTGACAGCATGAAATGTTATATGTTTGTGAGCAACAGTATGGCAACTTGTATCAGATTCTGGCCTTTACGGCAATGTATTTTGAGTTTTATACCGAGTTTGATATAACTCTTAGAAATGTGCCAAGTTTGATTTGCTTGTAGTATGAATTCGTATAAGTATCCCTGACACTGTTACAATAGGCTGACATTCACAATATGGCACTCAGTGAAATTACCACTCAAAGACACTCAGTGGGACTTTTTTTTAACAGTGAAAATGAATACTGTACATCATTGTTGTTTTTTTTTTTTGCTTGCAGGGAGCCTGATTTGAGATGTTCTTCTGTTGTTGATTGCTCAACATTGAGAGATATTTCAAGGGCTCAGAGAGCTGACTGAGGAGAAGTCTTTTCAAAGAGCAAAGCCCGATGACCAGGCGAAGGAAATCAAGGCACCCTAGTGTGTCGCCTTAGCAACGGGGGAAAATTAGCATTGACTTCCGAGCAAGCCTACAAAACTAGGCTTCAGGGTACTTTTTACATCTTCAAAAGTGACAATCAAAGAAGATCTAAAGACATGCTTCCACTTCCATTTATATTGAAATCAGCTTCTTTCTTTTTCCGCTGCCATAACACAAAAAGCCTTAATGTATGTATTTTTGCTCATTTTACTGTGTTGTGCAGATTCCCTGCAATGCCTCCTTGCTTGTGTTTGCCTCCCGTCGTGGCAAACAGAAACGTCTATGACAGTGAATGCATTTCAGAACACTTCCCAACATGAACTTGAGCTGACACTGACTTCCTCATTCGCAGGCATGGAATTCAGCTCTCATGATTGCCAACACGCTTAATGATAGTGTCTCCTAGAGTCACAGAAGTATCACACTGATGCACCATCTCTCTCTCTCTCTCTCTCTCTCTCTCTCTCTTCATCATTTTGCAAGGAATTCATTGGCATCCAAACTGCAGAACCCGCAACTAAGCCCATCAGGAGCTGTTATTCAGAGAAATGAAGTGCAGATTGTTTGTGCCAATGGATGAAGCTGCTTGGTATATCCTCTCATCACAGGCAAGCTGCACTACCATGTAGGAACAAGCAGGAATACATTAAAAGGTAATGAGAGATCAGTCAGAAGAGGGTCATGCAGGGGCACTGTTTGGCATCGCTGTTGCAGGAGAGAGCTTTCCAGCGTGACGGCCTCGTTGTCTCTGTTGAGGAGCCAGAAGGGGTGGAGTTCAACAATGTTCCTCATGGCAACAGTTGCTAAGCCTTGCTTCTTGTTGATGTGGTTATTTGTGAATCAAAACTGGGTGCATAAGATTAGAAAGTATCATATATATATGTGTGTTATTTCACATACAAATGATGATTTGAATAAATATTTTCATTCAAAACCATTCAGATACCGTGTGCCATTTACTCCAGGGTAATTATGTTGCATGAGGAGCATTAAAAGGACCATGAACTACAGAATGCTAATGAGTAATATTATTCACCATGCAGAGCAGATATTACATTTATTTTTATTTTTGTTTTTTCGTGAAACCACAACAGTTTTAGTAAAATAATGAGCTGATGATTGCACCCCTGAGAGATTAAGCATTTCCAAATATTTCTGCAAAAGCACCGCTGATCCTGTTCTCTGCCATATGGCCACTGATGAGGGCTATGTGGAATCACCTAATGGTATGCCATTGTAAAAACACCTGGCAACAGTTCATCCAGACTCATAGTCCTCCCCTCCCCCCCACTGAAAAACGCTGGAACACAGCCCTCATTTCTGTGTGAGAGAGAAAGCCCTATGAACAAATAATGGATGCGAGCCAGTCTAAATAAAGTGTGGTTTATGAGTTGTGGTCAGGACCATCTCTTTAAAAAAGCGTGCTGTACAAAAACTGCTGCCAACGTATTTTTTTCCACCATACGGTTATAATACGAAGCCATTTCTTCCCTCTCTCACAGTAAGAGGCTCAGTCAATAAACGGCTGCCTGTAGACCAGTAGTCTACAGCCACAGGAGAAGAGAACAAGCCACACACGCCAAAACAAACCCATGTTCCCTTGCAATTTTTAACTCAGCCATTTCAATAATACACTTACTGGGCTTCTGTGCAGAATAAATGTTTGGTAAGGCATGTCATGTTTCACTTTCTATAGTAATCAACAAAAATGACAGAAAAATGTCATTTATTTTATATGAAAGAGAATACTGTGCAATTTTCCTGCAGGTTTTACCTATAAAAGATTTATGATTACACCAATAACCCGAGTACATATTTCTATTTAGAGTTATAATTTGTCATTGCAAGACAAGTTCAGGGTTATGTGAGGTAAATACCAAGAGGCAGTCTTGCTACCAACGGACTGTCAGCTTCTATTACCTATAAACTTCAAGGACCAATCAGCAGGTCCAGAATTACCTACATTTCCTATTTGCTTCACAAATTCATATGAGTTACTAAATAATATGTTTAAGATTAAAAGAGCCAGACAACAAAACAACATGTTCAAAATTGATTTCTTAAATGCAAAAATATTTACATTGATGTTTACAACGTTTAGCATTTTACATTTTACAACCATTATGTAGTAAAACAGCAAGTTATTATAAGGTTCATTATAGTAAAGAAAAGGTGCATGAGTTTTGATTGGCATGGATGAAGTGGTCAGGTGGCAAAAAGGTGTAATTTCAGTGTTTGTTTGAAGACTCAGATATTTGAACAAAAGTTCATTCCACCACCACCAAGAGAGAGAAAGGTCTTAATGCAGAGTCTTTGTTGTGTCCTGATAGATTATGGGTCAATTTGATCCATGCTAGATGCTTGAAGAGACTGTGAGGAAGTTCAGGGTTTCAGGTGGGTGCTTTTAGGTTTTGCACTAAAGTCTCTGCTTATTATTTAATATCTGGCACATTGCATTAGTGAAGGAAGTGTGGCAATGAGATGAGGTGGTGGAACATTGGGATCTTAAAGACAATGGATTTTGGATTTTCAGTTGTTGGGATTGAAAAGCTTGCAAGGGATGAACTGCCAGAAGACAAGGTACTAAACAAGCAGATGAGTGGCCTCTCGGAAGACAAACTGCCAAATCCTCTTGCATGGGAGAGACTTTCATGACCAAAAACAGACTGGCAATTCAAAGAAAAAAATCATAGGTTCGCATTAATTGTTGGAATTTGTGAACTAAGATGAGGAAAATTGATACAGGGATAAATAGCAGATCTATTTTGCTGTGCCAGCTTTGAAAGGTTTCTTTGCAGTTAGATATTTGTGGGCAGGTAACGACTTGGTCAAACACATGGAATTTACACATATAGAACAGTATATTGAGTATTGGCTAGTTTCTTGAAAGGTTGGCTGTGCTAATTTCAGCTGAATTAAGCTTTCTATTAAGGCCATAAGGTTTTATAAATCAATACTTTTATGGAGCTCCCTTAGGGTTTTTGACCAAAAATGCTAAACCCTTGAGAATAATTAATTTTCCATGTCTCTAGTGAAATTTGCAGCCACCATTAAAGTCCTTAGAACAAATTAATACAGTTTTAGGTGGGGGATTCAAAAAAGCCTCCAAAATGAGCATAGTCATATAATGGTGGCTTATACATTAAGAAAGTCTATGGATTTATTGCACAACACATAAACCCCCAGTTTACTGTAAGAAATCATGGAATTTTTAACCATGATGGCATCTATGATGTGACTGGAAAGTAGCTGTAGACAGCAATTTTTTTTTACTCTTTTTTTACTTACTAGTAAAGATGTGTAGAAAGATAAGAATAATACTGTATGTGAGGGGAAACATGATCATACATTGATTTTTCTAGGTAGCACTGGCTATTATGACTAAGGCACTGGGGTATGCTCTTTTTAAAACAATCAACAATGAGAATATGTGATGTCATTTTCACTGCAAGTTAATTATTTTTCTATTTTTTTTGTAAATGAACTTGACAATACTGTTTTTGCAAGAACTATTCCAAAACAGCTGACCTTCCTGTCTTAAAATAACAAATGACTGTTGTTTTGTTGCTTTTTCTTAATAACTTAATAACTTAATGCACATGTGTTATTTTATGTTTTTTTTTTTAAAAATCTATTATTCTAGAATATAGAAAATAAATCCAAACTTGTGTCCAAACTTTTAACTGGTACTCTATGCTGCATATCATCCAGAACATTAAACACATTAACATTTTAAATCACCTAGATTTGGGTTTCCCACTGAGGTCAGCTCAGACTCTTAGGGGTGTTCTGTGGTGTCTGGCACCAGGACGTTGGCAGCAGATCCTTGGGATGGTTGATGATCAATGTTGCTCACTTCATGTCACTAATCATACTGTGGCTGATTAGTTTATATATATATATGGTTAAGTTTCCCAGTGCCCAGATATATATATATATATATATATGCAGTATGGGCTGTTGCAATAAAATGAATCAAGATCACATACAACAGTGCTGTGGTCTTAGCAAAACAGTGGGTGATCTTGTTTTTGTCATGTGTTTAAAATTTTAAACATTTAGACACTTAGCAGAACATTAATTCCAATGCTAATGATGACTTGATGTAAAAGTAGATATATGAACTCCAAATGTCAGTCATAACATGTTTATTTTAGTAGGTTTAAATGGTCAAATGAGAATAACAGTAGTCCAGAACCTGGTCCACATTAAAGAAGAAAGACTGCCTGAATATGTCTGTGTAATATCTGGGCACTGGGAAACTCAACCAATGTGTTTTGCTCCTGTATTAAAGCCTGTGCAAAAAATTTAGGATAACCCATTACATTCCCAGGATTTATCAGAGTCTTGACTTATATTGATCACTCTTGTTGCAGGGTCTACTGTAATACCTCATGGCCAGAGGGCCGTACATGGAAAGAGGACTAAGCAAAACTTTGAGGGTTAAAAAGCAGTGATGTTTATTGAACACATTATTTAGAAATTATTTTACCTTTAAGATGACTCAATGTAGCCATAAGGGAACAATCACTGCTCCCTGTGCCTGTAGTTTAGTTCAGTGGGGGCTGCAGAGCTGTCAGGGTTAGAGAGTGAGTGCAGAGCAAAAAGAGAGGAGGCTGGAAGTATGCTGGGCCAGAGGCTGCAGGAGCCAGGAGCCCCTGCCAGGGCTGTATGGTGGAAAGCTGTTAATAAGCATTGCAAAGCTCTTAAACATAATGATCTGGACTTCTCTCCCTGGGCTAATGCCTATCACATGCCTCCGACCAGCCTGCCCACAGCTCACACACCCAGGAAGAGGAGGATGACCTGTTGGATGAGGGGGTGTAAGAAAAGTACAAGAGCACTAATATGGTGTTAAAGTCAGCGTGATGCTTTGATACAAGAAAATAGGTGATACTGATTTCAATTATATGTATGATGATTGCAACTTTAGTGACTGAGAAAGCTCAGTAAAGATATTCCTACAAATGGCAAAGAAAAGCCCCTCAGTAAGGCACGGCTCTGAGACGGGGATTAATTGGCTTTCAGCCTAAAATCAAACAAACTGCAAACTGCCACTTGCATAACTCTCTGGAATGGGCCTAATAAATGAGCACACATCAGCAGATATAGTAAACACAGATGCATTTAATTTCTCCCTGCAAACTGGAAAGTAAGCACCATGAGACAAATGTTACTATGTTGACCTGATTACAACAAATAAATACGTACAAGACAAGATGGAGGAGGAGACTTCCTTTGTGTGAGTATTTTGCACTTATGAATCAAGCCTTTGACATTGCTCCTAGTGCTCACTAGCCTGCTGACACTTTGTTGTGTGGTGCCTAGACATTTATTCGTGACGAGCTGGTGTAGAACAGCCGTAATAAATATCTCTCTCTTTCTGTGTGTGCTTGCTTTGAGGTAGCTTAATTAACCATGTGCTGTGCACTCTCCCCAGTGACATATGTCCCAAAGAAAGCCAAAAATAACAGCAATACGAGTGGAGGGGAGTGTGCATGAAACAGGGGGATCACATGTGTGCAGTGAGCAGGTTCAGAACATATTGATGCACACTGAGTGCATCTGCATTAAGAGCTGTGTTGCCTCTCCCATAGGAGCGGTTTAGGAGGCCCTGGCCTGAGGCATGAGAGAGAGAGAGAGAGAGAGAGAGAGAGAAAGAGAGAGAGAGAGAACATGTGTGTGTAGCTGTGCTGTAATTGACGACACTCGGACAGAGACACTTGTGGTTGGAGTCTGCTCTCACATGTGCAGGTCTGACAGAGCATAAGTCAGCAAGGCCAGATCTATACTGAGCTGATCCATTAGCACTAACAACCAGAGTGCACTATGGAAAGGTCCTGAGGAAACCGGAAATATGTTAACATGCTGGATCTGGAGGTAGACTCTGCAGGGGAATGCAATCAAGTCCCTGATCCTCTCTTACACATGCACACACCTGTAGCAACATCTGTACATTTTCTTTTGCTCAAAATTACACATGAACATGGATCTAATGATATTATCACAACAGCAGACATGTACAAGGGCTTCAACCTGAAATAATAATATCACTGATTACATTAAGGTTGATCAACTTATTACCTATCTTTACATAATATATAAATCAAAATGTTGAGTTAAAAAGATGTTACAGTTATGTGCCAGATTTCACAATCTACTTTAAACAGGGAGTGTATTTGGGTGTATTTGGCTGATGACAAAACAAGATTTGATTTGATTTCCTTGCAATAATAAATAGAGTATCCTACTGTTCCAACTGTTATATACTGTTACTATTTTAAAGACATGTAGGTAAGGTTAATTGACGTTCCCAAATTGCCCGTGAATGGGTGTGTGTATGTGTGTGTGCCCTGCGATAGATTGGCACCCTGTCCAGGGTGTACCCTGCCTCGTGCCCTAAGCCTCCTGGGATAGGCTCCAGGTCCCCGCGACCCTGAATACAGGATAATGCGGTATAGAAGATGAGTGATCTGTCCATACGTGTTTGAAGGTTCAGTTTGTGTGGTGTACTTGCCTTTTTTGGAGTATGCCATGCTGAGTTGCATGCTTGTTTCTGTTCTGTGAGAATTTGGGTGCATTATAGGTGCATTAAGGTTGTACTCTTTGTATTTATGGTAAACTATTGTGTTGACTTGCTCTGTTGAGTGCCGCGTATAGCCACACCCACCTTAAGGAAAAAAGTGCTATAGTGCAAAAAGGCGCAGGTATGTGCTATGATGTAATCTGCCATGTAACTGCTCATAACGTCCATTTTACTCAACATTTTGATTTCATTTATGGTGCAGATTTAACTTCAGGCAAATGACCAGGCAAATTACAAAAATGTAATTAAATTCTGGCCAGCTATTTTTGTGCAATGCTGTGACAAAATTAGCTGGAAAGACGAACAAACATACATACAGACAGACAGACAGACAGAAATTTTAGACAGACGGCAATACAGACTTGTTTCTGGTCCCCTTATGTATGTAATTTAAAGATATCATTAAAAAGGTGAGTTTGGAAAGGATCTACTCACCAGTAGAGGGTTCTGTGGCCTTTTTATGGATTACCAGGGAAAGGACAACAGTGAGTGGAGATTGCGCTCCAGCCCAGGTGAATCAGCCAGCCCTGTTTCCTTTCCACACAAACAGGGGCTGTAAAGTGAGTGGGGTAATTTGCGCTGTGTGCGCGACAGGTCAGAGTGAGAACAGTGCTTGCCACCTTGACAGACCATCTACATTTTTGTGTTGAGCTCCGGCCCTGTGAACTATGGAAAACAAGAAACCCTGCAGTGAGGAAAACTACCTTGTTATGTGGAGGTTGATATTGTTCACCCTTGCAAGCAACTGTAAAGGAGCATGATCTGTTAATGACCTTTAAGATAATATCTAAGCTCCTATATTGCCCACTTAATAGCAAGGGCTTCCTTTTCTATAGTTGCATAACGATTTTGGTGGGAGACAGTTTTCTTTTGGGACGGCTTTCAGGTACTTGTTGCATGGTCAACAGTGAAAAAGTTGAACTTGTGCCCTTTGTCGATTTGGTGAGTGGGTGGGCAGACAATATCCATACCATTCTGCTGGAATGAAACGCTAATGTTTGGTAGGGGAATCAGTGGGGCGGGCTGGTCTTTGTCAGAGCTGTCCATTTGCACTTTGGGCAGTGCTGACAGAAGTTCCAAACCTCAGCATTGAGCCAGGGATGCATTGAGTGGAAGTGATCTCTTGTCTTTTCCATTATGTTTTTAACCCCCCGAATGGTGTTAAATGTATGAGATGCATCACCGTGTTTTGTGGCGCCACAAAGGGGCAGGCTAGCATAATGGCACTTCCTGTGTCTTACAGCACTGGGAGCGGAGCTCCATTTAATTTGACTTTAATTTTTAGACTTGGGAAGAAGCACAGGGGAAGTTTCTCTGGTGGCAGTTGCTTCTTGTGGGCAAGTGAAAGTGTGGTGAGTGCATACTCCAGTGCGCCCAGCATCTTTTGCATTATTGTTGGCTGGCTTGTGTCCACTGCTTTATGCTTCTCCTAAGGAAGGGTGTGAAGCCACTCTTATCACCACCTTGAATGACATGCTCCAGCTGGAGCCACCTGATTACAATCTGATTCAGTCATTCTAGACGAGCACTAGCTTTGAGCAGATCATAACCCGTCCCATCATGCTCATTAAGGATGTTTTCCTGACCACATATCTTCTTTAAAAATTATCATTCACCACTATCCTTCCAGGTTGTTATAAGTTCCTAACCCGTAATTATTACTTTTAGCAATCTCCTTAGTTGTTTTCTTTTCTTGATGCAGGCCAATATTGCATCTTTATATCTATCGAAACCTATTTATCAGGACTACAGGATATGTCTGCTGACATGGTTGAATACTCAAGAAGTTATCCACTGCATCAATTAGGGTTAAAAATTTGTTGCCACCTGAACTGTATTAATTACTGCAGTACTTATCCAATGGAAGGTTTTTAACTATTTGCTTAGTTACATCCCGGTGGTGACTTTTTTTGGATGGACATTGTAGTTTGTCTGTTTTCTTGCTGTCTGGTCCCTCCTTTTCTACTAACAGAAAATATGATTTGGTAAAACTATTTATCTGTCACATTGTAATGTGGTATGAGTGTCAAAATGACTAATATAGATCACTAAAATAATTTTGTTTTGCTGTTGGTACTTTAGTTTAATAACCTGGTGCTATCAGGGTTATAGAAAGGGAAGCCCTCACAGGGTTATATAGTGTACTGAGTTCTTTGTAGTCTATTGCATTTTGGTAAAACTATTTATCTGTCACATTGTAATATGGTATGAGTGTCAAAATGACTTATATAGATGACTGAAATCATTTTGTTTTGATGATGGTACTTTGGTTTAATAACTTAAATAACATTGTTGGTCCGGTGCTATCAGGGTTATAGAAAGGGAAGCCCCTGCAGGCTTATATAGTGTAGTGAGTTCTTTGTAGTCTATTGCATCATAAGTGAAACTGATGCATCTGAAAGATTAATCCTTTCATTATCTTGATATAGAACCTTAAACGGTTGCCAAGCACTGCAGCTTCTGGGGTAGGAGGGTTGGATCTGAAGGCACCATGGAGAACAAAGGATGAAAGTAACTGTCAGAGTGGGCAGCAGAAAAAAAGGAAGTGAGAGCACACTGAAGTGCTATGGGAGTGCCGCGCAGGGATGGGATGACAAAGCTGGGAGGGGACAGTGGAGGAGGGGTGGGGGACACAAGGTGAATTTGAGAGTCCTTGGAGAACGGGCACAGGGTCCCCTTTGACCTCTGTCTCAGGCAAAGAATTTAAAAATGACATGAGAGAGGGAAAGGTTAGAGTCCTCATGGCTTCTCACAGGTTTGAAATAATGCCTGCACCACTCTTTCTTGTCATGAACAGACAATGCGACTTGTGAGACACTGGGCGATTTCAGTTTAGGTCTTATATTTGATTTGCCTATTGTGTGACTGTATGTCATACCATACGTTATTGAAAATCTCACAGTTTATACTGGCACAATTAAGCAATAAATGGGCAAAATCAAGTTAACTAAACCACTGTATGATATATAGACAACTTTTCATAGCAAAAAAGACCAAAACGGATTTTTGAATGAGTGGTTGTTACAAAGCACTGTCAACAAATTCTGCAGTTGCTTATTTGGGGTTTCTCCACCGTAACTGGAATTTTGGCCAGCTCTGTGTCACCCACATTGTTATTTCTTTAATCCTAAACAGATTTGCTCCCGCCACCAAAAAATCCCAGACTTGGGTGTCTCTGTGGTGTTCTCCACAGACTACATGAATGGTCTACACATGTTGATAAGTTATGGAATAGATTAGTTGCAATGTATGTGGTCCTTCTCGTGGAAAAGCTAGTGGTATTTAGCAACACACTTTAACAAGGAAAACATCTGATCCATTGTGCCCTCACTTCCACATATACATTAGTAGTACTTTGTCATGAGATTTCACACAGCCAGCTATGACTCCATCGCCTGGCCAGTAAAAAAAATACTAAAGTAAAATATCTAAGCACAGAGTTTAAGAAGACAATGAATACAATTCTTAATAGGACAAATGTGTTGTTTTCAATTTTTAAAGTTTGTACCAGAAGATAAAGGAGGTTAAGATCCTTTATCAAGCAGGTTTTTAAAAAGAGACAGAAAAAAATATTTTTTTAAAGACTAAAAAGATTTTTAGGAAATGATAGGCAGGCATTTACAGGCAAAGCAGTTTCTTTTTCTTTATATGTTAAAATGTGAAATTTATTCAACAAATAAATATTCTTTAGCCATCATGCTATTCAAGTATGTTAAACCCAAATAGTATACTGTGCTTATTTTTTTTATATGAAAGTTGTGATTTATTTTCTATAACAGCACCTCACCAGACTAATTATTTTTTTCGTCAATGCATTTACTGCAAACACATTAGTTACTATAGTAACAGCAACCTTACAGTGCCTTGAAAAACATAAAATATACATAAACAAATAAAAGTGTGTAATCGTTGATATGGTGAAGAGGGTTTCAGTGAATAGTCTCTGGTGATTTTATAGATTTTTTTTAATAGATTTTATAGCAGTCAGAGGTGAAACTATGACTGTACGTTTTCAGGATGAGGACTTTGAAGTCTCTCAAAGTATGTTCAAGCTACATATTCTTATCATAGGAAAGAATGTCGGACTGTTTGCAAAAGTTGTTATGCAAGTGACGGCAGGAACTCTGTGTTTTCTGAATGTTCCACAATATTTAGTGTAAACATAAATTAATGTGTTTTCGCTTAATTAATAAAAAAAGTGTAACATGGAGAAATTCTGTAAAATAAAACAGTTCAGGATATTCTGTTTTAAGGAAATAATCATGGTGGTAACAATAACTTTCCACAAGTCTACTTTGGGTAGGGCTGCATCATACTGCTCTGCTGCTGTTTCCTTTAACAGTATGTCAACATTGTGTTGCTTACTTATGGTAAGACATGACATTAGACACAAAATGGCTATAAAATTATAACTTTCCTAGCACTAGTCTGCTATTTTCACAAGTTTCAGAAATTGTGAGAACTGATGTCAGAATAGCCTGAATACTTCCTTTTAAATTAATAGGTAAACAAAGATTTTATGCTAGTTTGGTAATATACATAAAAAATGAATTTATAATTAGTGTAGTAAATTAAGTTTCTGACATTTTTTTTAATGAACATAAAAGCACGTTCAAACCAAACTCTATTTAATTCTATGTCCTTTCACTTAAAGTGTGTGTACCAATATGAAAGCTTGCATTGTATGTTTGTGTGTGATCAAGTGCAACAAGAAAAAAAGGACCCCAAATTACCAGGGTCTTTAGACAGCTGGGTGAAAATTATATGCATATACACAAGCCTGTCTGAAATAGAGCCAGGTTGGGGCATCTGTATTTCTCCAATGCACATGGAGGGATCATGCAGTCAGAGAACTACACTGTCTCTCTCTCTGAAGGAGGGGCAAAGGGGAGAAGTCAGGGGTGTCTGCTGTTAACAATGAGGGTGCTTCATGAACGCCAATCTAACTGGCCTAAGGCAAGAAAGACATCAGCACGTCAACACTCCAGACAGAGAAGCCTGTACAGCCATTATCTCTAAACAACCACGGCCTTCTCAGAGCACACAGGCCTTTTACAAGTGCTAATAAAGATAATTAGTACAAAAACTTGTAAACGGGTAAAAGCTATTAGGAGCCTTCATTTTTGTGAAGGATCATTTGTTTCTCATATGCAACAAATGCCAAATGACAACTTGAGAAGGAGAAATTGGTGTTTTTCTTGGCACACAGTTGAGCTTAACTGCTTTTTATGATTTATTAAAATATTAAAACGTAACATATAAGTCAGAGTGGCTAAGTGATGATTGTTTAGGTTCGTGCCCTGAGAAATGTGCAGCATTTTAAACAGTACGTCATTCAGTGCTGTCAAACATAAAGCCCATAAAGCCATACAGTCTATTTAAAATGTAGCAACCCTCTGTTGCATTGTGGTGTACACCCTCAGTTGGATTTTATTTAATTATACAGATTGCCAGCCTCTTAACACTGCTTTTCATGCAGTGTACAGTTTGACTTCTGACTCTTCTGAAAAATGCCCATTATCCAGGATGTGAGATTGCCACATAATGGACACGCACAAGCATTTAACTGCAGGGTCAATACAAAGTTTAATAATTGCAAACTCTTTAAAGTCTCTTGAACAGAGTTGAAAGCCTGTAAAATGCCTGCACACTACAATATGAGTGGTCATTTTTGGCTTCCAAAATGATGATCCAGGTAATAGGTGGGCATATTCCTTTTTTAACTAATTGCTCTCTCTCTTTTAAGCTATTACTCTCTTAACATCCTGATAATAGCTTCTTTTTTAATTCACTTTCGTGTACAGTATATTCAGGACACACCATCCAGAATTCCAGGTGCAGAGATTTATAGATGGAAGTACCTTCTATATGCTGGTGCTATTTATTTTTTAAAAGACAATATTATATCTAAGGAATATCTAAAGAATATCTGAGAAAGTGCTTCTTGAATAAATAAAGAATTATGCTTTTTATTCAGCCCCATTCAGGGCTCCAAATAAAAAAAAAAAATCGTTTCTCTAGAGTGTTTTTCTAAGAGTTATTTATGGCCTTTCCCTATTATACATTAATTTAGACTTTAAAGTATTATTGGGTTTATGTGTTACAAAACATTTCAAAATTATAATGACATGAATGTTCTTGGAACTGGGTTACGGAAAGCCTTTATCACTAGAACTTTCACTATTTTTTTTAAACCCTAGGCCAAAGTCACCTTGACACCTTAAGAAATATTTTCACACTTCCAAATTCAAATTCAGGTTTTCTTGACTTTATATAATTCATAAAAAAAGTTTGAGCTTAAGGTTAAGAAAAGGAGGAGGGGCTCGCATTTATTATTTAATTGGGCAAAAGTTTATATCATTCCTCTGTTGTAAGCTTTACTATTTTAATTGTTTGGAAATATAATTGTAAATTTTTGTTTTATCACTAATACATTTTGGATCTCTGTGGCATAGAATCTTCTAAGGTTCAGTATGATGAACGTTTATGTGACTCAAGGCAGCTTATGAATCCAGTCATCATCATTTAGCATACTATGATGCATTATTGTTCGGTCCAGATGGGATATCTAGCCAAGCCAAGTGTACAGTACCGACCTTTCATTAACAATAAAGTTGCCATCTTGGCCCTGGTATACTTCAATACATATGGCTGATAATGGAATTACTCAGACACCGGAAAGATGTTAAGTACTTTATATAGCAATGTGATCTGCTTCTCACAGCTGGCACTTCATCCCATATACTGCTGCATTCTGGGAACCCGCCGTCTGTCTCTCTCTTTACCCCACTATCTCCAGCCTTAATCTAAAGGCCAGCTATTATGATTTCTGTACTTGGCGTATCTGAGGCCGATTTAGAACATCAACACCATCAATCACAAATCTGAGAGGCCAAGCAGCTGGCTGAACCTTGTTGTCCTGCAGGCCTATTTGTCATCTGGGATACGTCCTCCCTGCAAGTAGTTTGTTCACTCCGATAACGACCTCACAGATTTCTTTTCTCAAACAATGCCCCAGTAAAGCTAAATTTTGACTACCCTCCTACAACCACACGATGGAGAACTTATCCAGATATCAGACTTTGGATGAAGTTTGATGAGTTTTGTTTAGGTGATGAAGAAGAGGGGGAGCATAAGACGGAAAAGATCCATTAAAAAACAAGAAGAAATACTATTAATAACACTAGGGAGGTGAAGAATAAAAATAATGTTTGTGCTTTTTTTTAAATATTGTATCTCATATATTTTGCTGTGGCTCTGCCAATTCAAATGACTGAACAAAGCCTCCAAGTAAACAACTAAACAAGCTCTCCATAACATGGCTATGACTCACTATCTACTAAAACAAAATCTGGTATGGCTGTTAGGCACTTATAAAAAGCACATAATAGCATCTAAGCATGCCATTACAAAAAAAGAAAAACCCTGGGTTTATAAGACATAAAATCCCACAAACATCCATCCTCTACAGTGGAGCTAATCATAAGTAGGCTGTATAACAATAGCCTTTGGTGTATTAATATTATGGATGTGCTGAGAATTTTTATTTATGCATTTATTTATTTATAAATAACATGAATATTAGTGCATTGCTGCAATTCCTGAAATGAACAAGTACTTAAAGAATAAAGAACTAATGCTTGCCAGTTGCAGTTATGTGTTCAATTGAGAACAAATACTTTGTTGAATATTCATGTTGTAATGGCACTTAATTGAACAAAAGATTCTCCTGATTTGCATATCCATCAGTGCCCTTGATGGGAAATGGTGGAGGTACTGGCACAGAGCCACAGCTGTATGTATCAGTAAATGATACCACATGTAATTATCCCTTACACAGCTACCATTAATGTGTTATATATCTCATCTATGCAAAAGGGATATGAAGAATATCAGCAGGTTTGAAAATCAGTTTACTGTATAAGACTGGACACTAAAAAAATAATTTTACGTTTACCTGTAATGCTAAGAAGACATTGTAAAAGATATTCTGGATCTCAGTGGAACTTACTGGTAAAATAAATTTGAATGAAGAAGAGCAAAATTCTTTCTATTACATTCACTTGAAAAGGATAAGCAAAGTGACATTTATGACATCCTGTTAATATACAGGGAATATCTTAATTGGTAAATTTTTTCTTTGTTGTCAGTTGGGACATTATCAGTCCCAACTAGTTACCTTGTCAACTTTTCTTGTAATATTGATATAATAAGCCATAATATAGTACTTAAACTAAGAGAATAAAACTCAATGATGACATGAACATAATTGTCTATTTTGTTAACAAATTTTGTATGCCAAACCTACAACAAATATTTATATTACAACACAAACACAATAGCCTATGTAATCAATAAGATAAGCTTGAAAAAAATATCAAATTAATGAATGCCTTGGAATACACTTTCCGATATGAGGTTTGTATACCAGGCTTTAAAAAAAGTCATTGATTATTATCTATGAATATTTAAAATAATGTTAAGGTGAAATTAACAGTAATAGTAGAACACAGCTGTGACACTTCTAAGACACTGATAAGTGTACAGTAATTAAGCTGTACACTGCCTAGCTAAACAAATTGTGCACACTGAAATATTTAATATGACCAGGTTTATTTTTGGATTACGATGGTGGCTATTTATGTTTGAAAATTATTCCTCATGGTCCCAGAACTAATCTTTTAAAAGTCCCAGAATAGGAAACAAACAAACAAATAAAATAAGAACCACTGATATGATAACATAGTCAGACCAGACCATCTAAAGCAAACCCAGATCATAACACTACCTCCAGAGGCTTGTACAGTGTCTACTATGTACTGTATAATGAGTATGTTGCTCCATGTGCTTCCCTTATTACCCTGGCACTTCCTTTGCTCTGGGATAGAGTCAGTCTGGACTCATCAGACCACATGATCTTTTTCCTTTGCTCCAACGTTCAATGTTTATGCTCACTAACAAATTGAAGCCTTTTTCTGATTAGGCTCACTAACAGTTGTTTAGTCCCAATCCTGTGAGTTCTCATCACATTGCGCGTTCAGAAATCCTCTTACTTAACTATTAATCATAGCTATTATTTCTACTTTTTATTATTTCTATGATGCAACTTCAGCAAATTTTGATCTCCATGAAGTGATCCCCAATTGAATTTTTTTTCCCCACAAAGTTGATATATAATATTGTGCTACATTATGTAGTCAATTCTACTGACTATTTAATGTTTTAAACAATTTGTCTGTATTTGATAACCAGTTATTATCTATTGTCTTCCGTAAAATAAATATAATTTTCTTAGCATAAAACAATATGTTTTTCCATGGCTTTAATGACGTTTAATGAGTACCAGTAAAAAAAAAAAAAAAGTAACCTATGTGACACAGGGGGAAATGATTTTCAATTATTTTATTTATCTATATTTATTCAAAACGCTTTTAGAAAGGTAGGGTAAAAAGGACAATTATTTGCTCTCATCACATTCTATGATTACTGGTGTACTGTAAGTGCTAATACATTCAGCTATTTCAAGAAACAATGTATTTGCTTTTATTATTATGGTTTTTTCAACTACTGTACACTCATATAAAAAGCATGATTTGTATTACGTTGTTAACATTGTAATGGCAAAGACTTGCAAGATGTTATGTGGGTTGCTACCCTGTGTGACCTGTTTTTCCAGGTAGGGTCTTCACATATTACTCACACAGTGTTTCCTAGATGTGCTCTGGATCTATAACCACTCTGAACACTGAAAAACTGTGACTGATAAAGATGAAGTAATGAATAAATGTATGGATGTAGGACAGCACATTGGTGCAGTCGGTACCATAGTTATCTCACAGCTCCAGGGTCCCTAGTTCCATTCTGAGCTTGGCATACTGTGGGAAATTTTATATATTCTCCTCGTGTGCGTGCGTGCTTTCTTTAAGGTCTCAGTTTTTCCTCCCAGTTTAAAAACAAAAACAAAAAACAAAAACAAACAAAAAACCAGCAGGTGGATGGGCTACTATAAATTGCCACTAGGTGTGATAGACTGTGTAAAGGTGAGTGATGGACTGGCATCTGATCTAGTGTATATTCCTGTCACACACCCAGGTTATCCAATACCTTTTGACCATGATAAAGACATTACTGAAAATAAGTTAATGTATTTTTGAGGAAGTCTAAATGGCAGTAAAAACTGAAAAAGGTGAAAGGTTTTAAGATAATAGAAAATTATTCTGTTTAGGAAGACAATTTATGTGTCTCACATGTTTATTAAGAACATATTGTTTAGAGAATATATACTTATAAAAAAGGGTTCATCAAGGTTCTTTGGAAAATTAATTGGTCTTAGCAAAATTGGTCTTAGTGTTGTGTTATTTAAATGGTTTCGCTTTATATCTTGGTTTGCATATTATACATCCATGAAGCCTACACTTACACACAGACACACACATTATATATATGTTAAAACTGTTACATTTCAGCTACTTTAGCAGGAACAAGGTGCACTTTGAATGGTGGTGGAATAAAACCCCCTAAATTGAACCCTTAGCATTTACTACTCTTTGAAAAGTCTTAATGACAAATCACCACTTTCCCTTTCACCACCTAGTGTTTCATCTGCAGTCACCCCATGGTGCTCTGGTCTCTTTAAAAGCTTGTCATTGGCTAAGTGCCGCAAACCTTAGCCTTGGGCTATACCTTAGAAAATTATTCTTGGTTTCTTGCCCTGACGCCCATGCACAAGAGAGGCTTAATACAGTCTCTGTTCATTTCAATAGTCTTGAAAAATTTCTTTCCCTTCACCTATAATAAATTTGAACCGTGCCTCAACACTTTGTTTTGATGAAGGACATGTTATGGTGTTGCTAATGTGTGAGCATAATTCTGCAATAACAGCTGGGCAATCAATGAAACAAACACAGAATCCTTAAAACTCGTTGATCTTCAATACAGTTTGTGAGGTCTTTTTATAGGTCTTTTTATATCTCTGCATTGCCTGTTGCCTAATACATCTTAGATGTACCTGAATTTTTGATACCTGTCTTGGTTCGTGATAATTTCAATTAAATGTAAAAATAGGTTTCAGTAAGGCAGAAAAATAACAAATAAATATAATATATTTGAAGGATTGTGTCATTTGCCACCTGGATATACTTACTAAAAAAAGTTAAAATAAGCCTTTTTTGAAATCATGATCAGTTACAAATAAATGTTGACAATAGACTAAAAAAACTCAAAGAACATTTTTGCCGGTCCAATTTCCAAATAATTGTAGGCATGTCTTATGTGGACCAAGAGAGATGAAGACATGAAGACATGTCAGTGGCAATGGAGAATGTTTTTGTAAAAAAAAAAAGAAGTAATAATTACATTTCCAAACAAGCCACCAAGCTGTACAAACATAGGACTTGAGAGCTCAGGGGAGAAGAGAGGTCATTGTGTCCAGTGCTGGATTCCCAGTGCATAAACTACTGAACCCAACTTCCGCCAACAACCAATTGAGCCTCTCTCACACATACCCAGGTGACCACTACTCTAGTCTTGTTGGTCTAACTACTTAATAAGTGCCTGTTAGAGGTTTTCCTGGATAAAGTCCAGAGCTGAAGGGGCCCTCAAAGCAGCTGAGTCCAAATGAGGATAGCTTCATTTATCAATCTGCCCAATCATTGGTGTTTCCGAACCACATGGTGATTATTAAAATGTTCACCATGATAGACACCTGAAACAGTGGCTCTCAGACAGATGTTATAGTCAGTCATTAAAAATGAACTTGATCTCCCAGTTCAAGCACTAGACTCTGAAAAAACTGATGTGATAATAACCACCAGGCAGGAAAAAAACAACAACAGAAAATAGACATTTTCCTCTCCTTTTATATCTTCTACAATATCCCCCTGTGTGCCGCAGATATCATTATATCCTGAAGAATGTTGTTGCATTTCCAATCCTCTTTATAGATGACAGATGAGAAGCGGGCAGGTATTAGAGTGGAACACTTTATCACTTACTCCGTAAGCCCCTTGATGAGGGACGTTCACTTGAGAATGTCATTCTAACATGGAGAGAGAGAGAGAGAGAGAGAGAGAGAGAGAGAGAGAATAAAGAGTTTTACTAAGGTTTGCCATATCTCTCACAATGCACCATTGTGATGAATTTAAGGTGGTGTACTGAAAAATATTAAATGTTTTCTGACCTAAGACATCATTTGATTGATAATTTTATCTAATTCAAAAGCACATCTTCATTCTATACCACATACACACTTTCTAAAAGCAACAATAGCTAAATTAACTGTCTAAATATGCTGTAACTTTCACATTAGAGGTTAAAATATAAATCTGTTATCATACAACATATCATATCATCATAAACACAGACCTATATATTACAAGCAGGATTGTTAATGACATTTTAGTAACATATTATTATGTCAAACATAAACATTTCTATTATAACACAAACATAGTAATCATAGTAATTTGATATATAATATCCAAGCCCTAGGTCTTGTACAGATCTGAGATTTGCACGCCATGCCTTAAAAGCCATTAATTCTGTTCGGAGTTATTTTGTTATGAAGGGTTTGCATAAATCAAATGTAAAATGAACAATTAAAATCAGAACATAGCCATTTGGTATTTATAAGACAATGACTAATGTACTAGAAACAGTATACTGTCAAACAAAGTTAAGGCTTTAAACTTTTATGATGCTGTATTTTTCATAATGTTTATTAAAACAAAACCTGTTGTGCTAGTTTATATGATGCACTATTAAATCAGCAGGAGCTCCATATTCCCAAATAATACAGTTATCATTAAACCAGACATAATCCTGAAGCAAACAAAGAAAGTAAATGATTTTAATGATGATAACAGGAAGACCTTGGAGTAAAGAACAAGTGATCAACTGTGGGCTGTTCACATCAGTCCACAAAATTATTAAATATCTGTGCTCTTTTGTAATTTTGGGTAGACCCCCCATATTTCATTTCTCTCTCGCTGATAGTATTTATCAACAAAATCCTAATAAAAAAAGAAAAAGAAAAGCAACTTAAGCTCGAACATAAGTAAGACACAGAGGTGAACAGGATTACAGGGGCCGACTAGGACAGACATTAGATTGTATGGCCATAAAGGGCCATTAGTGTTGGCAAACTGTACCTCAAGACCCAGATGACAGGGCTTTTCAAGACAGACAGATGAAAAATATGAAGCTAAAATTCCTCATGACAGACAGTTGAATTAGTTGGTTTGAAGGCTTGAGAGCAAAAAAAAAAAATAAAAAATGAAGCTTTGTTGTGTATATTTTTTCCACATGTTCATGTGGCTTTGACTGTGTTATTACCTCATTTGATCAACAACATACTTTTTCATAAAGCACAAACCTGAACCCTCATTACAAAGATTCATCACACAAGACATAGTGATTGTAGATTTAGTGGCTAAATAGAAATAAATATACCAAAATAATACCAAAAACTTGACAGATATACTATATAAAAGAAGGGACTTATTAACTTCTGAGGGTTCAGGTTTTTAAATGAATCAAATAAATTTGACAGCTGGGTCTCTAATAATTGTTCTAAATACAAATATGTTTTTGGAACAACATAAGCAAGAACATAATAAGTAAGGGATAAAACATGATGGGTCATGCAGTTACAAAAAAGTAATCAGTTATAGGGTGGTGTTATGCGACATGCATTTTATTTATAATTTATTTTCCAACAAAAGCATGTTTTAAAATATTTTGTTCTTTTTATACCACAGTGATTATGAACAGTACTTGTCAAAAGTTTAGATTTGCTTTCTACATTCTAGAACAATCTTGATTTTTTTTGGTCAAAACTATGAAATAACACACATGGCAATAGTTAATTATGTAACAACAACAAAAACATCAGTCAGTTTTTAGTTTAAAACATGACATGAAGCTGTTCTGGAATACTTCTTGCGACAACAGTATTGTCAAGTGCATTTGCAAAACCCATCATGCACCACGATGAAGTTCTTTTAGAGTTACCAGCTTCAAAAATCATCAATTAACAGAACCTCATAAGAGCTGTTATGAAGACTTTACAGTCTTTACTGTCTAAGTTAATTACACATCTCAAAATAGTGGAGATAATTGCATATTTTGGATATCTTCAGCATTGTTTTACAATGTAGAATAAAATAAAATCAGGAAAAAACAAATGTATATTTTTACATTTACATTTATATTTAGGCATTTGGCAGACGCTCTTATCCAGAGCGACTTACAGAAAGTGCTTTAATGTGTTTACATCATAGGATACATACTTACACTGGGTTAACTAGGTTAATAACTAAGTGTTATTAGTCCAACAGAACTGGGAATTTTTTTTTTTAGGGGGGGGAGGGGTGGGCAGTCCAAGAACTGGAGAAACAGATGCGTCTTGAGTCGTCGTTTAAAGATAGTCAAAGTTTTTTTAAGCATTCATCTTTAACAATAACCTGTCAAACAAAATGTTGATCAATAAGTCCAAGTCAGTCCTCTTATTCTTATAATAGTATAATAATATTACAAAGTTTATAGCCAGTACCTCCACAGACATGATATGGAGATACTTTAAAAGTCGGCTTTTCCAGAGTTGTCTCGATTGTCTTTCTCCTGTATGAGCTGAATGAGGCAGGGTGATTATCTTATCGAGGCTCTTAGACAGGTAGACAGCTGCATGTTCTGGGGTGTTGTCACTTTCCCTGGCAGAGCAGGAGCCATATCACTAATCTGCTACAGGGATCAGTCAGATGGGAGCTGGAAGTGATGATGGCTCTGTTCACCCACCTTTTCTTCATCTCATATCCCTCCACCTACCCCCATCCAAACTGCACTCACTTGCTCGTCGTAGCACCCCTCAGGCCAAAATGTGATCTCTGTCCTGATAAAGGTCGGTGGAAGCGAGACTGCCAGACTGGCCGGGTTGGGTCGGAGCCTCTATGAGGACTCAGTGCAATACTGTCCTGGAGGGGCCGATGAATGGCATTCTCACATGTTAAGAAAGACCGGGAGTCAGTCTGGGTAGCCCTTCTGTCTACCCCCCTCCCTACCCCAGGAGACTCCAGGCGCCATGGTGTAACTGCAGTCTCAGGTATGCTCAGCGAACATTGAACAACATTCCCAAGCCCATGCCTAAAACTGCGTATAAGGATCCTTCCAGTCTTGTCAACTGTATGCAATTAGTGTGAACAATCATTTGGCCTCACTCAAAAAAGGCATCTGCTGTTCTCTCATAAATAAACTGTTTTCTTTTACTTAAACAAACCAGATTGATCTGTTTAAAACATCATCCTAACATCATCCTTTTCTGCATACTCTTTTTGTGTAAGCACTTAAGATGATTACTAAATAGTTTTGAAAATAGAATAAGTGAGTAAGATCTTAGTTGAGGTTTTCACCGTCTGTCAGCAAATGGGAGCCACGGGGCAATTTTCATTGTGGTGCATGTGGTTTTGTGGTGTATATGCTGTCATTTATCTACACTGCAACACAGAGGCCTACCCACCAGTCGCTGTCAGTTCATTACTGGAACACGCCGCATGGATCACAATGTAATTTGTACTTTATTGAAAAATGTGTGCTCTAATTGAGGTGTTTTTTTTAATTTATGTAAATAGTTTTATTTTACATTTCACCACCAGTGTTACTTAAAAGATCTCTTTTGTCTCAACATACACCACTAGTTCGACTTGCTTAATGTGACTGCTGAATGCTTGGTTTATTCACTCTCATAGAAGTCTTATATATGATATGTGATTAGTCATGTGTAATTTAAACTTAAACCTAAATATTTACAAAAGATTAAGTGCACTAAGAACTGTACTCTGTACTTGACAAGGAGAGATGTTTGACCAGACAAAGTGGCATTACAAGAGTAAACAATGTGATGTATTTTTAATTACATCAATTCTGAAATCTTTTTAAGACTTTGTACGGGTTGCAAATAAAATTGAATCTGCATAACTTAGCTGGGGTTCAAATAACTCTAACCTTAAGATATAAGTTTGTGCGTTTGTTCATTTGTTTGTTTATTCATTTATTAATATCCACGTTATTCAATCATGGGAACACTGGTTGTGTGGCATGCAATCATTTTTGGAAGGTTGCAGAAAACCCAGAAGAAACCTGCACTGGCAAGAAAACATTGGACCCTAAAGTGTTATAACCTCAAAGTACTTGTATGTCAAGACCAATTCTTTTGTTTTTGCTATACACTGAAGACATGTATTTTGAAGATCAAACAAAGAATTGGAGACATTATATCAGATTTTCGGTCAAATACAAATAAAGCAACATCTAAAGCATCAGCCTTGCTGTCCAATACTTCGGCAGGGACTGTACCTACTGTGTAACCCTGCCTTTGACTATGTGTATGGATAATAATCATATTTTGAGTAATGCTCTTCTGGATCAGTTATTCTATATATTGAATGGCTAGTTAAGCAGCTACTATATAAACAAACACTGTGATCATTTATTGATGACTTTATGCGACCATGATGACACACCTAATATACAATACGAATCTATAGCCAATTTCTGACCAAAGGGCTTATGTCAGTGTCACTCCTCTGTTGAGGTTAAGAATAATTTACTACCCAAATTATCTGGCCAACAGTGGTCTCTTTTCACCAGTGGATGTCACAGAGAGGGAGTGATAAGAATAGCAAAGCATAAACTACACACAGTCATTGTACACATACCTACTTATGTACATCTATATTAGGTTTATCTTATAATAATAATGATAATAATAATAATAATATGCTGCAAGATATTATTATTATTATTAGTAGTAGTAGTAGTAGTAAGATAAAAAATACAGTAGGTGACTCAGTCATTGAAGTGTACAGAGTTACCCATAAGTCATAATAAAGTAATTATTTAAAGGAATAAATTACAGCAAATGTTAAAATTGACAGCCTCTGATTTCATGGCACATGTGTATTCACTGCATACAAGAATGCTGAGATGATTTCATCCTTTAGTGCAATGATTGTTCTGGGCTGATTCTAATAGACTACTGACTTCATGCTGCTTCTTAAGGCCCATGATCCATCATGTAACAATACAGCAGCATTGCACACTGGACTCCAAAAAAAGTGAATGCAGCTCAAGATGAGTGCAAAAATGAACCTGGAACCTATCCCAGGATACTTAAGGCATGAGGCAGGGTACACCCTGGACAGGGAGCCAATCCATCGCTGTGCACGCACATGCATACACCTCACACTAATTCACACACTATTGCCAATTAGGCTAATCTGAATATCTACGGACAGTGAGAGGAAACCGGAGTACCTGAAGGAAACCCACTAAGCATGTGGAGAAGATACAGGAGACAGGAATTTAACCCAGACTCTGGAGTTGCATTGACACAGTGCTAACCACCACTGCTCCATAAGACATTCAGGGAAAAAAAGTGCATGGTAACTACATTAAGCAGTGACAATAATGTTCAAAACAATGATAATAAATAAAAAGTAGGGTTGAATTTCACAGACAGCCTCAACTAAAAGGTACTATTAACTATATCCAACACAGTGAGTTATTTTACTGGATGTTTTAGGCTGTGAACACACCCACTTTCTAATTAAAACTTGAAAACTGACAAAAAAGAGAAACCAGCGGTACTTGTTTCCTATACAGAACCCATGGGGGCGCAAACTTTTGAGCTAGGCAGTAAACATATCGGCGCCATGTTTTGGAGGCGGAACTAACGCTCCTTGTAATATGCGCGTGCGCACAAAAATGCGCATGCGCCATTTTTCTTCTACGGTTCTCTCGTGTTGAGATTATTATTGAGAAGCTAACTAGCTACAATGTCTGATAAAAAACAAACTGTAGATTTGGGCTTGTTGGAAGAAGATGACGAATTCGAAGAATTTCCAGCCGAAGGTGAATGAATTTTACATTTGTTTAGTGATTTGAACGATAAAGAAAAGTGATTTGAGGGTGTCTCGGGACAGTGACTCAGCGAGCAGCTAGCTTTGCTAACGTTAACTTATGGTTAATAGAAGTTTTGTGGTATAACACGTTCGATATAAGGGCGTCTAAGTTAATTAATAGTTTACAATTAATAAAAGATCAGAAGTGTGTTAACATCGGCCAGGTCATTTGAAGAATCGCATTTTGATAAGAAACTACCAAACTACATTAGTAGAAAGGGCAGCTAAGTTTCCTTCAGGTTAAAATAAGCAGCTCTCTTTTCTCTCTTTTTCTTATTATATTGAACCTTCATTCTGTATCTCACCTGTATGGTACAGAATTACAATAACTAAGTGTGTATATTAGCATGATGCCTACACCGTAACAGCGGTGCACAAAGACATGTTTGAGATTTGTCCCCATTGGTGCCAGCTGTTTTTCAGGGAAGGTAAGTGTAGCTAAGGCTTCACTCAGACAGCCACTCGGTGAACAAATTAAGCATTATTAGAAGGGAAAATAATATTTTCTCTTACAGAAAAATGTTATTTTGGTTATGGCATCATAATTGAATAAAGAAGATTCTTAATATTGTATGATATTTATATTATTGGTGTCTCAGTGGAAGGTTTCCTGCGACCCCTCGATGGAAGCAACCGATCGACTTGCATCCTTGTATTTTTGCAAACAAAATTAAGTAGCTGTAATGAGCAGTCTGAACACAGACAGGAAGAGCATGGTTACTGATTAAATAACTCTCATTGGTTATTTAAAAATACTTAAAAATAGGTGTTAAAATAAAGATGAGGGCACTTGACCATTGTCTCTCACTGTATTTCAGCAGTTCATATGTAATCAGGTGTTTAGGTCCAGCAAAGCTACAAATATTTGATAGTCTTCATTATAATAATTAAGTTATGAATAGTAACCTACAATTTCATAATTTTTTCCATCATCTGTTTGATTCTCAGATTGGACAGGCCTGGATGAAGATGAGGACGCTCATGTGTGGGAAGATAACTGGGACGACGATAACGTAGAAGATGACTTCTCCAAACAGTTGAGGTATGTTGTTGTCTTTTATTTAGCAAGCACTTTTCTAAAGATTTGCTACAACCTTTTTACAACCTTGATTTTGCAGCATGTTGTGAAATTGTTCCTATACGTGTTGACACCGTCTATTGGACAGCATTTTAAACAAAAGTAGTTTCTGGCGTATGTTAGCAGCAGAAGAAGCTGCATAGTAAGTGCTTCTTGAATTCAACAAATTTGTAATGACAAAGTTGTAAAATTGATTATCAGCACTACATAAGCTGATATGTTTGAGATAACCAGATTACAGGACTGAAAGACTTGATGGACTTACTGTCAGCACAATTTGATCTCGCTGTTGTAAGTTTTTTTTGTATTTATTTTTTTATTTAATAAATTAAAGACTTTATAAACATTATGTGCATCAGTGTACATATGTGGTACAAAAGAAGTTGCAGTGATGCGTATACTGACTGTGGCCTCAGGACATTAAACCCATTGAGCTGATGTCATTGTATTATTCAGAGATTTTTCAGAAGCCTATACAAAGAGCCTAGGTTATGCGGAAAATAGAAACAATTGTTGGGATCTTTAATAGAGTGCAAAGAGAGGCAAATGACTTGAATGGAAAAATGCAGCGTTGGGAAATAACTTTTCTTTTATATTTGTACAGCTAGGTTTTTATATTTTGTATTTGTACAGCTAGGTTTTCTTAGTTAAAGTTTTTTCTATATTTTATTTCTTGTTTTATTTATATTTATTTCCAATTAATACTCTTAATTTTTCTAATTAATATACAAATTTTTTTTTTAAGGTCATGGCCGGTTGTTTAAGCATTTCATTACATATCGTACTGTGTATGACTGTATGTGACAAATTAAATTAGAATTTGAAATAATAAATCTGTTTCTCTTAACCATATAATCTGCGATTTTTGGTTTAGTTTTTTGATATGCAGTTTCATCCTTTCTTTGTATGTATTTTGTTGTATTTTAGGTTATTTAATTTTTTTTTTGTGATTTAAAATTTCTGTATGAATTCTTTTGGCAGAGCTGAACTAGAGAAGCATGGATACAAGATGGAGACGTCGTAACATTGACCCTCACATAAAAGGCTAATGACTGGTTAATCTGACCTGAACATAGTCATATTCTTCTTGTAAGGAGTCAGGAGTGACGAGTGTTACCATTGTGAGGATCCTGGAGTTGAATGATTGTGTATGCGCGTGTGACACAAGAAACTATTTGTATGTGTTAATATTTGTTTTATTAAAGCTTTTCTCTTCCTATTTGGTTTTAGTTTCATTTTTGTCATTATATTTCTGATGTGGTTTTACAAACACTTGGATTTTTTTTACTGGTTTCTAAAAATGGAAATTTTCAAAAAAATTCCCTTTTTTCAGGAAAAAAAAACTCCCAAAGACGAGGTGTAAAGACTCCTAAGACTACTGTGAGCAGTTGTGAGGTTCTTGTTTTAACAGAAAGCATCTTAAAAAAAGGATTTGAAGTTGACTCCATCTCTCAGTATTAAAACGGATATTGGCAGTAATGTGTTTTATTTAGTATTTCATTGAGTATAGTAGACATTAACTAAATCTACATTTTCGATGCAAGTCTTATAATAAAGAATTCATTACATCGAAATGGTGGATATTTTGCCTTGTAGCCCTAGATGGTAAAAACACTTGTCAGAATTAAATAATACACCAGAGTGGAATGCAGCTGGGAAATGTTTTCTTGTGTTAAATGACAGCAATTCAGTGGGATGTGGAGTTTAAGTGTAGGTGCAAACTTCTATGGTTTAGCTTTGCTTTGATGCATTTTTAGCTAAAACAGCAGTCAGACCAACGCAAGCAAAATTCACATGGTAGAAAAGCCATTTAAATGAAATTGAAAGTTTAGTATTTGTGAGCCAGTAAAAAACAAGGAGGGTCTCTTAGGTTTATTAAAAATGGAAGACGTGCTAATTAGGTAATGCTCACGTCAGACTCCTACATCTTACTGTAACATAAAACAATGAAATAATAGGCTAACATTGCCTCTGTATCCTCTTCAAAAATCACAACTGGTTAGTAGCAAATTATTGCTCAGATGTGTTGTTGCTGTATGTATGCTGTAGGCTGTTGATCTATAAACTATATTTTTGAATTTAATATATAAAAATCTGACTGCTCACACATCTCTTTTTATCTAGTGTTAAGCTTATAGATACAGAACAGAAAAAAAGCTAAGATTGTGTAGAGATCCTATATGTGTTATTTAGTGAAACCCACAGAGGCTGGGAAAGCAAGCTAAGGAGCAGCTCCACTGCTGTTCACAGCATTTCCTGCTGAGCATGTGGTGTTTGGCAAGCAGATTATCCAGTGCAGTGTGTGTCAAAGGCAGGGGGGTGGCCGTAGTCTGTCCTGCCTGGGCCTGCCCACCTTCGCCATCGGGCCCTGCTCTTCCGCTTTGCTCGGCAGGGGCTCCCACACACACACAAGCTGAGACCAATTTGCTCTGCCGCACTCTCCTTGCAAAATGATTTCTTTGGATTTGTGGCTCTCAGTCTCAGCGCCATAATGAGCTGAAATCGACGCCAGTAAGACATCTTTTACCACAGGAGAGAATCCTCCTATTCTGTTCCATCGCTGTGTGGCCTCTTTCTGTTTCTTACTTTCTTGATTTAGCCTTTGTCTATTAGAGTTTATCCATTAAAAGTACTTATAAAGCATGATTATAAGAGGTCTGGTGTTTCACCTCAATCTCTTTTTAGTTATTTATCTTTTTGTTGGATTTTCCAATAGGTTTCGTTCTTCATGTTCAATTTAGAGGTGGTTTTATGTTACAATTCAAAAAAGCTTGGTTTAAACATGAGCACTATTCCTACAAATGTAGGTAATTTGATATTTTGAGACACTGAGCCTTTGAATTAAGTGAACTGCTATTAAATCAATAATACCGGCACTTTTTGTAATTTTTAACAGGGGAATAGAGAGGAGCAGGAGCATATGCACACGCACAGCCAGACATACTCATAACATGCAAATCCACCGATACCCTTGAAAATGAGTGCTGTGTGCTGGATGATTATTTTAATTGTTGGAAAGTCGGCGAGGTGTGAAAATCACTAAGTGAGAGGAACAGCGAAGAATCCAAGACCATTTTGTTTGTGCCAGAGGCGTAAGATTGGCTTTGACTGAAGGTGGTCTTTGTGTTGTCCACAAAAAAAACAACAAAACAAAAAGAAAAAAAATATGTATGTATATATATATATATATATATATATATATATATATATATATATATATATATATATATATATTGTGGAGCATGACAATAACCTTAGGTTTGGGTCTGTAGTGTTTCTTTTGTTCTGTTTATAACGGTCTGGTTACATAAATCTATGGTCAGATAGAAGTATTTACCAAAAATTATTGTGTTGCCAATCAACTTGATTAATAAGAAATGTTTGTAAAGTATTTTATTTACATAATCCTAAAATTTAATTGTTGATCCTGATCATCTGCTGATAATTTATTCCAGTCCCACAGGTATTTTTCTTATCCTCTTTTATTTGGTTGTTTATTTAGTGGAATTTTTTTTTCTCTGCTTTGAGTGTGAGTAAGAGTGACTGTGGTTCTGTGCTGCACACGACCTCAGTGAGCTTCCCTTCTATGAGCCAAGAAAAGACAGGGGGCTGTCGAGCTGGGAGCTTGCAGCTGCTGCAATAATAGGCCTAATTGCACATTTTCTTTTGTGGGGCTCAAATTAGTGGCAGAGCACAGCTACAATGCCCAAACTGCAAATCAAAAAAATAAAAAAAGGGGAGAGAGAGAGGCAGAGAGAGAGACTCATGGGGGCAAACTGCTCACCAGTGCGGTCCATCACCACCACCCACAGCTCCCTGTCCACACCTGCACTCGCCCTCGCCAAAGTAAACACAGATAATAAGGTGTAATTACTTTAAAAATAATAATGAGAACCCTCCATGTGACAATGGCCGGCCTGTTTATTGAGGGATGAAAATAACCTGTGAAGACACAGATGAGGGTTCCCCCATCAGGAGACCCTGAAAGGCTGTGCCATGTGTTAACCTCGTCTCTCAGCCCATTCTCTGTTGCTCAGCATGGAACTGTACAAGTCAAGCAGAATCCCAAACTCTGTCTTTTAGCACATACACTGTAACATTCATTTGAGCACAATGCTTAGATACAGCACTTTGGATCATTAGCATTGGATAACTGCTATTTTGCTATGTGCTTTTTTTTAAATTTTTTTTTAGATATACTGGTAATACTGAAAATATTCACATAACATGCTCATAAGACATTATATCATTAAATGAATGTTTATATTTACAGTAAATTTGGGTGCATCTATAGAATGAAGAAAAGCATGTGTCATGTTTACCAACACATTATTTCACACACCAGTGAAACTTTTTGACCAGTTGACGCCTAACATCTTATCCTAAAGGCACAGGCTTTAGGATTTAACTGAACATTTTATTTAGCAAAATGTTGTTTAGACTATTATTATTATTATTATTATTATTATTGTTATTTTATTTAATTGGTTATGTTGCTTTGTAGTCCTTCAACAGCAAACATTTTACAGGCTGTCTATTAAAATATTATTGTTATGATTAAGCGATTACTGCCTGATCAATCTTTTAAAAAAGATTAGACCAAACCTTTGTCCTGTACTTTATGTCAAGCCATTTAACAATGTTTAATAGCAGTTAATGTTACTGCAAAATACCCAGGGCTTCTAATTAGCCACAGAAATGAAACAGTGACATACCAGCATGCGCTGTGATGGCTGATGGTCGCTATTACAATACAAAATGTTTAAATTACTACTACAGTTTCAGCATGGAATATCACCTAGCTGTTTCTGTGTAATTAGAAGCTAAAAACCCACCGGTTAATTTTTTCCTGAACGTATTCTATTATATACGATCATTAATCCAAGAATGGTTGTTGGACAGATTTTGAATAGTTTTTTTCCCCCTCTCTTTAATGGGACATCCAACAAGCTCCAACTGTGTCTTCATCCGCCATCTTCAAGTAGCAAGCACCAGAATACCCAGTAATTAGAGTTTGCAGAGGTTTTCTTTTTTTATTCCATTCTCCCCCTCTGCTAATAATATTTTAAGCATCCATATTGAGCCATTTGACTGCATGTAATAGCTCTGGACAGTCATGGAAGGAAAAATTAACAGAACAATTTAAGCAGATCAAGGCTTGCTGGGGCAATTAAGCACTACTGATGTTATCCTTGCCTGTAAATTACCAGTGCTCTGATAATTGTAATTAATTAATCAACTTGATCGTTCATGCGCTCCCATTAACACAAGAACTGTAAGGTAGACTGTGCCCTGACCCTTCAGGTGTGACATTTTTTTCTGTTATATTGAACAACTCGTGTTAGTATTATCTGCAGCTCTTTTTTTAAAAACAAAACAAAACAGATATGACTGTGGTTTTACCAACACTACTTGAATAGCAGAATCCTGTGGAATAAAAAGAGAAAAGGTCCATAACAGATGATTAGCCTGTATGTCTTTTTAAAAGGACATGTATGTTTTTTTTTTTTTTTTTTTTTTGTAGCAAAAATATAAAAGGATATTGTGTAAATTAACATTTTATTCCTAATAATTAAGCTGGAGGCAACAGTGGCAAGAGAACTCTAACATGAGAAGAAAACAGAATTAAAAGAGAAGCCATTCTCCTCTGGGTAAAATTAAATAATACTGTGTATAACTGTTTGCTATATGGTCAAAAGGTGCAATCGTATAACAAAAATTTTAAATACACGACCTCCACTTTCTTGAGGTTACCATCAGTTAACAGATGACCACTTGGGTGCAAATCTGTTCATGGTAATTTCAGTCTTAAAATTATCTGAGCAGTTCAAGGCTTCTTTTAAGCAGACCATATGAAAGCATCCTCAGCAGTAGGATATACATTACTTATATTGCAAAGATTATGGTATGGTCACATGCAAATTTTTCATGAATAATAACACATTACACAAGAAAAGTTAAAGGTCAAAAATGAGGTCATTGTTTGTACCTTTCTTTGTAAAACTTCATATGAAAGCCAATTACATCACTCTCAAGAGTTCGGAGTTTGTAAAAATGAGATCACTCCATCAGATATGTTGAAGGCATTTCTATAGAGGTAATAATATTTTGAGTTTATTTGGTAAAGGAAGGGAGGAAAGAGGGGGCCTGTGTTGCGGGTGAAACGTAGAAATTGGAATGTAAACAGTTAACCAGTGATGTAGCATAACGTAATTTGGAACTCCGCGAATCAGTTAGAAGCCACTAGACTTTTGAGCAACACAGTCTTTTGATCTATGCAAAACTGTGAGTTAATTTGTAAGAAAAGTAAATATCCTAAGTTTTTATGTTTAAGATTTATGATTTAACAGTCCAACGAAGAACTTTGGATTCAAGACTTTTATTCACTGATCTTTTTGTGTTGAGTACTAAAGAACTCGGAAGTCCTAAGCTAATGAGTTGGCTTATTGTGCTCACAAGGTCATCAAGACAAACATTTTTTAGTGCATATTTTACACAGCTCATAAATGCGAAGAACATGTGATATAATTACAATAAACAAACAAGCTTAGAAGAAAACCGTTATGTAAAATGTTTGCTGATATGTTGAAGCATTCTGTAAGGGGTTATTTATGTATCATTTATGAAATGAGTCCCAGATGTCACTTTAAGATGATGAGTTTGTTTTCCAACACAAGAAAGTTTTCAAAGAATAACTATAGAAACAAAAAAAATAAAAAATGCATTGAACATGCAAATCATAGAGTAGAACTCCATATATAGCCACATATCAGATACTCTTTCAATCATCCTATACAATCGGAAGAGATGTTCTTAATTAGCTCAATAGTTCATGCAATGCTAAGTAGTGAACAGAACATGAAAATTAAAATAAAAACAGTTTGTTGCATGCAGCCAGTGTGAACATTCGAGGCGAGTAAACAAAATGTGGAGCCCAACTGTAGATCACGGAGATCCTCTTAAACAATGTGGCATTGGGCTTTGAGATCCTGGGAGGCCTGGCGCAGACACAGAGAATGCTACAAGCTCAACGAGGAAACAATTAATCATGTGCGAGTGGCTGTCTGCTAACAAGACAACAATAATGTTCCAAATCTCTCCCTGAGGCCGGATTCAAATCCAGAAAGCTGTTCAGGCACACAGCCCCTCACACACACCCAGACACCCAGACAGAAACACATGAGTATATATGCATACACCCACAACCACCCACACACACACACACATATACGTGCAACCGTACAGGTCTTTAACAGTGTATAATTCTCTGATCAAATGTACGTAAGTGAATGTGTACTTTTTTTTTTTTTTTAGATTTTTTTATACACATTGTCTTATAATTGCACTTGAAACTTTTAAATAAAATAAACATTCTGTTCATGCTAAATTTGCTAAAAAACAACAACTGAAATGTCACATTAATCAAATTAGTTTACAATGAAGATCATCCATAGTTTAGAAAGTGATCTGAGAACTGATGAGGTGTTTCTTTAGAAAGACTTCGTCTTTAATTTATCCATGTGTCCTGTGAGTGACGAACAGCCCTGAAATGAGTCAACACAGACAACGCCTACTGAAATACGATAGAAAATGTCAATTTTTATACAGCTTTCAGAGGGGTGTGGAATTAAAGAAATACATAAGCAAACAAAGAGCTGGTGTGTGTTTCAAGATGGGGTGTCTGGTCAGAATCACCCTGGCCGTCAAAATGAGGAGTGACACAGGTTACTGCAGGGCTTCCTGCTGAGGAACCCTGTTTCTGCTAGGCGGCAAAAATAGAGCTTTGAATCGCTGCTTGGCAACCCACATATTCTTTGACTAGGAGAAGCATATGGCTTTTCACTCTTTTCTCCATCATCTATGGCTCAGAGATCATCAAAACATTGCTATGATTCTAAATAGTTTCTTTTATTACTGTTTAGCAAACTACAAATTGTGGTAGACTTGCAGTTTTATGGGTTTTGCACTTAATTTTTTTTTTCACCATCCAAGAAAATACAAGCATGTATGCATCTAATACAAGCATCTATGTTACACCATCTTAGAATTTTTTTTTTTTACAAAAATAAAAACAATTTACTAACGAAAGCAGCCTTTACGTCCACTTACATGATGTATAGAACAGTATTTTCAGCATATAATTAGTAAATGCACACAATTATTTTACAAGCATCTCTTCTAATATCATAAGAACATCAAGTACATTTTAATGAGGTATTATGTTGTTATACATATTCACAATAACCTCTTAGCATTTATTAATTTTCTTCATGTGATCTTTTGCAACTTCCTGTTGATCACGTGACTTGTGGTGTAACTCAAATAGTTCATGGATCCAATGTGTTGTGTAAACATAAAAGAAATAAATAAATATCCATTTACGACTCTTGTAAAAGAACACTTTAAGCCTGAAAGGTTAAATAGATTTAAATATTGTTGCAAAAATAAGTATTTTAATGACTAGGGTTAAGTGTAGGTATAGTGGGCTTGGCTAAAACAAAATGTTTTGTAAGTGCTGTATAAATATTTGTCACCCCAATCATAAAATAAAGTAATAAGATTAGATAATACAGTAAGTTATAATAAAATAAGAGTTTATTACCTTTTGCTTTCACATTGTGTCTGAATAACCTAAATAATCTACATCTTAATAAACATTATAATGGCCCAGAATCTAAGGCAGAAAAACATCACACATCATCTTGTGCTTGTTTTCTGTTTTGGAAGCATAAGAACTGAATCTATTTAAATATCTAAAAAAAAAAAAAAAGTATAAAGCAACATGACAATCAATGCATTAAATTAGAGACTTCTAGTAAATATGGACAAAAATTAAATAACCGATGAAAATAAAAAGCTGTACAAAAGCAAAATTGATTTTAACCTTATTGAAGAAAGAAAAAACAAAATTTTCAGCACTTGCTTTACTACAAAGAACAACAAAATTCATACAACTGCATACTAATAGGCATACAATTGATATGTCCATGTACAAATAGTTTCATTTTCTCACTGGCTTTCATAATGGCTTTCATTCCAGATCTAATTCAATAAAAAAAAATCATAATTTCATAAAATCATATGAATCTGTTTAGCCATTCAGGCTTAAAATAACCTTTTAAACGAGTCATAACGGTATATTTATCATGAGAATATCACAAAATAGCATGATTCATCTCTCAGTCAATCTCAGGATTTATTACTAGGAAATTTGCTTTTATAGACAAACATTAACAAATCAGTCGCCAGTGTGGTACATCACATTTCACTAAGACAACACATAGAAAATGTAAGTCATCCATAAGTTCATCTGTGTTACGGATCTGTTAAACATGGCAGTATGGTTTCTGGAAGAGGAAAAGGAAAAGACTTAAAGATTTTCTTATGTAGTCATTTTGTTCAAAGATGACTGAATGCCTTCATTTCCCACAATGTTCCTGAGCGGCCCCTGTGATCAGCAATTATAAGAATGAGTAGGAATTTAAGGGGTAAGCGTGCAGTACACAGGGGAGCAGAATAGCCAAGAGCCTTTCTTGCTCTCCGGTCAGCTCTTCGTGTCTGCGGGCAGCATCTGGGTCCATTTAGCGGCCTTGTTCTGCCTCGTCTCAGATTGCGGCTTTCAGTGTGCGTCCTTGTTTTTTTGAAGAGGGCTAAAGCCGGCTGGTCTGGACCTTCTCAAACTGCCCCAGTGCATCCGCCCATCCCTCCAGAGGGGCAATTTCAGCCCATCCCCAGATGCCCCTCAGCATGTTTAGTGTAGCTCCTCATTTGAAATGAAAGATGCTGAACAGATTCATTCAGAAGCTGCTCTCCTTAAGCCTTTTTTTTTTTTTTTTCTGAAGAGAGAAGAGTGGGTGGGCGTTGGCGAGTGAGCAACGGCTACAAGTGTGTATGTGTGAGCGTGTGTACTTGTGTGTGAGTGTGTACATATGCGCAGACGGTGCAGCTATGCATAGTGTGAATAGCATCAGTGTGGTGAAGCAGTCATGACACTAGGCAGTGCTCCTCATCACGCTACCGCTGTGGCTTTGAAAGGCCTCAGTCAATCTGCTCCGAGGTCAGGTTTTAGCAAATGATCTATCTAAGCACGACGACGGCTCACTCGATTTATTCATATTTAATCATTGACTAGTGTCAAAGCTGTTTATCGCAGCTCGCACTGAAGGAAAACCAGAGCAAGTCTGACTTGTTAAGTAACTTGGCAGGATGTTATTCAAGCACAGATTTATTTTCATGTAAACAAAAAGACTGTCAAGACTTATTATACTTATTCAGTTCATGTCAGTGCCACATCCATCCATGACATACATTTGTATCTTTTTTATTTGACATCTTTTTGTTTAGATGCACATAAAAGAGTATAAAAGGCTGTTATAATTTAGAATCTATAATCCTAATGTAGCACTGCATTTCCATAGACTTTGTCCAGAAAAACATGAATCATAAAAAAGGTGGAAAGAAAAAGAAAAAAAAGAAAGAAAGAAAGAAAGAAAGAAAGAATATATAAAATTCTAAGTGGATGTCATTTATACAAATAATAGCAAAACAACAAACAAACAAAATAAAGAGATTGTCATATAAGGGACAAATTTTCATATAAAACAGTGACGAAACAGGATTAGACATATTTCTTAAACAATGCTATATTTTATCACTAGCCTGCTTGCTATAGAATTAAGAGCCCTAATGTATTCTTAATTATTTTAATTGGTCAGAAAATATTGATTAATTTTGTCAAACAGGAACTCAAACACTAATGCTGGTTATAATTCATATAACAGGTTTTAATTTTTTTGTTTTTATTAAAATAGAAAAGCTAATTCACAGGCTCTGGTATGACTGATGCTTCACTTAGAAAGATTAAAAACACACATAGAGTGATGCTTTTCCGAGAAGAGACTTCTCCAGTGTCAGTGCTTTGTAACCTTCAAAAACACTTATAGTAAATCTTTAACACAGGAAGTCTTTAAGGCAGAGGGTTTTGCAGTTTCTCTGTAAAATGTCATGCTTTTTTGTTTTATTGATCTCAAGAGAGAGGAAGAGGTGAGCTGAAGACTGATGTAACGTGTTAACAGGTACTAACTTCTTTCACGACACCTTCACAACAACAACAACAACAACAAAAATAAAGAAGTGATCTTATATGATCATTGTTTAAAGAAAGGGATGCAAAAACAACAAAGTTGTGTCATTCCTTTTTATCAGCAGACTCCTTTCAAACCAATGATTAACTTGTCAATATGTTAAACAGACACAACTTTTCTGAGCCACATCTTTGTGTGCCTGTAACTAGACGGTATTTAACCCCAGAGACCTCAGTGGTCCCTATTCTCCGACTATTATTAGACTGGCTAAAAGCAACAAAGTGGTCCAATCACTTGTTTTTAAGTGGCTCTATTTTTAAAACAGCAAAATTAAGCAACTAAAAATAGAGACATGTCCTCTTAAAATGAAGCTATGTTCCTTGGGGAGGACGGGATGACCCGAGGCATAGATGTGGCAGAGGTCACAAGGTCCATCAACATTACTCTGACACTCAAGAGAGCTAGACCTGATATTTGACAGTGCAATTCAAACAGTCAGTTTTCCCCTATTATGCTGATTACGAATAATTCAGATAGCATTTTTTTTTGTTTTTAGGCAAACAAATAGTCCTTCCTTTGTGCTTACTGAATAGTTCGTCTTGAAAAGGACAAACATATATATATAGTTGTCTGGCATTTACATGCAAAAGACACGTTAAATGCCACAAACAATAACCCCTGCCCAAGGAAACACTTGAAAATGTCATATTGTTGTTGGAGTTTTCAAACCAAAATACAAATTATAAAAATGCCTTTAATGCAGGTTTAAAGAATTCATTAGTTCGTAAATATTATTTTAAGGCATATAAGACAATAATGGATCAAGTGGGTGCCATCAATATTTTGAAGCCATGAAAACATTTTTTTAAGGCAGAAGAAGCCTGCTGTGAAAAACACTGTGGTTCGTGCTGCTGGTCTAGAAGCCCAAGAAGCCAGCACTGAAAAGCCATGAATTATTTTGAGCGCAAAACACATTTTCTTTGAAGATGATCTACCATTAGAGACCTTTTTGCACCTGTCAAAATTGGCCGTATGCTGTGGAGAATGTTAACTTTTGCTTTTACCATCATGGAATTCCTTTTTTTTTTCACCACAATGCAAATGGCAGCAAGGAAGGTAAGAACTGAGGCTAAGGAACCCTTTAGAACAAAGGAGGTGAAAGCAAGAAAGTGGACTTTTAAATGCAAACATTAGACAAAAATCTCTACTATGTATTACTGCACTAAAAAAACATAATACTGTATATAAAAATGCAAACACATACATTGCAGCTTAATTACACAGTAACTAAGCTGCAATAAAATCTGTAATTGAAATTTGCAATAGGATCTTTAGAATATAGGCTGTTGAAAATTCCAGCTCAATTACATCCATCGTCTCCATCCATCCATCCATCCATCCATCTTGTGTAGGCACATGGGTAACCTGGAGCCTATCCCAGGGAAATAGAGACACAAAGCACAGTACCCCCTGGAAGGGAGGCTAACTCATCACTGAAAACAAGCACACACACTAATGATCATACACTGTAGAGTCCTGAAATACTTTAATCAGCCTACAACACATATCTTTGGATGGTGTGAGGAAACCAGAGTACCTGTAGGAAACCCGCCAAGCAAAAGGAGAATGTGTATGATATTCAAACCCTTAACCCTGAAGGTTCGATTCAATATTACTAACCACTAAATGCTGCCTCACTCAGCATCTTTTTAAATCTAATATGTTATAGCAATTGTTACACAACATAGCACAGCACAATAAGAGATTCACAATCTTTGTCATTTTCCTTGCCAAGTGAGCCATATGACATAAGACAGTTCGAAGTTCTTATTTGTGTGAAGTAACATTGTTTTGCATGGTAATTGCACTATAATAATGTTCAGAAAAGGTCAATGAAGTCATCATTACAAATGTCAATTGAACACGTTCCTTACTTTGTTCTCTCACATCTTATCGGGTATCAGGTACCAAATTGAGAAACAGTGTTAACAAGTCGGTACAACAACAACAAGCAACTTTTCTCTCTGTCTTTTTGGAAGCTACTATGTAGCTATCTACACAGGGAGTTGAGAGATACTGATAAAGCTGTTAATGAAATTCTGGATGTTTTCTGAAGTTAGAGAAAAAAGTAGTATAGATATGCATTAATATGATAAAATGTTCTCTTGATTACTAGCTAGGTATCTTAATCATTTTTAGTGGAACTGGAATAAATTAATTTTTTAAAGATTGTGTAATTACAATAGTGGAGCAGTGGTGGATCAGGTGATTGAGGCTCTGGGTTGTTATTGCTGGGTCAACACCTCACACAATGTGCTCAGCAGCATTGGGAAAAAAATATCTGGTAAAATTGGATAGTGTTCAATTGTGTTCTATGTGTCTAAATAACAAAATAGTTCCATCACCACTCTTGGTTGCATAAAAAAATTAGCATTCACACAAAATGCACGAGGTTATCACACTTCTCAATTTTACCTTATAGATAATATAGTGTTTTTATTAAGATAAATGTAATGCTCACTCTTACTACCAGTGCTGAATACAGTAAAATATAATTTTCAATTCTTAATTTCCGTGGGAGAATGCTAAATTCTGATCAATGATGTTGGGAGGCTCCTGGTGCAAACAGTAAGATTAATTTAAGCTACGGTATAGCACCAAGCATGTGTGATTTCAGAAAGAGATTTGTTTTATTCAGTAGAAATTTCTTAATTTATTTGATTGTGGATTCGATTAATTTGTTTGTATTTGTAATTTTTTGTGTTAGGTAATCAGTGAAAATTATAAAATTGCTCCCATTGCATAAGCTTGCTTATGTGTAAATGCTATTTTAATTTAAACACAAAGAGATAGAAGCCTTAATGCTCCTCAAGATAATTTACTTATTTTATAACACAGCACTAGAAACAGAGCTTTTGCAGTCTGATGATTTCAGGATAATGCAGGAGTTTCTTCCTTTTTTAAAGCCCTGTACCAGAATAAAGGGTCAGAAATCTTAATGCACAGCACTGCACTCAGGAGCAGCAGACTGATTCCGCCCCTTTTACATTAATATGTATGTTTTTAATGATACGTAATGATGGCTACTGAAATGTTGGGGTAAGTCAAAAAAGACTGGAGTTGCCACGGCAACCACCTGGGTTGTGGTGTGCAGGGTGCACGTGGTCATGCTGCACACATTATTGAGGCTGCTTTAAACACAGAGAGGCACATGCGCTCTGTAATTGCCTGTGCCATTCAGCTGCTGTGCTTCATGTGATTCTGGTCTTGGATGAATAGCTGCATTGCAGCTATTAAGGGATAACTATTAGAGAATTGTGGCTCCAGCATCTTATCTGAACCTCATTTGGTTGTTTGCAGGGGTTCGTATAATAATGGGAAGATTGTTGGATTAAGTCAAACAAGGAAAGAGAAAATATATATTTCATGTTTACAGGGAGCAGGATAAAAAAAACTAGCATTTTGTATTGTATCGTACAATTAGTGTTATTGCATGTTGTGTTTGTAGCAGGCGGTTAACACAAAAAGAGATTAATGGCTGCGTAACTGTTGGATACATACCACTGATAAAGATTACAATCATTTCATAGTGACATGCATGCAAATATTAGTTTTTTTTAGAGCCATAAAGATGTGGTTGGTGCAGACATTATAGTGAACTATTTATGTCATGAATATTTATATATACAGTATATATCAGCTACCTATGATAACAAAGACTGCATGTTTATACTTTAATTTAAGGTAGAAAAAATGAATAGAATATCACTACAAATACAATAATAAACAAATCTAATTCAGATGATGAAAAACAGTATTGCATCTCTTATTGTTTGCTCGATGAGTGGTTTGTTGCATTTTTTTTCTCCCTCCTGGAGTTGAGGAACTTTGATGTAGAGATGTCAGCTTGTCAGGGACTAAAGCACTTCCCCTTCATTCGCTTTGTGTTTGAGAGCTATTGCACCAATGCTTTAAAATCAGTCAATCCTCATATGACGATATCCCTGCTGCCTTGAATATCGGACCACCCTCTCCAAAAAATAAATATAAAAGAATTCTTGAAGTGTGACACTACATAGTCTCATGGGGTTAAAACTTTGTAAAGATTGCATGCTGGGAAAATAGTAGGCCATGCCTGTGTGCATTCAGCCTGGACTGAGTTGTGCACTCAGAAAAAAACCAGTGTCTTTTCTGTGGCGTTGTCAGTGACAATGACAGGCCCAGAGCTTATTGAAGGTGCTCTCTCTCCTCACCTATCATGGATAAAGACAGTTACCCTAAGCTACGCCAGTAATAAATCTGTAAATAGTGTTTTTCTGCTATCTTGTAGTGACAGTGTTTACCAGCACAGGATAAAAGCCTCCTTTCTGTTTAAGAAGCCTCATAGATGCAGGTCACTCATCCATACCCATACAAGATTTCACATACAGAAAGTAAGTGGATTTTGATACTACACCAGGATATTACTGAAAATTAATACTTTCATTTGTTTAGTTTGGTTTTTGCTCACACATTAGCCCTGGAAGTCTAATTCCTGGATATTATGGGGAAATAATTAACCGGTAGTTCATATAAAGTTGATTACATTTCTACTACAGTATTCCCCCTGTATCACAGCAATGCACAAACAACTATTTTATAATGGATTAAAGAATGACACACCAGGTTTTTATCATTTTTTGTCATAAAACAAAATGTTTAAAATGTTTACTTATGTCATAGCAAAGTCATTACCCCCCCCCCCTTTTAAATAAATATGCTTATTGTTAATCTAAGAATATATAAGATGTTCCACAGAGTCCTTGTGGATTCAATATTACCATAGAAATGATCACATACTGCTGCTGACCAATGAGATTCACTGGGCAGCTGCAATTGTTGTCAGAGCTGTGGTTGTGGAAAACCAATCAATACCTTCAGACCAATCAGATTTGAGAATTGAACCGTTGCAAAAAGTATATAATTGAGGAAAAACAGGATGAAGATGAAATCTTTTGGAGAAGTTATAGTAGTTTGCAAAAGACTTAGGCACACTAATTGTTGCAAATAAAGACTGTACAGCAAGGATGCCCTAAAAACTGACAAAAAAAAAAAACACTGTAAACAACAGTAAACAGAAATAAAACAGAGTCATTGTTTACTGTTACAACACTTTTAGGAATTTATGGGTACAATTTCTGCAGTTTTATAAGAAAGTTTTAGTGAAAATTATATTTGGTAAAGATAAAAGAGGTGTGAAAATGTAAAAATGTGTAAACTATATTTTTAATCTATAAGTTTCACTGAACATCTTGCAGAACCACATATCGTTCCTCTTCTAAAGACTTTGACTGATGCACCTGCTTAATTTTTTGCAAGAAGCAGAAGCAGCTTCCATTCAGTTTTTTTTCTGTCCAAATAGTGGTCACTAATATAATATGCTGCTTTCTTTTCTGGCATGCGAATATTTTTCTGTAACTTTTGATTTTGTTGTGGAATACTGGCATTTGAAAATCAGAAAGGGAAATTATGTACTGACAATAATAGTCACTATATATATATATATATATAGTTATCAGCCTGAAAAATGACCAATGAACAGCACCTCAGATTAGAGGCGTTATGAAGTCTTTACAGAGCATAAGTAGCAGACACATCTCACCATTAACTGTTTAAAGATTAATGCATTTTTTGGATGCCTTCAGCATTCCTTTACAATGTAGAAAGAAATAAAAAATCAGGAACGATCATGGAGATAGAAAGTGACCCCAAACCTTTAAACGGTAGTGTATATTTGTAAACAATCTATCACAAAGTTTGTACTAAAGAACATAAGGTACCTAAGACTTTTTCAAAGTACTGTTCATTATCTGATGAAGCAATAAGTAATAAATCCTGTTACGCTTATTTTGTAAGGTACTGGCAAAAAAAGTGTTTTAAAAAAGACATTTCTACCTTCTGATTTTCATAGCACTATCTAAGAGTTTCAGGATGTTATACCTGCAGAGACAGATGGCTGAATGTGCTGGGTCAGTGCCATAGTAGTTGATGGTTGGAGGATGTTCTGCGTTGATTTGATTATTTAGGTTTTGCTGCAGACGCCCTGTATGTCATTGGTAGCTCTGTTTTCTGTGTAGCAGTTTTCTAGAGGCCGAGCATTGCTAACCAACCATCATAAGCCTCATCCTCTTACAGGGCTTTCTCTGTTTGTCCTGAGAGAGATGTTGAAATGGACATGTTCTTGCAAAACTCACTTCAGATGTATCCTTTATTAAATACAGCTGGCCATTATAATGCAGTTTATATAATTTTAGGATCATTACAAGTGTAGCACTACTGTGCAATGTTACAAATGATTTTAGTTTTTAGGCAAAATCTGAGTAGTTTTTTTTTTTTTTTTTTTTTAAGAATAGAATTTATCCACTGGGCTTAGCAAAGTGCATTGTGGTCGGCCACCCACTCTAAAGCAGCATGCTTCTGTTCTCAAACATCAACTTAGTTAATAAAGCAATTCCTCTTGACTGCATGATGTGCCTGATTTTGCATTCTGGAGGCGTGTAAGTTCTCAGTTTCTTTGGATTTCATCAGTAACGAAATTAATTAGAGTGGCCACGAAAATGTAATCATTGCTCCCTGGAAATTGAAATAAATTAGAGATGCACGCGTTGGGGACTGCTCATTAGTGCTGACCTCGTGTAATTACTGTATCCATTTGTGTAATTCATAACGGAATTGAAGCAACTTTGAACTTAGCTTAAATAAAGACTAGATTGCACAGTCCCCAGGGTTTCCCATGAATGTTCAAATGGATTGTTTGATGAGTGGTATTTGTGTGTGTGTGTGTGTGTGTGTGTGTGTGTGTGTGTGTGTGTGTGTGTGCGTGTGTGCGTGTGTGTGTGTGAGGGCAAGAGCAGAAGAGAGACAATGATTGTTGGAGTTGGGCCTGGACAAATATAATGCTTACCATGATGATGCTAAGTTTGAGTTAGCCATGTGATCAGGATCAACATAGTATATACAGAAAAAAGTACAGTCGTGGATAAACAGGAGGTCGCCATATTAAACTAAACACTTTGTTGCTATGTGTAATCGCTTTTTGCTTTGTAATTCCAATTGTTTTTAAAGGGGACCGCCAGCATTTTGCCATGTTCAGTGCCTGAAGTAATGACATTTGACAGTCAGATTGGAGCCACTTCAATCAAGATTGTTATAGATGAATAGCCTGTTATGTCAATTTGTTTTGTCATTCACTTAAGCCCTGCGCCTAGAACTGAGACCGGACTGTGTATTTAGATGTTTTGTACATCATAATTTTAGGCTGATAATTACAGCCGAACAAATCACTCAAGTGTCAAGTGTTCACAATGAAAATATGTGCTACCTTTTTTTGTTTCACTGTGAGAAGCAGTAATCAGTGACGGATACCCACTCATCATATAATAATGCAGTGCTGGGGTGTGCTGGAGCTGCGTCTAGCCTGGAAGGCTGTTTGTGTCCCACTTCCAGGCTGATCTCCTTTCAGGAATTTTGTGGCCGTTAAATATCTAGATGCCCTGTTCATTCTAAGAACTACTGCTGTAATCATACCAATCCTATTTCCAGTTTGATCATATCAAACATCCTTTCAAAATGCTTAAGCCAACATGAATCTGGGCTAGTGCAGGAAATGGGGTTGAATAAACAGAAACATTCTTTTTTGTTTGGATTTTGGAGTTTTTGTAGCTGTTGTATGGTTTGTCTCATCATATCATTTGATCCTATTGGTTACAATTGGGTGAGCTTTGAAGAAAGAATCTGAATGTCTTGACATTTTAATAAAGAAAAAAATCTGAATTTTGGATTTTTTTAAGCTAACCATCTTACCAAGGTAACCAAATTTTATGTTTTGTTAAATGTATATTGTAAAGGCAGCATACTATGCATTTGTACAACACTAATGAGTATGAACCCACTATCTGCTCTCACCCAGGAGTACATGGGTTCCTCTCAAGTTTGTTCATTGCTCATTTCAGATCTATTCTTGTAAAGCTTCTCTTGTGACTATGCCTAATGATTTAAGTGCTGTACAAATAAACCAAACTGAAATAAATATTTACAATGGAGTGGCCATGTTGAGTCACTGCTTTTTAAAGGTCTATTTTGGTAGCTGTATTCTTTTCATAACAACACAGTGGTTTAGCGATTAGCAGTGTGGTCCTATGTAGATGAAGTTTACATGTCCTCCCTATGCTTGGTGGTTCTAACGACATATGTTGTAGGCCAATTGCCCATAGTGTATGATTGGGTGTGTGAGAGATTGTCTGCATTGTGCTGGGTAGTCGGTTGGTACCCCATCCATGGTGAACACTACCTTGTGCTATGAGTTCCATGGCATAGGCTCCATGTTACCTGCAACATGGATAATGGATGGATGGCTGGATGGATATTCTTGAAAGAGATGCTGGAAATGTTACACTTTGTTTGTTCAGCCAATGGTTTATAATTGTATGATCGATTAGGTAAACAAGGTTTTTCTATCAGTGTGAACTAGTAATATGCCACTGACCTGCATTTCCAGTATAAAATGTAGTTAGGTTTTATCTGCTGCAGCTGACATACTGTAGATTTCCAAATTTTAAAATACATTTTTGGCACTCACTAAGTTTGACAAGATGTCTAAAATAAGTGGGCAAGAGTGATAGGGATGATACCTGAAACTGAGCTTTTTGAGAAGTCACTGTCACTATTACATTAAGGTTTTATGGTGCTGTTGTGCAAATGCACAGCCAAACGTGAATTAATCCCTTTCCACATTTCCCTAATTGATTTAAACAGCATAGTGTTTTGGCTTCTCTATTTGTGACGCTCGTCATTTCAAATGCAGAATGTGTGCTACTTAAGCCCAAATATAAAGTAACTTTTGTTATAATTGTTGCAGTCAGTAGGGAGTATAATCATTTTGCTTGATAATATTATGCACATATGTAAATAGATCAATTAGGTATTTAGACATGACAGTTCGGTTTCGTAATTAAAAGGTCTGATGCTCTTTTTTGACTGTAAAGGTTAATTAATGTGCTAGGTTCGATTGGGGGAGGGGAAATGCAAAAACACAAAAATAAATTTTTATTTCTTATGTACCTGTTTTTATATTGCTGTCGAATACATTTTTATAACAACAACAAAAGAAAATCCTCTTGTCAAATTCAGTTTCTTATGATGTACTGCAGGGTATAGCTAAATGCTTCACCTTTAATGTCAAAGGTACCAGGACCCTCCTGTTTATCGCCCTCTAAATGCCATTAAAAGCATTAAAGGTGACTTTTTATTTTACACTAGCATGTTTGTTCCTTAGAAGAAACTGCCATTTTAATATCATGTTAAGTTTGTTAGATTTTTTTTTTTCAACCAAGTAAAGAAATTAGTTCAATTATGGAATGATTTGTGTCTACTCCAGACCCCCCTCCACAATCTCTGCAATTCATAATTGGGTGAAATGTAGTTAATAAACATGCAGGCTGAAATAAATGTGCCAGCCGCTCAACTGTACTCCTGCCAAAGAGATAAAAAGGAAGAAAGGCTCGAGTGTTGACAGGTCCATAAATGCAGGTCTGGAAAAGCACTAGAGTGAAACGCTGTAGTAATATAATATTCATTGCCTCATTAAAAGGGAAAACCTGTTGGGGCTGTCGTCTTTCAAAGAAGAATGGTCTTAAGTAAATGCACACTGTTTTATTCCTTTGTCGTTTTCTTTTTCTTCAAAATTCCCTTTGGTAAATAAAATGTTCTGTGTCTGGAGTTTAGTGTTTCTTCTTTCTGGTCCTTTTTTTATTTTTTAAAATCAGAACTTGTAAATCATGTTTCAGCATCTCATTAGTAGGTGTCTAAATATTTTAATTATACAAACTACTAACACTGAGCTTCTTTGTTCAAGAAAAGCAAAAAGGGGGGAGTGAGACTGATGTGCTGTAAATAAGTATTTTCCTCCTTACTAACGTTGTCTACCGTTACTTCCACACCTTTCAGATCTAGAACTCAAAAAATCTATCCTGAAAATATATTCTTACTCACTATATAATGTATAAAATAATAGATCATATATGAAAGGTATTTAGCTGGCCTTGAGTGAAAAGACACACTTCAACACTCTTTAAATCAACCCAATTAAATCTATAATTAGTGAGTTAATTGAGCACAGCCAGGCTTGATTACCACAAGTCTTGCTCAATATGAACCTCACTTATGTTGACCCTTCACATCTGTATCAGGGTTTAAGCAGATATGTTCAACAAGCACTTCATGCCAAACAAAAAAAAAAAAAAAAACAAGCTGACAGTCTACAAAAGTTAACCAAGTCATTTCGAAAACGCTCGGTGTCCACACAGCCAAAATCAGAGCCACAGTATTCAAGGAGCTTTCTCTAGATAATCTGGTACATTTTAAACTGCCTAACTTTACAGAAAGGTATCATTTGACTGACATTTTCATTTTACCACCAACTGTTTTTTAAACTAAATCTCTAATAACTTTAAAAAAGTTAGAATCCATTGAGTTGATGTTACACAATGTCTAACACTGTTTAAAAGTGCACATACACAGAAATGCAGAGCCAATCAGATCACACCCTGCAATATTCAGAATCTTGTGGCCAAATAAGTGCACAAAACAGATCAGATGTTCTGTGGACTGTGGGTGGAGTGTCTGAGAGGCTGAGAATGTACCAAAAATGGAAAGCTTGTTAAAATTTCTCCAAAGATCTGTAGTTCAGCGTTCATGTCTCCACAATCAGCAAGAGACAAAAACAAGCTTCATGGGAGAGTAGCAAGACAGAAACCACTGGTAACCGAGAAGAATATAAATGTTCATCACTTATTCACCAAGAAGCATTGGATGTTCTCCCAAACCCTTTGGATGATTATTCTATGGATAGATGAGACAGAAGTGGAACTGGAGCTATTGTACCTGGCGTTAAGCAAACACAGGCTTACAGTAAGCATATAGCAGTGGAAATGTGGTGGTTTTGGCTGATTGGGCTGGAGAAGGTGGTTGGGGGATATGCTGACTCAGCGCATGGATGAAATAGAAGAGCCATTAATTTGGCTCTGTGTAAATATCAGATTATTCATTCAGAAGTTGAAGCATAGGTCATATATTACATCATGCAAAAAAAAAAAAAATAATATAATATAATGCTTCAGAACTGCCTATCAAGTGATTTTAATGCAGTATTTGAAATTACTTCACTTCACTTGATGCATCTACTATTTTGTACAGACAGGTGACAAAATAAAATAAAAACACTGGTTCTATTATGTTCCAAGAACATTTAACACAAATCAATACAAAATCCTTTCAAATGATCACCTTTATCTTATGTTGAAACATTTCTATTCTGAAGAATATAGTCTCTTCATGAATAAACTTACCCACAACCATATGGTCTTTGGGCTTCACAGTCACCAAATTCCAGCCATGCTTGTTTGGGATCTGGGGGATTTGAACATTGAAAACCAAACAAACTCAAAACCACAGAAAATAAAGAAGTATAAACAACAAGCAACATTTTTATGTATACTTACTACATATAGTGCTTTATTTTCATAGCATAGAAATTGATTTTACCTTCAATATATGATGAGTGCTGGGTAAAACAATTTGTTACCCAAGAATATAGGGCACCCCTAAACAGAGCATTACAGAGCATTATATTATGAATTGAGGATGAATCCAGACTCCAAAAAAAAAACTCCAATCAGCTGCTTTACTGTCACCAGTTCATATGTAATTATGTTCCGTTTTTTTCTTTTTCTTTTTTTTTTTGGTGTGTGTGTGTGTGTGTGTGTGTGTGTGTGTGTGTGTGCGTGTGTGTGTGTGTGTGTGCGTGATTATGTGTTTTTACTGTCACATTAGTGATCAGCTCAAGTTCATGTCCATAGTAATTTTTTCTGCTTATGTTTTGTCAATTTGTTTCATTATGTCAATTAAAGGAGATATGCACTTACACCTCATTGTCTTTACTACTATATATGACATAAGTTTGATGGAGAATTTCAAAGAGAAAACACGGCAGTCATTTTGTCCTTCCAAACTATAAAAATAGAAAAAAAAAAAAACCTTCAAATGGCCTTTTTAAGTGGTCACTACCGAAATGACCAACTGATGGACACTTTGCTCCAAAGATTCTTAGCCCTGTTATTATTCTGTACAGAAAAATAAAGGTGCCAGCTATTGAGTTTACCTGTAAATGTAGATTAAATTTAACTAGAAAATTATTATAATAAATTATTATAATTTATTATAACTTATGTAATAAATTATAATAAATAATCTCTAAATAACCAAACTTAATGAAAAAAATTAAATAAAAACTGCCGAAGTTTGATATAGGATTCCTTATTTTTAATGATCCATCAGTCCTTAACTCATGTATGTATATATGTAAACTGTAACTAGTAGTAAATGAAGCTGGTGTCTTGGTGGCTGTGTCGGAAGCTTTTAATTTTTTTTTTAGGTCATCTGTTTATTATTAAATTGTGAGATTTGATACTGTTTACATAGCTGTCACAGATTGTGAAAAAGTAAAACATCAGCTTTGGCCTAAAACTCATGACATTGACATAAAATCTGTACAGCTATTATATTCAATCTCTATAAATCCCTTCAGAGATTTCACTTCAGAGGGAGGAGTATAGTCGTGATTATGCCAGAACTGACCACAGACCTACTCGCAGTGATCTAGTAACATCTAGACAATGATGGGACCTGAAACCAGCAACTTTACTCATGTTAAAATTTAACGCCATTGTTGAATTTTAGTATTTATGTTTGGTTTAAACCCACAGGCTACATTTCCCCCCATTCACTGCAGTGAACATGCTACAGTATTTTACTAAATGCAAGCATTTTCCTTTTGGAAGAATAAAAATTTAAATTATAACAGCATTTAAATAGTTATAAACAGTATATTGAATACACAGTATATTCTACTTTATATACATTTGAAGAGATGCTTTTTAGTTTAAAGATTAAATGACTTGTATCATCTCAGGTTTTTGTTAACTTTCATGTATTCATGAAACATTCACTGCAGTGAACATGCTACAGTATTTTACTAAATGCAAGCATTTTCCTTTTGGAAGAATAAAAATTTAAATTATAACAGCATTTGAATGTATATATATTAAAAGCATCTCATTAAATGTATATAAAGTAGAATATACTGTGTATTTAATTATATATATATATTGAATTGAATACAGAGTATACTTTTAGAGGCTTTTAAGCTTAAAGATTAAATGACTTGTTCAACCGATTTTTGTTAACTTTTATGTATTTATATATAATATACTTTACATTATAAGTGAATAAAGGTTTCATTGTTTTCAATGTGCTTCATCACAAATATTGAATTTGTAAAATGTTACATAAAAATGAAATTTTGCACACTGTCCAAAATCACTGATGATTTAGAGGTTACTTTATGTTAATTAAGGCAATTTTCATTTAGTTTCATTTTTGATGTAAAACTAATTCAGGACATTTTTTAAACATTTTTTAAAATGTTGAAATTGAATATAGGACCTCTGTCTATACATATATGTTGCAGAGGATATGAAACAAGTGGTTGTCTATTTCTTCAGTTAGGACATGGAATTTGCTCTACTTCATTCTGGCAAAAAAAACAAAAAAACAAAAACAAAAAAACACCTTAGTTCCTCACTTGTGTTTGCTCTCTCTCTTTTTCATTTCTCTATCTCACATTTTCTTTCTCTCATTTGGTTTCTGGCTCTCTTTCCCCAGCAAATGTAGCTGGTTAAGATATTAGGTCAGTCCATTTTTTCAGCCCAGTCATCATTACCATGATAGCCTTTGCTTGGATGGCAGGAGTCCACATTTTTAGTGTGTGGCGTAGACTTGCTGGGTTTGACAGTGAGTGTGGTGTTGTGGACACCATTTCCTTTTGCACAAAAGCCCATATTGACCTAGTTAGTTAATAATGAAACACTGGAGATATATTCCAGTGCCAGCATTTGTTTCTCATTAGATGACATAACCTAGGCGTAATACAGTGCACCAATTCCTCCAACCAGGTAGGCATTTTTTTTCTTTTAGAAATTATGGTATCATTGGTGTGCCTGCAGTTTTTTGTATTTGCTGCATTTGAGCCATTTTGCAATATAATGTCTAGACCTGAAAGTGGCAGTGGGAGAGTAAAGCTAAACGATGCCAAGTTTGCATCTACACTCGCTATATCTGAATGAGGTTTTTATATTGCACCTAATTTCATCCAGATGGGTTTGAGGAAACATACTGTGAAAACACACTGATTTTGTGTTTTGTAGCCAAAGACAGACTGAAAGTTGTCTTCAGGACATGACCTGTTGTTTCTACAACTACATGACTCCTAGATAAAGGGGTTTAGATTATCTATGGAAACTTTCTGTTTTGTTTAAAATGAAAATCCACTGAACTGATCATCTACTGTCCATGTTGAGCTCATTATGGCACACTATCCACCAGGTTATAATCAGATATGGGTATTTAAAAATCTAAATCAAATTTTAAATAAAACATACAATTGCTATGTTTTGTGTTGTTTTGTGTGTCAGTCTTATTACCTTTTATGTGTTAATATTATTATAATATTAGGCGCTTATAAAGTAACCGCCTAACTTCTATGGATTTCTATTAGATAATTTGAATAGAAAAATTTTCAAATATATTTCTCAGCTATATTAAAAAAACAAAATTATGTTCTTACAAACACCCTTGGACTCTATTAATTCTTTACTGCGGTAGTCTTGTAAATGTGTTAACTGCATCATGAATTAATTTACCACACCAGTCATTTCATGTAACTGATGTATCCTGAGTGGTGTAGCTTAAATATATGGTGCTAATATCTTCTAATATTGGCTGGCTTCACTTGTGTTTTTGGCATGAATGATAAAAATAAAAAACTGGTCTTTTTTTATTCAAAACAAGATGAGTTAAAATGACAACAAACCAATAGCTGGTTTGAAAGCTGTGTATCATTCTTATTCTGTTTAATACATTAACCATCTTATGCTTATCATTTTCCTACAAACCTCATATATAGTAGTTTGTGGAGTATGGACCTTAAATGTAGGTTTTGCATATAAGCTTAGCTTTCATTTGCACAAAAACAAGTTTATGTATGATGAGAGGTGATCGAATGATAGGAAGGGAGTGCCGTGAAAATGTCTCATTATGACTTTAACCCAATATACCCTCTGTGAACCCCTGAAATTCTTCTTTTTATAAACAGCTACAGTTGAAGGCTGACTGCAATCTTCTGTTTGTGTTGGTTTTATCAGAATATTGGCAAACCCTGCGGTAACACATAACACCATGACAGCAATCTGGCTCAGTTAAGACCAGTATAAAAGTCAGAGCTAACATTCAGTGATACTCTTACACGTGGTATTTAACCTGTATAATGTCAATGAGGTCCAGAAAACCACAAAGTATATTTTTTAAAGCAGAAATTTTATTGTTTGAATGTGAATAGTTTGAATGTGAATTCAATTAGGACTCAAATTAAAATAATCCAAACGGAGGTGGCGCTTGAATTGAACTTTTCCAAACAAAGGTTTTATTGGAATCCAAGGACAATTAAACCACCAATAAATACGAAGGTGGTTTCAGTGTTGGCTTTTGGAGTGTTCGACATGCCAGAAAGAAATAAAAAACATGTTTCTCAGTCACAATTGCAATAAGTTAAGGTTTTAAGAGGATAAATTTGTAAACAAAAAGGCTTTGAGTCATGGCTGTTATACAGTCCCATGTGGTGGTGGATGTACCTCTGTAAAATGCAAACCAGCTACCGTTCTGGCATTTCCTCCACTTCTTTACACTTTGTACATTACACATATTCGTTCTATTGAAAAGATATATAACCATTTCTATATTTAATGGGATTGATCTAACTTCCTTAAACACCATAAGTGTGGATGGATTTATAGGTTGTAAGAGTGTTATTACATAGTTACAGTTGATTTCTAAGTATATAACATTGTAATAATATAATGTAAACAGTCATAACAGCCACATTATAAAATCATTGCTCTTACAAATTACTGGGTTTATAATACATACCTACCATGTACTGTACGTTGTGTATCAGTACCACACATACACCTGCCACTTTAATAGGGACACCTTCACACCTGCTCATACCTGCAGGTCATAGGTTTAAAAAAGCCAGATAAAAAAAATTCCAGTGAGCAGCAAGTGTGCAAATAAAACACCTTGTTGAACAGGTCAGAGAAGACAAAAACAAACAAGAACCTTGAGACGAATGGATGCAAGTGTACTCATCCATCATCTATACCACTTTATACTGTATACAGGGTTGCGTGGGGGCTGGAGCCTATCACAGGAGATTTAGTGCATGAGGTAGGGTACACTCTGGACAGGGTGCAAATCATAGGGCAATACACTATATAATTGTATGTATATGTGTATATCCAGCATATATCCAGTATATACACAGTATGTGTGTGTATGTTTGTTTGTGTGTGTGAAGACAGAAGGCCAGACTCATGGGTGCTCTGAACTTGAGGGGCGTCATGGTCACTGTCAGACCTCACATGCTGTTTGTGGAGGAGTATTTGGTGGCAGTAAGTCAGCTCTCTGTGATTATTTCCTTGTTTGTGTCTGTCGGTGCAGGCATTTGCGCAGGACTAACCAAGCAGGCGTGCTATTTAAGGATGAAGCCTTGCTTCAAAGATTTTCCAGCATGCATTTAAAACATGTGTGGTTGAAACATGTGCCATGTACAGAAGTATGTTTGCATTTGTGTGTGTGTGTGTGTGTGTGTGTGTGTGTGTGTGTGTGTGTGTGTGTGTGTGTGTTGTAGCATGTTTCGTAAACGCTCCGTGGAGTCTGTCATTTTCTCCACAGTATGTGCCTTATAAACCTCAGGGTTCTGCTATATGTTTGTAAACACACACTTTCAAAGCCATTAGAAAGAAATTAAAGGCAATGTCTGCATAAACACGGTCGCCATGCACGCGCCTTTAATTCACATGCTGTGAAAGATGAATGAGATTTGAAGCCTAAATATTTTTTTTCCTTGCATTATTTTGTGAGTCCACCCATCTCTGGATTCCACCCATGTCATCTGCTGACTAGCTTTAACTGTTTCAGAGCACCTCCATGTCAGGCATGTACAGAAAGAGCTTCTGGTTGTGCTTTTTTTTTTTTTTTTTTTGGTGTTTGGAGTTGAACATCACTATGTCTCCAAGCACACAGCTCCATCTAGTGAGAGAGGGGGACTGAATTTGTGCGTGGTCCCCTCCCCCAGTTATAGGAGAAATCAAATATTTGTGTCCTCTCTCAGAGCAAAAAAACTGACATTTACTCTCAAACCAGGAAAAAACATCTGTATTCAGCAATTTTTAAAATCTTTAATTTGTATTGATAAATTTGGTGTCCTTAAATCTGACAAAATTTCGAGTATGTATATGTATATGTACTGTATATGTACTGTATATGCATATGTAGAAGATATAATTGAAATGTAATGGAATTATTCCTACTGATGTACTTTTTTATAGTTATTACAATCTGTTTGCATTTTTAGTTCTTTACAGCTATAATAATTGAGTATTAAAGTAACAGCAATGATACATTTTATTCTTGTAAATTAATAAGTACTAAAGGCACTATTGTCAGTACAGTTTAAACATTCTATAAATTATCTTGGCATCATCAGGTATGGCATTATAAGGAATAATAATAAAAAAAAATAGTTTTATTTGTCCTTTTATTCATATTTAAAACCCAGAAGACAATGTAAGAAATTTGGATTATCTGGATTTCCCTGTGAACATAAATCTGTGCTGCACAAGCATAGTCTTTTTTATTTATTTATTTTTTTTTTTACAGAAGCTATTAAAAGACTTACCTCATGCTATATTTTCCACTTTATATGTGCCTCTTCTCATAAACAACTTAATTAAAGTGGCCCTCAAGCTTTGGTTCTTATTAAATTACAACCACTTCTCTCTGTGGAACTCCATGGCAGTGTAACTAGCTCACCCCACCGAGCGCTAAATAAACACACGTGGAGCTTCACGCATTCTGTGAATCCTTCAGAAGTATTTTCAGCATTTATCCTTCATAAAATAATCAGAGTGTGTGTGTGTGAGAAAGAGAGAAGGAGAAAGAGACAGAGAGACAGAGCACATGACACCAGTTAAGTTTATTATAGTTCACTGGATTCTTTTCTCTGCTTAACAACATTTACATCATTAGGACACAGCAAGAAAAGTCAGTTAAGTTTTGTGTAGAAAAAGTTAATATAGACTCTGAGTAAGCACTCTGTAATCTATAATTGTGTCAGGCCGTCACTACACTGATAACAAATATATATAAATATACCAGTAGGATTTCCTTATTTTTGTTTGCAGAATTAAAAACACTGCACATGATTAGGTCTGACTTCTCCTGGAGCAAACGAAAGTAATGGAAAGTCTTCCTGTAATGTCCGACGATGCTCGGGAAACTTTTAAAGCTCTTGTAGAATGCGGAATATTTATTGGAAAACCAAAAATATGTTTGTGTCCTCCAACTATTTTGTCATGCATTTATTACCTAGATAGATAGATAGATAGATAGATAGATAGATAAATAGATAGATAGATACTTTATTCATCCCTGTGGGGATTATGTAGTTAAAAATATATTTTGTGTATACGCATTTTAATATACACTGATCAGCATTAAAATTACTGAACTGAACTGAAAAACATTTATCACCAGCAAACTAGCAGCAAACCAATGGCTAGCCCTTCCAATCTAATCACACAGAAAAGCAAATGCTGCATAAACCACAAAAAACCCAACCCTGGCCATGATAAAAAAAAATAAAAAAAACACCAGAACAGTGTGCCAGAGGCCCAACAGGCCAGAAGCCCAAGGTCGCTGACTTGGCGTCCAAATTCCCCAAATCCCAATGTGATCGAGCACCCATGGGATGCACACAAAGGTCTATAGCCATGACTAGTCTTGACATGAGTTTTTTCTGCTGTAAGCTCTTTGTTTTTCCCCTTGGTGATGGATAGCATGATCAGAAGCAAAGCTTTTCCTTTGTATAAATGCTTTGAATAGTGTCGAGCTCAACAGTTTTCATAACATAAAAGAACAGCATTTTATCCACATGACAAACAATATAATTTTCTAAAAAACTTTCCAATGTGAAAATGAAGTAATGACAAACATGGAGAAAGAGAAACTTACTGTAAGTAAACTTGGATTTATGACTTCATGTTTCTACTTTCTGATTTGGCCAAATCTGCATGTATTTGACAGCTGGCCAAATCTCAATATACAGTATGTTTCTCCTTGTGATACATTCAGTGAAGTCTAATGCAACTAATGAGAGAAAGCATTAGGGAAAGCTTTTGTGACATAAAACTGCTCTCTGTGGCTCTTACTCTGTGGCCAGCTCCTGACCTTTCTATCAGCTCTCACAGCTTGGCCATGGTGCACCTCTCCTTCTTGGACACACTCTTTCCAGCACACACCCTGTCTTCGATGCTATCAGGCTTAGAAAGGGCCTTAGGGATTGAGGCTGTGTGTATCGTGCTGTTCTCACAGAGGTTGATGGCTGCCATTAGGTAGCACAGGGACCTGTATGTGCACACGTCCATGTCTATCAAAATGACTCTCGGCTCATTAGTTTCACATGTGGCACAGCTTAAATTCTGCCAAAACATCACATCCGCCGCTATATACCACCATGCCCCAAGTCAATGAGCACATGGTCCTGCCCAGCTAGCTAAGAAAATTCCTACAACATTCAGTAATGTTTTTATCAGATTAAAAAAAGGTGAATCTGTAATGACAGTTAAGAAAAACAGCCTTGTGGAAACAATGTGTAAATGCTTATATATAGCTAAGGATATTGAAGCAGCATTGCATGAATCTCATAAACAATTATTTAACATTTATGTAAACACTAATACGTAGCTAGAATGCTTTCAGCTGAAAATAAGTCACAAAATATAGTGGATACTAAGCCACAATTTGAGATTTGGTCCAGATAATTCTACACCAATCGAAGGCAGAAAGTCAGAAGTGCACAAGAGGCTCTACTCTCTGGGTGGGAGGAATGTCATATTGTCTGCTCTGTTAATTAGACCAATACTAGCCAATCACAGGGGTCAATGAGGGCATGTATTTTAAAAAGGGTAGATAGCACTTCATTTCAAATATTCAGTTGACATACTTAAAAGATTCAATTGACCCACTTCTAGAGAATTAGTGTACATTTTAAATTATAACTAAAACACATTCTAGGCGGCACGTGGTGTAGTAGTTAGCACTGTCGCCTTTGCACCTTCATCGTCTGGGTTCTATTTCCCGTCAGGCCGATTCCCATCTCTGTGTGCATAGAGTTTACATTTTCTACCTGTGCTTGGTGGGTTTATTCTGGGTACTCTGGTTTCCTGCAACAGTCCAAAGACCTGCAGATTAGACCAACTGCATGTCTTTGGACTGTGGAAAGAAACCGGAATACCCGGAGGAAACCCACCAAGCACAGCCTTGACGTGAATTGAACCCAGGACCTGGTGGTGCAAGGCGTCTATGCTAATCACTAAGCCACCATGCTACCATGGTAGAATTTTGGTATAGCTATAATATAATATACATATTACATTACATATCCAGAGCGATTACTAGGATAAGGTTCTGAAAATATGAGTTACTGGCTGTAACTTAAAAATCACTTTTGCATCCTCTGCAATATTATTATAACTATTATTATTATTATTATTTTGGATGGGTAAAAATATTACAACTGTAAATTCATGTTGCCTTATTGATATTTTCCGAGTGGAAATCCATCACTACAGCAAAAATTCCAATCAGCAACTGAGTCTGTATTTAACTTTATTGTATGTACCAAAGATTGTATCTTTTTAGACATTATTTGATTCATTTACTTGAATGAGTCTCATTAACGAGTCTAAATTTGTCAACATTTTTATTTTGTTAATTTTTATTTAATGCGTGAAACTAAAAGTTTAAACAGCCTAAAAATATGCAGTCAAATTAAGGCTGCTTTCACACAGGGCACGATTAATTTTCACCATGCCGAGGTATGATTGCTCCCTCCTTCATTCTCTGCAGCTGACTGGTTTTCACATTAGTAAGATTATCATGTACCTGAGTCCACCTGTATATTTACACTCTCCAAAGCAGTAGGTGGCGATGTGCATCTAGTTGGTTCATCAATATTACAATAAAAGAGGAGGACAACCCTCATGCCTTATATGGTTCATATTTCGAAAAAACAAGATGGAAAGAGTGACCCTCTCGTGTGCCTTACTTCTTTATCAGCTATGGCTGTGTAATTCAGAGGCATGTGCTGCATTTACACAGAGATTTCATCATGTGCTGGTTGCACTGAGGTTTTGGAGGAGGCAGGTGTGTTGATGATGTTGCGTTCGAAATGCTGGTCCAAACATGACAGCCCAACTCTAGCTCATACTGATAATAAATGAAAATCTGTGATTATTCTGTACTTTACAACTACAGAATCGGCTAATGTGGAAGGGTTGAACCAGAAATGTAGTTTGAGGCTAATAATTTTTACCTGTTAATGGTCAATATAACCATAAATCATGAAAAGGTTCATCAGAGTGTAACATTATAGTGACACCTATTAGCAGACTGTGTGTGTATGAGAGACATGTCAAGAGTCAGGTGGCCATGCAATCTGTGAGTGTGGCCCTCTTCACACTCCACAGCATGTTTAAAGGCAGGGGTAAGCTGAGCTAGCCTTCATTGAATAGGGCTCTGTGTAAGAACACATGCTGTCCTTTTAAGAGCAGTCACTCTATACCAGTGCAATGGGAATTGCACTGTAAAGTAGCCTACCTCATCCTGCTCATTACCACCCAGCACTTAACCTTCACACCGCACTGGCATTCAATACAACTTCCCTCTGTCTCATTCAAAACAAAATCCAGCCTCTCGGTTAGAAAATGCAGTGTAATGAATGAACTAGGGCAGGAATTATCAGGACGTTATGGTCAGTGAAATGGTTAAAACTTAAAGGACATTTATGTAATTATGCAAGCAATGGTCAGAGTCTCTCTGGTTAGTAAGTTGGTCTTGCTTTCTTAGAAGTTTATTACTGCTGATTTTTTTCATGTGATTCTCTTATGAATAGATGTTTCGTTCCACCTGGCTGACCTGTCCGATCCATGTGAGTCGGCATGCCTGATGTGACAGATCTAGTGTCTCATGATCATTGTCCAAAACACTGTATTGCTTAATCCCAAGTTTGAGCACACTTTAGTCCTGTCTTTGAACCATGTCCTCCCTCAGGGTCCACTTGACACTTATCATTTTCAAAAAAAAAAAAGCCTGCAACAAGGAGCCAGTGGGAACTGTATGTATTTTTTTCTTCTCACATTTTACATGCTATTAAGAGACCCTTATCACTTTTCTTACATACTGTATCATCTGCTACATAATATCTCATAATAATGTTATCATTTTGATTTCTCTCGATCTGAGCTTATAAAAATGATTGTCCCTTTGAATGAATGCGGATGATGTTTTTGGCATTTAAGTTATTTTATATAAATGATGTAATAAGAAGAGTTATGCATGCTAACCCTACCCCTAAGTTTATTTTTTTATTATTTCATTTAAATGATTCTGTATAAATTATGTAAGGAACAAAGCAGGGCAGGATGTTGTAAAAAAAAAAAAAAAAAAAAAAAAAATATATATATATATATATATATATATTAAAGATGAGGTTATTTAATAAATTACAACCCTAAAGTTTTTTATACTTCTTGTACCACATAAATTCCACAATAATAACTTTTGAAATTGAAAAAGTTTTTTTAGTGAATCATTTTTGTTTCTAATACAGCAGATTTAAAGTCATCTTTTCACTAAACTCTCTCTCTCTCTCTCTTTTAATGTTAATAAGCCCTCCATAAAATAGTTTACCAAAAATAAAAAACCTGAACATTTTCATGAAGTGAAAAAAGAATGACCTAGAACTGAACACAGTTATGTAAATAAATATTATCTTTATTTCTCTATATAATCCACTTGCACTTGAACCTCTCCCAGTGTTTCACTAGTGCTCGGATACCATTATTGTAGAACAGTACTCTAGAGTCACCTCAGCCGGGATCATCATTCACGGACAGAGATGGGTTCTTCTTTTAAACATTTGCACCATTCAAATGTTTACTGCGGGGTAAGAGTCTCATCACGAAACTGTGCTTGAAGTGTTCTGTAAATGTCAATCAGTTCTATGCCTTCCTTCAAAAAAAAATTATCACAAGTCCCTGTTTGATTTGAGCATCGTATCTCATTACAGATAGCTTTGCTATAAGATGGATTTTTTTTAAATAAAAGCACATTTTAAATGTTTATTGCTAGATTTAGATTTTGTGGAGAGTCCTTAATTTTCCGGTAGATATAAAAGGCCTTAAATCCAACTATCAAATGACGTGCCATCAGCTTGATGCATTTCCTAAATATTTCCAATGTGAGCACATGTGCAACATGCACAACATTTACAGTATGCCCTACAAATATATAGAAAATTGATTATGTAAATCATGTGCAAATATCACATGAAAATAAAAGCACATGTGCTAATCATAAAGAGTTTATTACATGTGCAAAATGAAACCATGTGTAAGTTACAAGAAGCCATCATGTGACTTTTCTGTAAGTGTGCATTTTGAACCATACATTACTTCTCCACACCATTCAGTGGATGCCAGTTGCTTTCTAGCCAATGTTTTATTATGGTAATAAGCCGTACTTGCTGTAGATAATTGTTTTACATTTTTGTTCTGCAATGAAAGTGGTGAGAGAGATACAGGAAACACGTTGCTGAATTTTAAATTAAAGCTTCTATTTTGAAGATGGCATGTCACAATTGTAATAGTCCACTCTCTTTGCCTGATACACAGTGACTTTCACCACAAGAGGAACAGCAAAGTCATACTGTACTTAAAAAGACCTGAAAATAACTGACAATCTTGCATTTCTCACTTATATTATACAATTATATTTGTTTCATGATAAATTATTCCATGATACACTTTTTCACGATCTTGGTTTAGTTCCCTAATAAAGAACAAAAATAAGAAGAAGTAAAAAATAATTAAGAGTACTAATATCAGCACAATCTGATCAACTTTTAAAGGGTTTACAAAGAAAAATTGGAAAAATGGCATCAAAAACAAAGTAGAAGGTGGCAAAAATATAACAAAAACCCTCCATGAAGTCACCTCTAAAGTGTGGATTTAAAGCTCAACTGTGGGAACTCTGGTCCAACCACTTTGGCAGAAGCTGACTCCACCTAAACCCTGGTTAATTCATAATTGGGCAAATGGGTGTAGAAAGCTATTGGTTGAAATATGCCTATTTTTTTCAGCGACCACAAGCTAAGTAGTTTAGCCCTAACTTACCTAAAACATTATCTTGGTTAATCTTAATTTATATGCACATGCAATGCAGCTTTCACTCAACTTGGCCACAACACTAATTATGCATCTTGTTCCTTGTGTTTTGTCTAATCTCTTTTAGGGGTCACCACAGCGAATCATCTGCCTCCACCTAACCCTATCCTCTGCTTCTGCTTCTCTCATCCAACTACCTTCATGTCCTCTCTCACTGCACCCATAAATCTCCTCTTTGGTCTTCCTTTAGACCTCCTACCTGGCAGTTCAAACCTCAGCATCCTTCTACCAATATGTTCACAATCTCTCCTCTGAATATGTCCAAACCACCTCAATCTGGCCTCTCTGACTTTATCTCCAAAACATCTAACGTGGGTTGTCCCTCAACCCCATGTATGTATAATTATGTTTAATTATGGCTTACTATAATTTCAACTGATGAGTGGCATAAAAAACATACCCCAACACAGTTGTCATGAATGGGTAATCTAGCTATAGAGACCAAAACCAATTTTTTTCATACCAGGCAGCAAACACATTTATTTCGGTGTAAAGGTGAACATTTTACCATGGGGGCCTGTGGGGATTGATGCACTTTTGGAGCCAGCTGGAACTTCCACCTAGGACCTAGAAATTTTCAGAAATGGAGGTTGCCCCTTGGAGAGTCCCAAAGAGAATCTCAAAAACTTTAAACTGAAACTAGTCATGACTATGCATAATTGGGCGTCAGGTTTAATGCCTATTAAAAACAATGTACTTTATACAATAGCAGTAAAAGTACACTACCGTTCAAAAGTTTGGGGTCACTTTCTAACTCCATGATTGTTCCTGATTTTTATTTCTTTCTACATTGTAAGGAATGCTGAAGGCGTCCAAAATGCATTAATCTCCTTTGAACAGTTAATGGTGAAATGTGTCTGCTACTTATGCTCTGTAAAGACTTCATAACGCCTCTAATCTGAGGTGCTGTTAATTGGTCATTTTTCAGGCTGAACTTCTCGTTTGTGGCAGAGGTAGGTTTTGGTCTCGCCCTCCTGGTACGGCCTTCGTCAGAGCCAGTTTCATTATGATGCTTGATGTATTTTGCAAATGCACTTGACAATACTGTTCTTGCAAGAACTATTACAGAAAGGCTGACCTCTGTGTCTTAAAATAACAACTAACTGTTGTTTTGTTGTTGTTATGTAATTAGCTAATTCCATATGTGTTATTTTATAGTTTTGAAATCCCCAGTATTTGTGTAGAATGTAGAAAATAAATCACTAAACAAAAACAAAGAAATTTGCAAGTGACCCCAAACTTTTGAACGGTAGTGTATTTATAAATATATATATTGACTTTTTTAAAGCGACTGGAAAAAAATCTAGAAATTTTAGTAAGATGTAATAAAAAAAAAGAATTTTAAGTAAGCTTAATAAGATTATGGCTATTTTCTCTTCATAGAAAAGAAATTGACTTCTCCAAATATAATACCTGTCCTTGGGTGGCATTATTTTCTTCAGAAAAAACCTTTCAAGCTGCAGTAAATTACGCTGCAGGTGTTTAATTAATGTATGTGTATGAACACCATCATTTTAAATAAACCCTCAAAATACTTAAGAAAAAAAAAATCTCACATCATGCTTGTTTAAAAGAAACTGAAATAGTGCATTTAATAGATTTAAAGGATAGACTATATTTAGCAAACTATGTACAGTGCATCTGGAAAGTATTCACAGCGCTTCACTTTTTCCACATTTTGTTATGTTACAGCCTTATTCCAAAATTCCAACAACATATTTTACAAACAATACCTCATAATGACAACGTCAAAAAAGTTTGTTTGGGATCTTTGCAAATCTATTAAAAAAAAATAAATTACATGTACAGTACATAAGTATTTAGCCTTTGCTTAATACTTTGTTGAAGCCCCTTTGGAACCAATTACATCCAGTCTTTTTGAGTATGATACTACAAGCTTAGCACACCTACTTTTGGAACGTTTCTCATATTCTTCTTTGCAGGACTTTCTTAAGCTCCTTCCGATTAAAAGGGGAGCATCTAACCTAACGTTGGCTACAGGTTTTCATCAAGGATGCCTATGTACATTGCTGCATTTATCTTTCTTTCTTGACTAGTCTCTCTGTTCTTACTGAAAAACATCCCCCGCAGCATGATGCTGCCACCACCATGTTTTATTGTGGGGATGGGGATTGATCAGGTGATGAGTGGTTTCCTTCAGACATGACGCTTGGCATTCAGGCAAAAGAGTTTAATCATTCTTTCATCAGACCACAGAATTTCTCATTGTCTGAAAGCCTTAAAGTTCCTTTTTGGCAAACTCCAGACGGCCAGAAAGGTGCCTTTTACTGGCCACTCAGGCCACTACCATACAGGCCTGATTGGTGGAGTGCTACAGATATGGATGTTCTTCTGGAAGGTTATTCTTTCTCCCCGGAGAAATGCTGGAGCTATTTCCTAAAAACCATTGGGTTCTTGGTCACCTCACTGACTAATGGCCTTCACCCCCAACCGCTCAGTTCACTTTAAAAAGAGTCTTGGTCATTCCAAACTTCTTCTATTTATGGATAATGGAGGCCACTTTGCTCATTAGGACCTTCAATGATGCAGAATTTTTTGTGTACCCTTCCCCAGATCTTTGCCTCAATACAATACCCAAAACAATGCTGTCTGAGAAGTCTACACACAATTCCTTGGACTTCATGGCTTGGTTTGTGCTCTAACATGCATTGTTAACTGTGGGACATTATATAGACAGGTGTTGGTCTTTCCAAATCATGTATAATCAACTGAATTTACTACAGGTAGACTCCAATCAAGTTGTAGAAACATCTCAAGGATGATCAATGAAAATATGATGCATCTGAGCTCAATTTTGAGTGTCATGGCAAAGATTGTGAATACCTATGTACATGTAATTTTTTTCTAATTAAAAAATAAATACATTTTCAAAGATTTCAAACAAACCTTTTGACATTGTCATTATGGGGTACTGTTGGTAGAGTTTTGAATTTGAATTCAACCCATTTTGGTATAAAGCCGTAACGTACATTAACAAAATGTGGAAAAAGTGAAGCACTGTAACAACTTTCTGGATGCGCTGTAGTAACCATATTTTGCACTAACCTATGAGATCATCTCATACCATTTGCCCATGGAGAATTCAGAATACAGCTACATCAGCTAGTTAGGAAGTGTTCGTTAATGACTATTTTAATTGAGCAAATCTGTTTTGAGATTAGAACATTGTGAAGATTAGGACGTACTAAATGTGCATCAAGAAAATATAGTAATATAAAATCATGACCCTATAAGCCTTTTGTAGTTTACATACAGTAAAAAAAAAAAAAAAAAAATGGATTTTCACATTTTTGTTAGAATCAACTAAGGCTTATTTGTTGCCCTTGAAATGATAATCAATAATTCATTCATGAGTCATTCGACTGCTTTGTTTTTGCTGTTGAACTTGCAGGGTGTGAATATTTTGACTTCCCTCTTAAGCTTAATGCTTTTTCACTAAAATGATAAAATGATTTCAGTGATTGAAATTTAACTTAGGGCCATTGAAAACAGTGCAGCCTGTGGCCTTCTCTTTTTTTCCCAGCATCTGTTATGGTACTGTAGCTTTTGCTTGGGCCAAAGCAATGAAAGAAGAGAATATCTGAAGCTGTCATCGATGTGCCGAATGCACATATAAAAAGCTGTAAATGAAATGCAAGCCCAGCAGTGTAGGAAAGTTATCACTCTCCATGGGCAGCTGGGGGAAATGAAAACAGACATGGAGGGTTGAGGACTCTGTGGGGAGAACAGAGAGTGAGCGAAAGAGACAGGGAGGGCTATATGTGCTGTAATATTTTGTCAGAAGCTGTACTTTTAGGCACACTAAGGGCTGAGTTATTTCTCCATGGCGGGCTGTCCAGGGCAGTGACGCCAGTCCCACCACAATGAGCGGCTTTGGGCTGTGGTCTATGGCTATGGGTTGCTCTGCAGATCTCCCACTCCACACCCTCCACCCCCTTGCTTCAATCCACTTCCCCCCACCCGACTGCATGAGGCTGGGGGTCTCGCTTTGAGAAGGAGCTCTTGACAATTGTCCTGTACCAGGACAACGGTAGACAAACAGGGCAGATATGAGATGTGGACTAGAATAATTTAAGCTAGTTACAAAAACTCGCCTTTCTTTTGGACTTCATGGTAAGGCTGCAGCCATACTGCGTTAGAGGCATGAGCGGGTCTGTGGATTAGGCCTTTAATGTAATAACACTGTCTGTATCTGCATATGTTCAGTGCACCAATCTAATCTAGAGAAATCTAAAGTTCTTTTTTCTTCTCCTTTTTTATTTCATTATAAATGAATCATATGCCCCCGAAAACACTATTGGAAAAAAGCAGAGATAGAAATGTCAGCGCTTGAAGCATGGGCTAAGAATTCAAACACATCAGTTACATTTAAATGGACAATATTACTTCAATTCCATTCCAGTCATTCAGATTACACATTCCAGTCTGTTTACATGGACACTGATCTGATAAGTTGTGTGTTTACTTGCTCAAAGCATTTAATCAGAAGAGAACTTTTTTCACATGCAAAAAGTGGCACTGGCACTGTGAAGCGTTTCATCTGCCGGAAATGTTACAGGAGAAATAAAGAGAATAATTTGTTCCTAACTTTGATGTTAGGTTAGGCTTCCCTTTTTTCCTGGCAAATCCCACCTTCTGTGTTATGATTGTTATGATTTATGATAAGAATTCAGTCTAATCTATGATTAGTTAAATCGTTCAGTGATGTCACATGTAAACTAGTCTCTGCTCCTTCCTCAGCCAGTGAGTGAAAATCAGATGTAAAGACCATTGGGAGAAAGTTGTTCTGACAAAGTTTACCAATCAAGAATCCTGGGAATTTGTCATATCAACTAATCTAACTTTACATGGGGCAAACATGCTAGGAAAGAATTTGTCTATTCCAACAAGAGAGAAATGATCGGATCAAGTAGATAATTGAAGTAGATAATAATTACCATTGCTGTTAAATGGATTATCATAGGTTTACACCACCCCTCTCATTCTCATTGAAAATCACGGTCGGGCTAGATCGTGTCAGGCTGTTCCAGCTGAAGTGGTTACATGATGCATTTTTATTTTGATTAGACTGTTATTCTGAATATTAATGAAATACGAGGGTTCATATAAACACAGATATCTTCAGGGCATTGTGTGCAATACACTGATCAGCCATAACATCAACACCACCGCAAGATGAACTGAACAACATTGATCACCCACTATACAGCAGTAAACTGGTGATCATGGGCACTTGAGGCTCATCCCTGTTCGTGGAGACCAAGGGCCAGTCCATCCAGTCCATTCTCACAGACAAGCCACTGCAGCACAAATTTTGAAAAAAGTTTTTGCTGGCTATAGTAGAAAGGAAAAAGAACACCCAGTGCACCACAGCCTGCCGCACATGGGGAACACAGTAAGTCCAAGGCCGAAACTACAACCTTCCCAGATCCCAATCCCCTGGAATACACTGGACAAACAAGTTTGATCGATGGAGGCCCCATCCCACAATCCACAGTACCCAAAGGAACACTGCCAACCTCCCAATGCCAGACACCACAGCGCACCCACAGAGGCCCTGCAGAGCCATGCCCCGAGCTGCACCAGTGGCACAATGGGAACCCAAATCCTAGGTGATTTTAATTTTAATGGTTTTAATATTATGGCTGGTCAGTGTTTAACCGAATTGATCCATTATACTTTATAAGGGTTTGATACTTTAACCCCCAAATAGAACAAATAAAAATATAATACAGTTTCAACTCATAACTGTTGTTTTCTATTTAAAAATGTAGGGGCATCATTGGTAAAGTATACATAAAATTTGTCCTCTGTTCTGATCGTATTTCTTTAACCTTTACATACTGACATAATTATTTAAACACATACATGTTACATGTTATTTCTGACAATTAAATGTACTGTGTGTTATGGTAGCCATAAAAAGGACAATTCCAGTCCAAATAATAATCATCCCAATAATTAATCCTTTATCTCAGAAAGAAAAAGAGCAGCAGGTAGCAGTTTTTAACAGAACGCTTAAATGTTATCTGACACACCTTGCAAAATAATTAAATGCAGTTAGGAGTGTTATCAAGTAATTAGTTTGGAAGTTGGAAATGTACAGTATGTATAAACATACTGTATGTATTAACCAACTTGAAAAAATACAATAGGAGATATAGATGTGCAATTACATATAAATAGATTTTATATAAATAGATTTTTTCAATTTGGATTTGCATTGACAGTTGTCCTGTCTATGAGACAGGGAGCAGACATATAGGGCAGGCACTGTAAATGTGGTAGGAAATGTGGAATAGAATAATTCTTGCTATTCAAGCTAAGAACTCTCAGTTTTCTTGGACTTCATGGTGAGTCTGCAGCCACAGTGAGTTAGCGGCGTAGTGGAATCCATGCATTATGGGTCTAATGTCATAACACTACCTGTATTTATATCTGTTTAAATATCAAATCTAAAAAAAATTTAATCCATTTTTTTCACTTAATTTAATTTTCTTTTAATTTAATTATGAATCATATGCCCCTGAAAACATTGGAAAACACTATGGGAAAAGCAGTGATATGAATAGAATAGAAATTCCAGCGTGGACTGTGAATTCTGGCTCAGATGTGCATGGGCAAAGTTTACTGGTGAACATTCCGTTATTATTTTAGTTTGGACCGCTCCACTATATTTTCTAAAAACAATGAAGTTATATAGTAGAATAATTTAAACTACTGTTTTCCCGACCAGAAGGTTGCTTGACCTACAACATTGCCGTTTCATTTTTTGGATGATTCTAAATTGTGATTGATTTTAAAAGCGGAAACCAGGTACTGTAATAAATGTAACATGCATAAGAATAAGACAGATTTTGCTATGTAATCACAAATAACATTTTTGCTATTCTTTCAAGGAGGAACATTCAAGTCCAAAAGCAACACAGGAAAATAATGCATGAGGTTTCACAATAGTTGCTTCATTATTACTCTTTATCCAGAATGCAGTATAAATATTCTCAAATAACTTTTCCCTCATTTCTGTTAAAACTGCCTGTAGTGTCTTCATGTACTTTGCATAATTTGCATATTTATTTGTTACAACTACTTAATTTTATCTCCCTTTTTTGTAGTTATCATGCAGCAGCAGTCTGGTGAAGATGTCTCATTTTACATTGAACTCAGTGGCTGGATGTGACTCATTCATGTTCTCCACCCCTTAACCCCTTGCTTTATGTCGTTTTCCCCAGCACACAGCAAACTGAAAAAAGGGGGGGAAAAACGAAAAACCCACACAAAACAAAGACTGCCCTATTTCTTTCTGAGTGGGTCATTTAACCTGCTTAGAATGAGAGGAGTGTATGCATGGGAACCTTCTGTGTAGAATCTATTGTACCTGTGAGTGATCAGAGGGATGTGTGTGTGTGTGTGTGTGTGTGTGTGTGTGTGTGTGTGTGTGTGTGTGTGTGTATGCAAGAGAGAGAAAGAGTAGGTGGTGCTTGTCTGAGTGTTTGGCTCCAGACTGGCTCACTAAGAGGAGACAGGTTAATAAGGAGGTAGCACCCGGCCGGGTCTCTCTTTAATTAAGCCTGTCAGGGCTGTGTCCCTTTTGTGTCCAGCTGAACCTGTCACAGAGGGCTTGACTGATGAGCCCAAAATATCCTGACATTACTTTGCTTTGCTCATTTTTCGTCAAATGTGCTCCTTCCATTAACCTTGTTGCACACGCCCTGGGCTGCTTGATCTCTGCCTTTAAACTTCTGCCTTTTTTGGGTGTTCCTCTTCAAACCCTTTTTCTCCCATCTACAGTATCTACATCCATTTATCCTCTAAAACCTGGTGGAGATCCAGCAATCGTCTGGCTTTAACTGTTTCAGGAACATGTGGTGCTGTTATAACCTTAATACAATGTACTGTACAATAATATAACATTCCATCCCTGAGCTAGTGTAAAGAATGTAACTATAAATCACTTAAATGAAATAACAGATACATTTGCATAAGTATATGTTTGTTTATTATTTCTTTAATAAGGTTTCATTTCTTCTTTAATTTTATCCAGTGAAAAATAATTATTCCATGTAATCTTCAGCGTTTATTGTTTTCTACTTTTTTTTTATTAAAACTTCACATGCATTAACCCCTTTACAAACAGTACTCCCAACTATCAGCCGTGAGATGTCAATCATACTGTATGTCAGTCCCTGAAGCCATTTTTGTTTTTAATTTTGAGAAAGTTGATGGAAGCTTTGAATGTAATGTTAAACAAGTAAAATTAATTTTAATTTTTGACCCCATTAATTTGACCCCAAAAAGTAGCCTACATTATTCATCTTGGTTTTTGTTTAAAAGTAAGTAGGTTTTCCACTGCTTTTTCTTAAGTAACATTAGAATTTTGTGATTAAGAATAAATTCGTACAAGAGGTGGTTGCTGAAATGGCAGTATTTATTTCTAAGATGGAAGGAAAAAACTTTTCGTGATTAGCCGTCTCAAAAGTAAGATTGTTCCTGCTTCTCTGTGTAGACTGGAAAATGCACCATATTTAAAAATGTGAATTCGTTCCAGATTAAGGTTTTAATCAGCATTTAGGATGTTATCTGGTGTTTTGTTAAGTCATATTAAAACTATGTCAAATCAGCTATTCCTTGGTTAGCTTTAAACACTGGAATTTAATCCATGTAATTTTATACCATAGACTATATTACTCCTAAACTTCAAGTGCTTCAAGGAAATATGTCTATGGTGGGTATAAAGGGTGGCCCAAAGATCTGAATCCATAGACACAAATTTATTTAACCTAAAGCAAATACTCATATTGACATCCTTTGACTTTATGGCACTTGTGTATACACTGAATACAAGAATGTTAAACACTACTTGCTGTGTCAGAACTGATGTTTTCTCCTTTAGTGCAGCGCCTCCTTTTGTTCTGGCTGATTCTGATAGACTATTAATTACAAATAATCCAAGGAATAAAGTCAATTGCTGTTAGATTTGTTTTTAGTCCCCTTCTCTATTATTAGTTTTAAAGCCACTAATATGGAGATATGTGGATCCTGACTTTTGGGCCACCTTGTATAATACAGGATGAGCTAAGCTCACTCTTAAATATTAAACACATATTTATTGTTATAATTATGTAATAAAAACCATAACAATAACAATAATTATGTAACACTAATAATTATAACAATTTAAATGTTATATACTACTATTTAATGTATAATGTGTGATTCAGAGACTCTACCCTGCTGTGCTTTATAAAGCATGGATCATTGACTGTTCTTCTCTTATCTGACGCATGGTGTGATACTGGGTCTTAATAATGTATTAACTTAAATGAAATGAAGACTGGCAGTACTGTATAAGAGGCTGAAGTGCATCCTGCAATTACAATAAAGCAGCTCTGTAGCAAACAGAAAAAAAAATCAGCACAGAGCGTTTACTGAGGAGAAAAGTACCAGGAGGATATGACTTCACTTTCTTTGAACTTGCACATAAACAAGAATCATGAGAGAGCCGTAGAAATTTAGCAATGCTGAAATAGGTGATTACTAAAAAAAAAAAAAAAGACAAGTACCCTCAGTCTCGCTTAATGATACGTTTAGTCTCATGCTGCTGTGTGGCCAATTTGGACCCTTACTCACCCACACAAAGAACACTGTTACTTTAGGGTTTTTTTGTGTGGCTACAGGTTGAGGTTTATCTTTATGGCATATTTTGATTGCTCTGTTTGTAACTCAAAGTCTGAACATTATAATTGAAGAATGTGTATACTCCAGCGTCTTTTTTTATTCTCTCTCACTCATTGTTTTGCATTGCTATCATTGCAGTGTCTGGACGCGACATATCAATAACATTGATAGGAAGAACCAGAGATTTGGACACACGAGGACGGCTTTACGCTGAAAGTTCTCCTGGCCGCACGTCGTGCTTCCCTAAGCTCCTGTCTTTTTTAATCATCTTGTTTCCTAATTATAGGTCTGCTACCACAGCTTCTGGGCGTGGTCCCCTGAGAAAGCCATAAAGCTTACGGTAAGGGCTCAGCCTTCACCACATCAGCCTGGGCCTGTTTACCATCAAACCACTTTACTCCCCAAACACATACACACACACACGTTTGTCCTCCTCTACTTACTGACGTCATACACACAAGACCGTATTTACCTACAAACTACCTGAGCGCTCATGTCGAAACGTGAAGGAATACAGCACAACTTTGTGAGCATTTCTATGTCTCGTGCTGCACTTAAATTTGTAATAAAAATATTAAAATTCTGAACCATGAAACAAATCATACTAACAAAAATATCAGTGGTATAACTGGATTTTGTAGAGTATTGTAAATATAAACATGTTGTCATCTGCCAACCTAATGATCTAATAAACCTGATGCGCTCATGCATTTTGGTTGAACAGAAACTGAATAGTCATATACTATTTGTATGTCTTGCTTTTTTGAAGTACTGTACATTAACTTAGAAATAGCATTTACATACTGTAAAAGTAATATTTTTTCTTTGTCATGATTGAACTGATAGCTTTTTAGGCTGCAACCATGATGAGAGCTGGCTATTAGTTTTAAAACCAGATCCCATTCATCAGAAAAACAGTGCATTATCCTAACTGAATCATCATACCCCTTAATAGACAATAAAATAACAATGCTTTGTATCATTTTAGGATTAAATATAAATGTCATTCCAAAACTATTATCTCCATTACGGCTTATGTTAATCTTTATTTAACAGCAGCCAGAAAATATATAATTATTATTACCAGTAAAAAAAAAGAATAAGGAAGCCTTATTACGCATTAATGTCCAAATGAAGCGCAAAGGTCGTTGAACGCTTATATATGTTTATGCGTAGTACGGCTTTTATGACCTAGAATCAAAGTCAGATTAAATAAATAAATAAAATAAAATGTATCTAATTTAGGGATCAACACTTTTGCACCATAAATGTTCTGTTCTGTATTGAATTATTTAATTCGAATTAATCCTATAATTTAATTTGGTCACCTTTTTCTATTTCCCATAAGTCGTTGCGTCTCGCTGGAGCGTGAAAAAATGGTGCTCGAAAAGGATTTATATATTTATCATTATTATTGAGAACAGGTAGGTGTTTCGTCTGCCATGCAGAAGGCCAGGGTTCGATTCCCAGCCAGTGCCCAAACCCCAGCCACTGGATGCAGTGCCAGTCCAGTGCATGGTGGCTATTACAGTATGTGCATGGAATAGACTGGTATCTCATCTGGAATGTATTGGTGTATCACATCATATCTAAAACAAACACTTTTGCGCTTTATTACATAATCTGTGTAGTCCTCAAGAAACTTGATGGACCTTTTAACCCTTTTGTTGTGTGTTTGAAATGGCACTTGAGTCCAGTGCTTAAACCATGTCCTAAACCATGTTCGTAGTGTTTCTTCACCTCTAGATCACAGGTGACAGAACTAGTGCAACTACTTCATGTTACACTATCATGTTACACCTTCTAAAACCCATTCAAAAGGTCACTGACCTTTCACATTATTACTGAGTCACTGAGTCTGCAGCAGACCCAGAAAGTCAGAGTCTCAACACTGCCATCCTGTATGCTTTGTTTCCCTCTTCTGATCCATTTGTCTGTTTTGTTGGTTTTGTTTTGATTCTAGGACTTTTTTCATGTAAGACATTCATCTGGACATCAGAGTGCATGTTCCTTTGAGCTTAGAGTAGCTGGGCCATTTGTGCCCTGTGGCAGTGCACTGTGTGCGAGGATCTAGGTGTTTTTCTGTGTGCTTGCGTGACCTGACCTAGGATCGGGTGGTGCCTGAGAGAAAGACAGACAGACCTGCTACCTGAGAGGCTTGTATGTTTGATCACTGAGCTGTCAGACTGCCTCACATCCCCCATTCCCCCTTCCAGGTCTGTGTTGACCTTGCGCCATCAGCCCTACTCTTTCAAAGCACCGCTTTCATTTCCAAAGCACAATATTCTGCGATACACGTACATATTTCTACGTGTGTAGGTAAGTTTTCCATTACCTGTCGCAGACACTTGAATAATTGCAAGGCCTGATTAAACTGTCACAGGTTTGGTGGACCCACAGGATCGTTTTGATGATATTTAGACTGCACATCCTGAACTGAATTTTCCCTCTGAAGCGCATACAGAGTGATGGCTTGTGCTGGCCTGAGTGGATATGTTTTCCCTCATGTGATTTTTCTGACAACTTCTTTCATCCTGGCTGAACCCCCGGTGTGAGCGCTGGCAGGCTGCCCTCCTTTTCTCACGCCTCTCCACATGCCATGCACTCTCAGCCCTGTTTATTGACACTGCAGTCATGGCAAATCAAATGGATTTATTTGGTTTTTGGAGAGAGAGACAGAGAAAGAGAGAGAGAAAGAGAGAGAGGGCGAGACTAAACTAATGGTTGGAGACTGGTGAAGACTCTTGTGTCAGTAGAGTTACAGAGATGGGAGGTGGAAAAGCACAGTGGTGGTGGCTAATACATTTTTGTGGGGCTTTTAAATTGCTACAGTAAGTCCTCTTCTTTCATCTCCTTTTCACATTGCAGGCTTTTAAATAGACTCTTGGCATTTGCCAAGGAGTAATAATTATTTGGTAAGAACAGCATGCTTCACTGACTGAGAACTTGGCCGGATGCTTATCTCCTACTTGCTGGACTTCATTTGAAGGCTGTCTTACTTAAATATGTGCACAGCCAATATAAAGAGCGGTAGTGAGAGGGGAGAAATATTGCATGCATACAGTGATGCATTGTTCATTTTCAGCGCAAATAGTGAAAAAACGGTAATTTAATCCACCTCCTGTTTTTAAACCATTTTAATTGTAAGTTTTTGTCTTTTGTTACACCACTCTCAAGATGTGGTGTTAAAAACGACTGCTTCATTTCTATAAAGGTAGTTACAACACATTAAATTATAATAAAAATAAATTATTATAAAAAATAAATTTACAATTTAAAATAAAATAATTTTTTTTTTGTTTGGCATTATTTAAATGACTATATTAAGAAAAATCAAAGAATGTTACACATTAATAAAAATACCCACTGCTTAGTTGAATTGGAACACCTGTACACCTGCTCATTTGTGCACCAATCGGCTAATCATGTGGCAGCACATTGCACACAATCATGAAGATATACAGTACTGTGCAAATGTCTTTGCTTTGTTTCTTTATTAAATTAAATTAAAGAAATGGGAACAAATGTTTTGTGACAGGCTTCAAAGCACCTAAAGATACAACTGAAAACCTTTTTGTTTATGTATCAACCTCAGCAACAACCTCATTTCCCCTCTCATCAGTTCTAACTGCTCATTCAGCATCACCCATATATTAATCACTGGCCTAATCATCTATCTTGCCCTAAGTTAGATGTTTTTTATTTTATTTTTGAATCATTCTAAATTCTGACGTCTAGCAAAATATTAAATGAGAAATGAGGGGTGGCCCAAGACTCTAATACTAATACTGGAGGTTAAGAGTTTCATTTAATTTTTTGATCAAACATCACAATAGGAAAATACAGTATTGTGATCTTAATCATTTTAACCGTGGCATGTTTGTTGGTGGCAGACTGTCTTGCTTTTCACTTACTGCATAGTCCATGGGTTCCTAATAATATACATTGGGGAAATGGACACATTGTAAATGAAATGTTACTTTATTTACAAAAACCCCTCTACATAATTTCTATTTTTTTTGTAAACACACATGGAGTTGCCTCTACCATCAATGATGCACTCATGTTAACACATCTGGTGTTATGCATGTAATTGCACTTCAAATGCATTTCGAATGAGATAGCGTCCCGATCTTGCTGTGGGAATGATTTCAATACGATCTGCTTTTGTCAACGACATTCTTAAAAGCTATTATATATATATATATATGGTGATGTATTAGGTATGTACATTTTATTAAGGTATTAAGGAATATAATAAAGATCACTCACTCATGGTCTATACCGCTTAATCTTTTATACAATCTCACAGGGGGCCTGGAACCTATCCCAGGAGACTTGGGGCACGAGGCAGGGTACCAATCCATCATAGTGCACACACGTCAGACAATTTGGGAACACCAATTAGCCTAATCTGCATATCTTTGGACTGTGAGAGGAAACCCACCAAGCACTGGGAGAACATGCAAACTCCATGCACACAGAGGCGGGAATTGAACCTGGTTGGGAATCGAACCCGGACCTTGGAGGTGCAATGCGACAAGGCTAACCACTACACCACCTCTGCCTATAGTGAAAATACTTAAAGCAATATCAATGTAGTGCCAATATGATCTGTGGCCTGTGAACATTTTTTTTTACTAATATTTAAGTCATTCTTTCCACTTCAGCTATTTTCTTTCCACTTTAGACTTTAGCTTTATTTTAGCTAGATAGGTTTATTAGGTAGCAAGATTAGGTGTCTTGCCTGGTACAGTATAACAGCTCATGTTAATCTTTATTTGACAGCAGCCAGAAAAATAATATTGTACAAGAAATTAAAGTATTAAACCGAGATTGTGCATGACTTCATGTTGGAATGGAAGAGAGCTTATCTTTGTAACTGACCACATGCTTAAAGTAAAATAGAAGTAAAGCCCTGTGACAGTGTGTTAGTGACAGTTATGCCTTTTTTGCTGCTGGCAGTAAAATGTACCTCAGGTGCCTCCATCACATTCATCCCTGGTGCCCTACCATGCCTTGTAATTACAGCTAAAATTACTGGCCTGCCACTGTCTCTGTCACTCTGCACCCAAATCCAATTTCCATCCCAACATACAGCACCATAAGCCATGCTAAATGCCTCTCTGTCACAGCTGATTGAGCTATTCTGCCAGTAATAGAAAACTTTTGTTTTTTCTTTCTAGTATCTCTTTAAAATCTTTTTTTATTTGTATCCAATTGATATGAGATTGCTCTCATGGCTAATCCTCAAGCTATAAAAGATGATTTTCCACATCAATAATAAAAGAACAGCTTGGTTAGCCTGTGTTTTAATTTCCTCTGGAGGGAAAGTATAGGCCATTCTGCTCGATTCTATTTAAAGATGATTATAATCTTTTCTTTGAATATGGTAATGCTTACTAAATCTGCTTGCTTGCAAGATTGAGACTCATTTATAACGTTCCCGTAAGACAGAATTGTCAGGGCACAATTCGTCATTCATGTCTCTGCGGAATGAGAGAGAGGAGATCAACAACAAACAAACAGTGAGGGCCTTATTTTTCAAAGGAGAGGCTCAAAGTGGGAGAAGAAATCCATGGAAACAGATTTCCATCTAATTGCGGCTGGTGCTGCCTTCCTGCAAGCAACCTCAGTAACTACGAGCAACAGGAAAGATAGGGCACGGAGGCGGCAGGCTGCCAGGCTCTCTAGCGAGACGTGTTGAAATGCGGCCATAATCAGCCCAGATATGCATGTGTCAAAGCAGAAGTGTTTTTAAAGGGCTGGATGGGACCTGTTGCAGCCTGCGCTGGTTGTTTTATGTGCCGCACAAGCATAAGGTTGGAGACTTGAGGTCGAGGTTGTCTGTGAGAGGCCCCTCAGGGCTAGCAGGCTGTCTGATATCTCTGACTTTGACTGTCTCTCTGTAGAAAGGGCGGAATGATTCTGTGGAAAAGATCCACCTAACGTTATCTTGTTGATGATTTTATCAATGTGAGACCCTACCGACCATGTCCTGTCTCGACCAGGAGTTAGGATGGTAATGAGTCTGTGGATCTCAGAGGAACTGGCTAGCTTTTATGCTCTGATGTTTGCTTCATTTAAGACCAAACATCTTAACGTTCTAAAAAATTATCTATATTTTGTTGAAACACCAAACTGGGTAGATTCTAATAACCCAGACCTTTTATTTAACTTTAGTTAAAGTGTTGCACATGCATGTAAATGATTCTTCTTAGAGCATTTTGAATATCTCATGGTGGCACAGTGGCACAGTGGTTAGCACTGAGGCCTCAAGCTTCCAAGGTTGGGGGTTTGATTCTGACCTTAGGTCTGTGTGTGTGGAGTTTGCATGTTCTCTGCCTGTCTGGATGGTTTTCTCTGGATATTCCAGTTTCTTCCCACAGTCCAAAGCATGTAGTGTAGGATAATAGACGTTCCCAAATTGCTCATAGTGTGTTAATGTGCACTGTGATGGATTGGCACCCAGGATGTGCCCCAAGCCCCTGTGATTGGCTCCAGGCCTCCCGCTACCCTGAACAGGATAAGCGGTAGAGTAAGTGGGTGAGAAACTGTCCTTGCATTTTCTTAATGCGGGTCATTATTTGTAAAACTAAGTCTTGATTAGTGTTCTGCAACTTTGGGATGATTTCTTAGTCTATTCAATTTAAACAATAAAAATGCTGTTTAACATATTTATGGTTGTAAACAATTGTCTACTACATAAAGGGACTGTCAGCTCATGTAAATGTAGTGTGAATGAATTATCATATTTAATGTAAAATATTTAAATAAGTGAAATAGCCTCAGAATATTTCTTTAACATTCAGGTTTCAACCTATTTAAATTAAGGCCAGAGTTTCCGCTCAAGTAAAGTATATAAGTTGAACAAAAATAGATAATGGTAAATAATGATGAGTTTTACATTTGTTTACAAAGTAAATGTGTTTTAATTTAATTAAAATGATATCAACATGGAAAAACTACATAAAAAAATGTATTTTTGAGTGTAGCAGCTGGGCCCTATTTTATTGGTGGGTTATGGGTTAATGCTCTCTCTCTCTCTCTCTCTCTCTCTCTCTCTCTCTCTTCTGGTTGTGTATGCATCTTTTGATTTAAGACTACAGAGAAGAAAGTTATTTTAAGTTATTGCTGAATTGTGCACAATATGGTCAAGGATGTGAACAAGATTAAAAAGAGGCAATTTAATAAATCACTGTTTACAGAAATTACATCACCATTCTCCAGCATTATGATAAATAAGTAAAGTTTGTTAAAGTTATGTTTGTTAAATGAGCCCCTTCTTTAACACTGTGTACCCCAGACTGTACACTCACAGGTGATCTTTGTTCATTCATAAGATCCACAGATTATCTTTGCGAAGCCCACTGTTAATCAGTTATGACTTGGGCTTCTATAACATTTGCAAGCTGGTTTCTCCTCCTTCTCTCTTATTTTTTCGCAGTCAAAGACATACAGTATAAACTCCCATAAATAAAGTCCCAAAAGCTTAAGGAGAAGATGTTCTCTTCTCTACTGTTGGCCATACAGCTGCCCCTGCTCTCTACATGATTTCTACATACATCTGATTGGTCCTCTCAAAGGTCTCGCAACAGAAGGGCTCAGAAAGTACATAAGAGACACGCATACACACACACACACCGTGTACACAGCATGAGAGCTCAATCGACTCCCTGCGAGCTGCAGAGTAGGTTAGTGCAGGCTTCAGTAGTTGCTCCTTGTGCTGTGTGTTGTCAGCGTGTATGAAACTCGGAGAGTCCGCCCAAGCCATTAGAAAGCCGCTGCATTCCGGAGGTTTGGAAAGCAGATGGAGAGTGCAGCGTACGTGTTTTGGTGTAAACAACATGGTAATAATGTTGTGATGGCATTTGGTAATCTCTCAAAACAGACTTTTCACACTCACACTTTTTTTTCTTATCCATGGGGGAAAAAACAGCAAAAAAACAAAAAAACAAAACTTATATATATATATATATATATATATATATATATATATATATATATATATATTTCTTCTGGGATAATTAAATCTTTTATTATTATTATTATTATTATTATTATTATTATTATTATTATTATTATTACTATTAATAATAATAATAATAATAATAAACTTGTTTATTAGCCTTGATAGTTTTTGGAAACTTCTTGACATGGCATCAAACAAGTTGTGCATATGGGCAGAGATTTTATAGTACATTTACAGAGAATTTAATGCAGGTATTGTGTCTGCATATATGTGTGTTATGCAGGTATTGTGTGTAATTTGTGTGTCTGTGCCTATGGCAGGTGGACTTGTGTCACTGTGGTTAGCCGTCTCCAGGGCTCACCTGTCAGCCTGTCGTGGGAAAGAGGTTTTTTATTAGCAGTGGGGGAACGCCACTGTGTGTGTGTGTGCGCGCGTGTGTGTGTGCAAGAATGCCAAATCCGACTTTCTGAGTGTGTCTCTTCCCAGTCTCTGTGCACAATGAGTGCAGGAGACGCGCTGCAGCCTGCTTGTCCCAGACGGCCCGGCTCCTTGGGGCCCGGCCCAGGCACAGAGCCGCCTTTGTCAGTCTAATTACTCCGCCTCTGTTATGCTGCTGCAGTCTCCACCATCACTGCTCCCTATAGCTCACGAAGAAGAGTTACAATACTCCAAATCACACACACACACACACATGCATAAAGGCAAGTGCATAAACAGTTCACAAACTCCACCTTCTCCTGAGCTGCGGTCCAGTGTGGTGTTATCGAGTTATCGCATGTAGCCGGCCAGTAAATCCAGATGTTTTTGAGTCTATTAGAGGCTGGGATGTGTTAGCAATGCACTTTTCTGCAGCAGCACGCTAAGGCCTGTCAGAACCTAACCTTTTTTTTTTTAGGAGGCAAGCTGCCCTAAACGAAGACAGACAGGCTCACTTGCAAAAGGAAATAATGCTATCTGTGGCTACCTGTGTAGGAGGGGCAGATTAAGCTGGGAATTAAATGAAGCCTGTCTAAAGAGCACTTCAAGATGGAGGTAAAGCTCTGGGCTGAGCGCTGAGGCTCTTCAGCATCTCAAACTCCTTTCTTGGACACCTGCCCGGTCTGTGGTCATAGAGAAACCTGAAGCCTGTTCACAATATGGCTTTGTTTGTGATACAACTCCAGAGTTCAATGTCCCATGTTCTTTGTAATCTCCCATCTCGCTGACATGTAGCTGAGGAAGATTTAAGACAATCTAAGATTTAATACGATATGCTAAAGATTTCTAATCACATTCTCAGCTCGAGTGAAATATAGGAACTAGCCTGGTCAATTCCAAAAACACACCATAAACCAAAAATGGCAGAAAATGGCAGTGAACTCCAGCGCTCCTGTGGCTACAAGAAGGGAAAATAAAGATCATTCATCAGCAAATATTACATAACATCAGTTGCCAAATAGCTTTACATCCAATATTAAATGACATGGAAAATGGTAAAAACGGTTGTAATTCTGCCAGTTAAACTTTACAAGTGTCTCGCTTTGTCTCCTCCCTTGCCCGCCTCTTTCCCTTAGGGTGTGAAGCCTACATCCTGAGAGACATCCTCTTCTTATCTGGCTGCTTCCCCTGATCACTATGAGGGCTGGTACAGGCCTGGCAGACCAGCTGCTGCTAAAGCCGCCATGCTCTCGCTCTTTGCGAGCCGCTTTTCACCACTGACTCCTCTGTGGTCGGCCCTAATTAGAGTGCTCAGTGATTTCGGTGAGTTTTGAAGCAATCCATTCCTGCCAAGGGTCAGAATATTTTCCACTACTAATATAAAGGAACTGGCAGCTTCCATATTTTAACTTTTGAGTGTAAAAAAAAGAAAAAAAGAAAAAAGCATGCCGATGTAGCGGCACTTCAAGAGCAATAAACAGATTTTACAATATTGGCAGAATGAATCAAAAAGTATGCACATCGATCGCTCTTCATGTATCCTATATAGAATATGACCCAGATGGGGTGTTTATATATATATATATATATATATATATATATATATATATATATATATATATATATATATATATATATATATATATATATATATTACTTAGTTGTATATCTCAAAGAAAATACAGTTTAAAAAGGGACCAGCATGTGCCAAGCCAGTATGGTTTGGAGTGGCACTAAAAAAAGCATTAATGCTCAATTTTAATCCTTTTTGCCTGGTGAATGTGTCTGATTTACGGATCTCTGACTTGGCCTTGAACGTGGCGCAAGATGGAAAAGCCATGTACTCACAAAGCAAGCGCAGCATTCCTTGTTTCCACCAGCGTTTTATTTCCGTCAGTGCTGTCAGCTGGGTAGGATGCACTTTATGATTGGGTATAGCCTTTCAGCATGCATCGCTCATTTCGCTATATATCAGCAGCTAAACTCCTGGGTAATTATTGATTTACAGTCAGCTCAGGAAATTGAATTTCATGCTTAGTTTGCTGGCCGATGCTTGTGTGGCAGACCTCTGAATCCTCATCAACATACAGCTCTACATGTGACTCACATCCCTTTGTGCCCCAGTTGGAGGTGAAGCCAATCTCATTAAGATCAACTTGGAACATGAGCAGCATGTTGAATAGATTGCTTAATAACCAAAAAAAAAAAAGCCTGTATGTCCACCCTACGTATATGGAGGTAATTTTTCTATGCAAGTTTATGAAGTGATCCATGACGGGGTTATTTAGAGCTAAGTAGCTAAAGACACTCCTGGTGAATGTGCATGGTGTTGCTATTAATGTTATTAATGTTTAAGAATGTTCAGAGCAGAAATAAAGTGTAAGGTGGATGTTCTGGGGGACAGTCTGTCCATCTCAATGAACTTATCTGCTGTACAGGCTACTCTACACATATATTATCTATCTATCTATCTATCTATCTATCTATCTATCTATCTATACTGTATGTATATATATATATATATATATATATATATATATATATATATATATATATATATATATATATATACAGTACAGTGTGATGAAATGTATGAAAACTATGTTTTGTATTGTTTTTCCTGAAAATGGCAAGCATTAATTCCAAATAATGGGTTTTAACCTGTTGTAATGTTATTTAAATAACATGTATTTTTGAGTGCATAATATTATTTTCTATTTAATTTTTAACAAATATAGTTGGATCATACTGTAATATTATTTGTTGTTGGTATTATTACTAGTGATGCTACAGGTATTAGTAACTGATCAATCCACTGTCCCCGAATCAATCCTGAGCTCATGTTTCAAAATGTATCTGTGTTTCCTCCAGGGTGTTCAGTTTCCTCCCACATCCCAAAAACATGCCAGTAGTTGGCATGGCTATATCAATTGCTCCTAGGAGTGAATGTCTGTGTGAATGGTGTGGAGTGGTGTCTCACCTTGTGCCCAGTGCTCCAGGGATAGACTCCTGTTGATTTTATCAAATCCAAGTTACAATTGGCAGCCTGTGCAGGCCAAATCTCACACAATGGCTGCATTGAGCGTTCTGGAAGATTCAATGGGAAGAGGGACCTTTGCGGTTTCTGACAAAGGAGCTGATAGACACCTACACCCATCGATGCCAGCCATGAAAATAATGCCTCATAATTCATCAGTGGCTTTATGGCTGACCTCTTATTTTTCAGTTCCACCTTAATTGTGTGATGGTGCTTTATTATTTGCCAGGTTCCTTCAACCCCTCTATAAGGATCTTTTCGGAGTCTGAATAAGGCCAGGCTAAGTGTGACCTAGCTGATTGAGGTGACCGCTGGAGCGTCCACTTGTTGATCCTTTAATTAAAGGTAATTGATTTTTTCTCTTCTCAGTATGAGTATTTAGCACCTGGTCTCAGTTTGGTGTCACGATGGTGACCTCTGATGGTTCTACATCGACTTCGCTGAACAGTAAGTGGACAGTTCTCACTCCTTTTCTTTCTGTGGCTTTCATTCTTTCCTCCTCTCTTCCCCCTTTCTCTTTCACCTGAACTCAGGGTTTGATGATAGCCTCTTAATAGGCTGCTTTCCAGACTCCGCAGGCTTTTAATCTGAGATGGAGGAGGGAAAAAAAAAGAGCAAATAGGGCAAAAAGAGCAGGACACGCAGTATGGCTGTATAGAGAACTGAAATGTCAGGAAACCTCAAGCTGATTGATAGCTCTTTTGAAAAGGCCGGCTTCACATAAAAGACTTTCATTTTCACAGGTGCCTCATTATGGCTTCATTATGACTCCTTCCTAGAAGAGAATGTTTCCTTTTTAAAGTAAGAATTTTGACTAAAAGCTCTCTACTGTGCCCATTTCTTTCTTACCTGGACCACCAAGAACTGTGACTTTACAGTTTTTAGAAGTGTTCGTCAGCGTCACGGAGATGCTATGAGTGACATTTCCAGAAGAGGACACGCTTTTTAGGGTCCATTCGGGAGAATGGATTTGATGGAGACTGTCAAAATCTGAGCGCAAAGTTCTGCCCTTTTTATTGTATAATGGCGCTACTCCACAGCTCAAAAGTCCAGAACTGCCACTAAGGCTTTTCTTTTTCACAAATTGTAAAGTCTACCTTGCACCCAACCCTATTCTTCACTATTGTATCTTTTAATATAAATTGTTACACATTTGCAGAGAGTGTGGCTATGATTCCTGTAGCTCAAAACCCCAGCGTTTTATCCAAACGCTACCGTTCTGTGGACCAAATAAGGGACTGACGGCATCAATATCATTGTTCCTGTGTTCTATTTAAATGTTCTCCCCGTGCTTGGTGGGTTTCCTCTCATAGTCCAAAGACATGCAGATTAGCCTAATTGGTGTTCCCAAATTGCCCGTAGTGTGTAAATGAGTGTGTGCCCTGCGATTGATTGGTACCCTGTCCAGGGTGCACCCTGTTTTGTGCCCTAAGCCTCCTGCGACCATGAATATAAGATAAATCGGTATCGATGATAAATGAGTGAAAGAGTGACTTATAATCACCTGAATGCACAATATGTCGTCTCTTCTGGCACCTAGGTAATAGAATGACCTTTCTTTATATATCTGTACAGTCGATTCACTGATCAACTTTAAGACATCGCTTTGTTAGACATTTGGGTTAGTTTCTCACTTATTGAAACAAAAAAACAAACAAAAAAACTTCCCAACAGTGTTTTACTGATGGCACTTACCTAGTACCACCTACCAACAGTAACCTAATAACCCAGTGTAAGCATCTATCCAATGATGGCAATTTTAAAGCACTTTTGTGAGTCACTCTGAATAATTAATGAATAATGCCAAATGCCTAAATGTAAATGTAATGTCAATCCTTAGCACAATATTGTCTCCGGTGTAGATTGAGTAGTTTGCTGGCTTTATTATAGGACGATTTAGAAATGTATCTCAGTACAGTAGCTAATATCAACATACTCTATTTATAATGACAATAATCTTTCTCTTCCTGATTAAAACTCAGAATGGAAGAAGCAGTTGGTTTTTGTGCTGTTACATGCTTTAAGGCTGGAAAAAGGAATAATAAGGAAAGAGGTTATGTACATCAGGAAAACGCAAATCTGGTACAATAAGTTTGGTAAATTGACTGAAACACTAAGGTTGTAAATTCATGCATGCACATACAGTACACACATACAACAAATGAACCACCAACATTCAACCAACCAGGAAGAATGGGGTTATTTTTTATTTACTATTACATTATCTCAGGGAGTTTTTCCTTTGCTCTGTCACCCTTGGTTTGCTCATCAGGGACAATCTGATAATTATGATTTACACATATTTCCTCACCCTTATTAAACTAATTACCATAATTTTTTGATTTTGTAAAGCTGCTTTGCGACAATGCATCATTGCAACATTGTTGAAAGCACTATACACAAAACAGAACTAAATGGAGTAGAATTTAATTAAATTATGTTGCACTGTTCCTAGCCCCAGCATGTTATAGAGGAAACGCTGAAAACTGGGTTAAATTTGAAAATGGATGTTTTTATACCCCCAACTAATTTCCTACGCAATTAAATATATAGTATTCTGATTGTTTCACACAGTGCTATCCAGCATAAGATTTATCTGACCTCACTTCCATGCGTTCTTTAGAGTAACTGAAAAGAAACTATGGCCGTTTCATTACATTCACTGACTAAAAGGCAAAATAAGTCACTCCATGATTTTTCTATTTTTTTCTTTTTTGAAAAGTTATTCTTTGTGAAGGAACACAGTAGGACATGAAATCTTTTCTCTTTTTCTACATTGCTCCTTTACCCCCCTCTCCTCACCACAGCAAGTCTCTGGCTCAGATCCACCTCTTATGTCTCAAATCAGCCTGCTGGCGCCCAATGCGGTGCCTACAGGTTAGCCGTAGCCACATTTGCTGGCATCCCGAGTAAATTTGGATTGCATTTACCAAGAATTCAACTTATTGCCGCCCGCCTCAGACCACCCTTGAGGCTAATCAGTCCACCTGTGGGTGGCAGTACTGCACATTAGGTCGTACTGCACACACACACACACACACACACACACACACACACAGACAAAGAAAGAGAGAGAGAAAGAGTAAATCACGCCTATTCTTCTTTTGAACCTATTTAACGATTACAGGCAGTTCTTTAACAATGACATTAAAGTACAAAGAAATGAGTCATTGTAAAGCAAAATATTACATTAAATACATTTTATGATTTTATTCCCGGTTGCATAGTGGGCATTGCCGCCTCGCACCTCCAGGGTTGGGGGTTCAAATCTCGCTTCGGTTCCGTGTATGTGGAGTTTGCATGTTCTCCACATGCTTGGTGGGTTTTCAATGGGTATGCTGGTTCCCCTATAGTCCTAAAACATTTAAGTCATTTAAGACTAAGGCATTTCCAGTTTGTCCATTGTGTTCGATTTGTTGTGTGTGTCCCGTGCCCTGTGTTGGGTTGGTCTGCCATGGAATAGGCTCCAGGTGCCCTGTAACCCAACACAGTATAAACGGTATGGAAAAACAGATAGATAAATTTTGTTCCCTAAAATTGTACTTTATTTGTATGGATATTCCAAACGGGTGATGAAGAAATTTCATGTCTGGGGTTTGTAATAACACTGGTATGCCATCGCACTCATAAATATTTGTAATCTATTTTTAATCTATTACCATAGATGATTTAAGATTTGTTAATAAAAATGGAATTGATTGCCTTTTTCCATTTCAAGCTTGCTAACTGGCTACAAACCATCACATATTGACCTAAATTATATATAACCTAAATTATAAAAAACAGATCTTAATTTTCCTTCAATGTTCATGATGGCACCAGGTTGAAAAAGCCAATCTAGACTTCTTTATTCCCATTCACAGACTCTAGCTATACTCCTGAGAGGGTGTCCCTAGATGGTTGCAATCCAACTGCACGTCCCTGGTCTGCGCTGGGGTCTCAGACATGTGGAATAAGCCTGATACAGCTCTACCAGGGGCCATCCAAGTGTGTATCATTGTAAGTATATTTAAATCCATAAATTTAAATCCATTGTAAGGATATTTAAACCATCTCCTGAGAAAACCGTTCCTGAGCTGCCAGTGATCCAGACTCCCTCTGCCCTCCGGACCTGTCTGACCCATCCTGGTGCCCCGCTTCTGGCTGAAGATCTCGTCACATGGATGCCCCGTGTGTCTCTCTGGGATGCGTCTGGTGTCTGGGGATGATTCTCTCTACCTAGAAAATGGTTCTGGCCTTGACTGGTGTTGGCAACTGTTTCTCTGGGGACTTGACAGTTCGATAGTTCATGACTGGAACTTCTTACAAGTCTACCTGGGTCTTCAATAACTACCTGGACTCCATATTAACATCAATTAACATCAGCTATTATAGCTGAACTGCCTCCCACCCTACACACTGTATAAATGCAGATCATTTACTGCTTTTTGTTTCACCCAAATGAGGATGGGTTCCCTGTTGAGTCTGGTTCCTCTCAAGGTTTCTTCCTCTTACCATCTCAGGGAGTTTTTCCTTGCCACTGTCGCCCTCGGCTTGCTCACCAGGGACAAACTGACCATTTTGATTCATACAAATTCACATTTCATACAAACCTAAATAATTCTTTTGACTATGTAAAGCTGCTTTGCGGCAATGAAAATTGCTAAAAGCGCTATACAAATAAAATTGAATTGAATTGAATTGAATCTCAAAAGTCTTTTCTTAGTACAGAGGATGATGTTGTGCTAAACAGGTGGAGAGCATAAAGTGGCTGGAATGAAAACCAGACCATTCAGGTGTGGGAAGAGACCTTGCAACTGGCAGAGCAGTAGTTAATCGGCTTATCTACATCATGGATTACTGTGGAATCATTAAAATTTCCTGACACATGGATAAAACGTGTTTTGGTTTACAATCCTTCTGGCAATCCTTGTTGAGCGTGAATGTTCAACCATGTTGGTAACGCTATGACTTCATGGAAATGTGTTCAAAATTCAACTACTGCTCATGTCTCAATTTGTTTTTAAATCTGATTTCAAATATCACAATTTGGGATATTTTGCCATTAAAGCAAATAATATTTAAAATTTATTATTATTATTATTATTATTACCACCAGTTATGATTATTATTATGATTATTACCAGTACAGTGTTCGATTTGTTTAATTCTTTGTACAGTATCTCAGTGTACACATACTGTGCATGTCTATAACTACAGCAGTGATTTGTGTAACATATAATTAAAAGGTTTAAAAAAAAAAAAAAAAGAGGTGCTTCTGTTGAAAGCATGTATCATTTTATTTTATCACCTTGGGGCATGACATTGCCTGTAATCACTGAGCACGTATCCCAGACTTAAAATTAGGCTCTGACTTTTCAATTTGGAAAGTGTGTGTGTGCGTGTGTGTGCGTGCGTGCGTGCGTGCGTGCGTGTGCGTGTGTGTGATGTTAACATGTGAGAATATTTCAATTAACGATCACATTGACAAAATATCTTTCACATATTACGTGTTTAGCAATTATAAATTACATTAGTTCAGACAGTTGCGTAAGACACACTCCATTACTGTACTTCATGCAGGAGATAAATACAAAACTTATGCACACATACAACACACAATATAAGCATTGCAAATATCACAGGGTGCAAAGGAACCTCTTTGGCCTTCACTATGAACCCTTGTAGCAGCATAGGAACTATTCGTCTTCACATCAGTTGTCGAATGGCCATGTCAGGCCTTAGATCAGTGTGAAACAGACACTGTATATGGTCTATAAATAATTAAACAATGACAAAGTGAATAAAACAGTAGAGTTTTGCACAATTCAATTACAAAGCAAGATAATCTAGAGTAATCGATGTTTCCTATAAACTGTGATGAACCGAGCCGAGGTGAACAACAGCTAATGATGTGGCGCTGGGCTGAACATGGATGTAGGCCAGTATCAGTAGGATGCTCACAGGCCACTTTTGTCTATGATGCCAGTTCCACAGGGCCCTCCTCCTCAGCATCAGCTCGGTTGGCACGGATCTCCACTAGCGTGCGGGCGAAGCGAGTCCAGTCCTCACTGTGTGCCGATGCCAGCTGTAAACCATAATGAGTTTTTCAGTATTAATATCTCGCCCACCACCTTGAAAAGACCTGACATGATTCATTAGGATGACTGTTGATATTACACTTAAAAGGGGATAAAATTGTGCATTGTGACTGTAGAAGAAAATAGTAAAGACTAAGTGCTGAATATGATGGAAGGAGGTGGGAATCATGAGGCAGATTAATTAGGGAAAGTCAAATGAGACGTCTGACACCAAGGCAGAGGATGAGAGGGAGAGGTCTGCAGGCTGTAGTTAAGCAGGAATACAGTAGATAGGTGAGAGGAGATTATGTCTAAAATCTAAAGGCCAAATCTAAGTTTTAAAAATTAAAAAAGTGCAAGTCTTCATCAAATCATTAGAACTTGATCATTGTCATGATAAAAGAAAAACAGCATTTTCCTAAATAATAAGCAGCCTCTCCGACCAGTCCCACCTGCTTTTTTTATTGGCTTACAAGACCAATGGTTATGAATTCCCAGACAGAAGTATTTTCTGACAAGTATTTTTTAATGTACTGTATTTGAATGCTGGTTTATCCTGCATTGCATATCATGACAATGCAAAGCATATATTAAGCGCACAGACCTACAGATAATAATAACAATAATAAAAAAACATTAGTCGCGGTAGGCAAAAGCTGCTTGACTGCCCCTGCTGTTGTTTCCCTTCACAACGCAGGCCATGTTGCAAACTTTTTTTCCAGCCTTTATGAAAAGCTTTTGGTAAATAAGCCCCCACTCAGCTGCAACATAAAACCCTTCAGCTTCAGTCAGTTTATTGATGACCCACCATTATCATCAAGCCTGAGAGACCACACGCCCGACCAGCACACTCTCCAATTACCACACGATGCAGGGCTAAAATTAGCGAAACCCCACACACAAGGCAAAACCCAGACTTTAAAAAGAGGACAGCAAACACGGGAGTCATGGTGGCACACTGCTCGGTGGTGGTTAGGTCATGTGGAGGCTGTTTTAAAATAGTGGGTAAAGAAAAGCGGTAGAACCCAAGCAAGTCCTACTGGCCCGAGATCATGGTAAAGTATTCAATGCGAAAGCATCTCACAGCAAGCAGAGATGATTTAATGCATGGCTTACGTATTTCACCCTATTAACTTTGCCCCCTTTCACTTCAGATGTACAGTGAACACTGCAGAAGAAAAACTAATGATTTTATTCAAGTTGCTCTTTTGAATGCATGGATTGCAATAAACACTGATGTCATAATATACTACACAACATACAGGGGTTGAACAATGAAACTGAAACGCCTGGTTTTAGACCACAATAATTCATTAGTATGGTGTAGGGCCTCCTTTTGTGCCCAGTACACCATCATTTCGTCTTGGGAATGACAGATACAAGTCCTGCACAGAGGCCAGAGGGATTCTGAGTCACTTGATCCTGGTGGAGGAAAATGTTTCCTGATTCGCTCCTCCAAAACACCCCAAAGTGGCTCAATAATATTTAGATCTTGTGAACATGCAGGCCATGGGAGATGTTCAACTTTAATTTCATGTTCATCAAACCACTCCGTCACCAGTCTTGCTGTGTGTACTGGTGAATTATCACCCTAAAACATGGCACCGGCTTTAGGATACAATGTTTGAACCATTGGATGCACATGGTCCTCCAGAATGGTTCGGTAGTCCTTGGCAGTAACGCGCCCATCCAGCACAAGTATTGGACCTAGGGAATGCCATGATATTGCAGCCGAAACCATCACTGATCCACCCCCATGCTTCACTCTGGGCATGCAATAGTCTGGGTGCTGCGCTTCTTTGGGGCTTCTCCACACCATCTCCCGGGCTTCTCCACACCATCTCCCGGAAGTGGGAAAAACAGTGAAGGTGGGCTCATCAGAGAACAACACATGTTTCACACTGTCCACAGCCCAAGATTTTCACTGCTGGCACCATTGAAAAAGACGTTTGGCATTGGCATGAGTGACCAAAGGTTTGGCTATAGCAGCTCGGCCATGTACATTGACCCTATGGAGCTCCTGACAAACAGTTTTGGTGTAAACAGGACAGTTGAGGTGCACATTTAATTCTGCAGTGAGGTGGGCAGCTGTGGTTTTATGTTTTTTGGATACAATCCGAGTTAGCACCCAGACATCCCTTTAGGACAGCTTCCTCTTGTGTCTACAGTTACTCCTGCTGGATATGGTTCGTCCTTCTTGGTGGAACAGTATGCTGACATTACCCTGGATACTGTGGCTCTTGAAACATCGCAAATACTTGCTGTTTTTGTCAAAGATGCGCCAGCAAGACGCGCACCAACAATTTGTCCAATTTGTGTGCATTGCAATACTTTAAGCAAAACTATGCTATTACTCTAATAATTTAAACCCTCACACTCTGCTCTTACTGGTGGAATGTGAAATCAATGAAGATTGGCCAACTGGCTGGTCAAATTTAGCCATGAAACCTCCAACACTAAATTGGGCAGTGTTTAATTTTTATTGTCCAACGCCTGTAGATAATTAATAGAAGAAACTCACAAGACATTCTAGCACAAAACAATTCATATGTAATAAATGTAAGTGAATTGGGGTCACAACACAGGGTCAAAATATACAAGCACCACTGTTATTATTATTATTATTATGAAGATGATGATTATTATTTTTATTATATTGAATAGTAATGCTGAAAGTTCTAAAATGCCTTTAAATTTTCAAATCCCACGGCCTCTCAGCTTTCTGTCAGTTATGATGAATGAGTACAGCTAGCAGCTTCTTTGTGCCAACATAGAAAGCGTTTCTTTGACTCATTGGACTGACCAACACATAGTATAAAGGGAAATTCCAAGGAAATCAGCACAGATCTGCAAAGGGGCTGACAGATTTACACAAGTCAAGAAGCCTTTTCTGAACAACTGCCGATTCCAAGATTAGTTTAAACAACTGTACAGTACGTAAGTACAGGTTATTGAAAGACATAGACACTTTGTTGAGGGCTGCAAGAAGACCCAAACTGTTAAGGTTAGCTGAGAGGAAATTTGTTCAGACGGCCATGAACAGGTGTAGAAACTATCACGGCACAGGGATGCCATGAACTGGAAGCTGCTGGGACAGCAGTAACACTGTCTATGGTCAAGCTGGTTTTACATCACAATGGACTAAAAGGCTGCTGTGCAAGAAAGAAGCCCCTGGCCAAAAAAACAGAGACCGTCAGACTTGACTAATGTGGACAAAGGAAAGGCCTTCTGGAGGAAAGCTTTGAACTGATGTCTTTCAAAGTGTGAAGATGAAGCATTCAACCCTTAGAACACTAATACCAGCTGTTAACCATGGTGGTTACTTTACTTCATGCTTTGGAGCTGTTTTGCTGGCAGTAGACCTGGTACATTGCATAAAGCCGATGGGATAATGAATAATGAGGGCTACCTCCAAATTATTCAGGGTAACCTTAAATTATCAGTTGGATTGCTGACATTTGGACAGCAAAATTGAGAGTTCCAACACATGACAGTGACTCCAAACAGACATCAAAGCTGGTTGTGCAGCAGGCTAACATTAATCTTTAAACTTATGACTTATTTTAGAAAAAGCATGTTTAAATTTGATTAACCAGCTTCTCGCTTAATGAAGAAATAATTATTTTAGTGCTACATAAGTAATAAATGTGAGTATTCAGATCTAATCCTTTAGGGGGGAATTGTGCATATAGGGGTTTTTTGGAAGGTGCATTCCCAGTATGTGTAGTCCTGACCTTATGATCCTCTTTTGTTGTGTGATACCATCAAAGAAGTAAATTTAAGATGAATATTAAAGTATCATCATAGTAAACACCTTTTCTTCGAAGGGGACAGAAGCTTAATCCTAGTTGATTTATTTATATATATATATATATATAAATAAAAAAAAGGAACGTCCCTTTTTCACGATTGTGTATTTCAACAATAATGTTGTAAAAATCCACATAACTTTACAGATCTTTATTGTAAAGGGTTTAAATAATGTTTTCCATGCATGTTCAATTAACCATAATCAATTAATTAACATGCACCTGTGGAATGGTCATTAAGACCTTAACAGCTTACAGAAAGAAGGCATTTAAGGTCACAGTTCTAAAAACGCAGGACACTAAAGAGACTTGTCTATCGACTGTGAAAAACACCCAAAGAAAGATGACCAGGGTCCCAGCTCATCTGCGTGAACGTGCATTAGGCATGCTGCAGGGAGGCATGAGGACTGCTGATGTGGCTAGGGCAATAAATTGCCATGTCCGCACTGTGAGACGCCTAAGACAGTGCTACAGGGAGACAGGAAGGACACAGGGTCCAAAGACCACGTGTAATAACACCTACACACAATCGCTACATCTGAATATCACACCTGCGTGACAGGTACAGGAGCCACACCAGGAACACACAATCCCTCCATCAGTGCTCAGACTGTCCGCAATAGGCAGTCCATGAGGAGGAGATGCACTGCAGTACTTCAAGCAGCTGGTGGCCACACCAGATACTGACTGGTACTTTTGATTTTGAGCCTCCCTTCATTCAGGGACACATTGTGAAAGATTTTTTGTTTATGTTTTATGGTGTTGACTCTTTTAGTGTTCATACAATTATTTACACATTAAGTTTACTGAAAGTAAAAACAGTTGAAAGTCAGAGGACGTTTTTTTGCTGAGTATATATATATATTATATGGCATCACTGAGACTGAAACTTACTCATCTCCCCATGATCACATAATAAACTTGCATTTATATTCACTTGATCACTTGAGTGCGGGATAAGCTTAATAACTGATAGGCACATCCTCCTCCTACCTCTCCAACATCATAAATCCAGAGCCGGCCCTCTGAGTCTCCAACAGCCACCTCCTTGCCTCCTGAAGCCCATCGCACTCGGTTCAGGGCAGGAGCACCCTCGATGGTCACGCTGGCTGTGGGCACCTGCACACACAATCGAAAGATCTGTATTTGATCTGTATCTAACAGATACTGTCATTCAAGAGGAGTTAAAGAGGAGACAAAATCCAGTCCAAAAAAACACAGCTATTAAAACAAAGCAAAAGTGATTTAAACTATTGTTCCAGAGATGTAACAGCAGTACTTGGGAGTGCAATGAAAATTACTTATTTTTTTGAAGAAACACTGTTGTTACAGTAAATTGCTATGAAATAATACATCGGAATTTGCAAATTCCACATTTGCATACCATTTTAAAACCCACATTCTTACAATAAATTATGAAAGAGATAAGACCTGATGTACTGCACATACTGTGCATACAGTATGTAAGGGTGTGTCAGCTAATTCCAGTCATTTAAACAATATCCTTTGTTGTTATGGCTGAAAATAGGTTAAGATCTGTCCAGCACATGGAAGGATACTGCTGACCCGTAAAAAAAAATCCAAAAATAATTATAAATGATTGTGTTTATCAAAGTTCACTTAAAAGCTTAGTGTTGCAGTGTAAAAACTCAACAGAAATGCCATGTTTTAAAGTGACTGTGAGAGCATTTTTACATGCACAATGTGACAAGAACTCACAGGACGGAGAATTAATATCTATGTGGCCATAAGTAAATCATTTGTTAGTGAGACTACTCACTCTCAGTCACTCATTGTGTATACCGCTTTATCCTTTTTACAGGGTCACAGGGGGCCTGGAGCCAATCCCAGGGGATTTATTCATGCCAATGAAGCTAATCTGTATGTCTTTGGACTGTAGGAGGGAACCGGAGTACCCAAAGGAAACCCACCAAGCACGAAGAGAACATGCCAACTCCATGCACACAGACCGGAGGCATTAATCGAACCTGGAACCTGGAGCTGCAAGGCGACAGTACTAACCACTAAGCCACACACAGGCCTTAGTAGGACTAATAAAAAATTTTTTTAGTTTGCTAGGGAGCATATAGATTGGACTTTAGGGCAATGAAAAAAATGTAATGGCTTGCACAAGACGCCCTATGCACACATAATGGGCACATTGCTTCATACAGTACACTTACTGGTACAGGGTCGATCTGAACTCATCATACCACATGACCTTTCTTCCTTCCATAGTTTTTTTTTCCTAATTAGTCTAATTAACGTTTTGGCCACACTGCTGTTTAGTTTAAATTCTGTGTGGTTATGTCAGATTGTGCATGTGGAAAAGCTCTTACTTTCACTATTAAACAGAGCTGTTATTTCTACTGTCAGTTTTTTCATTTTTTTTTAAACATTTCTTTTATCATGCATCTTTAATAAGTGTTTAAATCACTTTTTTGGCTGGGCATTGCACAACTCCTTATATAAATTTCTAATTTAGCAAAGAAAAAAACACACGAAAAAAAACCAGTCCATAGTGTTCTACTCCAACACACCTGATTCACGTAATCATGTAATTAACAAGGCATTAATGAGTTCAACCACGTGTGACAGACGAGGATAAACAGTAAGCAGGAACAGTCTCATATGACTGCAGCCGTGGGGATCGGTGGCTGAATGGATCAGACGTTTAGTGCAGTTGTTGGACGTCTTAAAGCACAGTGACCCCAGAGGACCAGATTAAACCACTGAGCTGGGACGCTGCCCATGGGAAATTAGTGACTCTGGATGACTGGAGAGAAAGAAATCCACACACCGAAGTGATTTTACTCTCTCTCTCAGTGTGTGTGTGTGTGTGTGTGTGTGTGTGTGTGTGTGTGTGTTTGGCATGAGCAGTTCGAGGGCTGATTTAAGGGCAGCCTGTGGGAAGACACCCACGCAGAGAGGAGGCTGTTGATGTTTTGATCTGTGTGTGTGTGTGTGTGTGTGTGTGTGTGTGTGTGTGCGCGCATGAGTCTATATAGGGGGTGTTAGTGGTGTGGCCTGAAGCTTGAACTGGGATAGCCTGAAGCTGGTGAGTGTGTGTGCAATATGTTTGTGTGTGTGTGTGTGTGTGTGTTTGTGTACATATGTGTGTGGCCTCACCTCAGTGTCATTGTTTAGGTTCCACAGATCGAGACGGCCCATCCCGTCCACTGCAGCGAAGAGCGCGGGATGCACTGGAGACCACATGACATCGTACACATAGTCAGCATTGTCCTCAAAAGAGTACAGCGGCTTGTTGTGCTGGGAGGAGGATGAGAAAGAGTATAAAGAGAGGGCGGGAAAGAAAGACAGACAGAGAGAAAAGAGAAAAGCAGTGCAGGGGAAAAAAAAAGACAGAAATGTGAAGGTTTCAGGAGGGAGAGACAGAGAGAAAATGAGAGTAGACTCAGTGGCGCTGCTGCAGCCTTGGGGCTGTCTGGGAACGGGCTAATTAAAACCTCTGCACACTCACGCAGTGTCATAAAAACATGAGATGAAAGTCACTCCAAAGGTGTACTGTAACCTTAGTGTAACAGCTGTCTAGGGAAAAGACAAAAAGAAAACAGAATGAAAACAAGTGAAAAGATAAGAAAGAGAGAGAGAGAGAGAGAGAGAGAGAGAGAGAGAATTCCTGAGGATGGCCACATGCATGCCTAACAGGTACAGGGCAGACAGTTGGGTAGGAGGAATGCAGTCAGTGTCTCGCTAAGTTCTTCGACCACAACACAATAATGAACCCCTTCACAGAGGGGTGGGGTGCAGTGTATCCATGCAATCTAAGTGTTTGTACTTCTGCAAGGATGCACATGTGCCAAGACCTAGATAGGGAGCTTATGGTTAAGTCAAGCTCAAAGCGAAGGCAACATGTGCACATCCAGAATCTCAGACTCAGTGGTGCTGTGGATCAAGCCAAGGTTGACTGGATGACCAGGGGAAGTGTATTACACAGTGCTGGGGTTGGGTCAAGATTCGAACAAACACTTGACCAAAAAGCATAAATGCAAAATGGAGAAGTTCAAGGGTCAGTTAGCATAAGCAATGCAAAGTTAAAGGTACAACTTTAACTTTAACCTTTTTTAAAAAACATTACAAAGTCAGCAGTGATGCAGAATTTTTGAAAGGATTTGAAAGGAACAATAGTAAAATATTGCATTAAAATGAAAGCAATATAACACACAGAGTAGGGTGTAGACAACTGAATTGTTTATTATTAATTCTCTCCAGGCCTGTGAATCACATGACTTATTTTTCATGTTCGTGTATTAAAAACCCTGTAATAGATTGATGCGGAACCCATGTTGTACTTGCATATCTGATTTGCACCTAGTGCTTCCGAGATCAAATGAATAAATGAACAAACAAACAAATGAATGAATGAACAAGTAAATGAAATAATAAATGAACACATGTCTGCAAGATTATTAACTCATACTCATAGCAGTTCAAGCACACATGCAAAATGGCTGCCTTGATTGATTTGTGGGTGTGTGTAGCAACTTCGTAAGCTGATTTCACTGATAAATTATTGTTGATTAATTTTTTTATGTAATTTCCTCTACAAATTATTTGTGTTGGTATTAAAAATAAAAAGCTCTATACCCACCTACCACCTGGAGCAATAGTCGCTCAGCAGGATGATGCTCCAGTCTGCCTGCTTTGGGCAAAACTCTTAACCCTGCCTGCTCCAGGGGTGCCATATCATGGTATGGATCAATGACAGGAGCATGACAGAAATACTGGGTACAAGGCATGAAAACACACTAGATGTGATGATGCTTGTACACACATTCATACAGTAGTTAGCGCTGGATGGTGACAGGAAACTCACACTGAGAGAACATGCAAAACTCTTACACCTTCTCCAAGTACAAAGTAAAACTACACGATTTGAGACACAGCTTTAGTCGGAAGCTATTACAAAGAGGGTAACATTTACAGGCTGAAGCTTCTTTACATGTTCATTGCATCTAGTATGTGTACTAATCACCATACTGCTCTGGGTAAGTGATGTCACTTGGACTTCACGAAAACTTTCCAATAGGTTTTACATCCAACAGGCACCTTTGGCCTGCCGACTTAGACAAAGTTTATTGTTAAAAGTACCAAAATTGTATTAGAACTTAAACAGAAGTAACTTCATGTTTTTTATTAGCACATTTTACTCTCTAAATGCAAATTCACTTAAACTTAACTTAAACTTAACTTAACTTAAAACTTAACTTCATTGACACTGAGCTGCACAGATCTTGTTAGTTTGAGCTACATCCTATTTTAAATAAAAGCAGTAAAAATGATGGATGGATAAGGATACCAGCACAGCACTGCCGTATTCCACAAGCAATAAGAGCAAACCAGCACGTTTAACCAGATCTAATCCGTATCACCACAGCCAAATCCTGCAGGCGCCAGCATTGATGTAGTCATGCCTCCACAGATCATCCTCCAGACTTTAGCTTTCTAATACATATACATACAGCTAAGTACAGTATAACATTTTTTTACACCCTCTGAGGAATACAAAAGATGTAGTTGGTAGACTGGTTGCCTAGCACCTTCATGATTGGGGGTCTGAATCTCCCCTCCTGTCTGTGTGTATGGATTTTGCATATTCTCTCTGTGCTTTTTGTGTTTCCTCTGGTGTACTCCGGTTTCCTCTCACATGCCAAAAACATCCATTGTACAGTAGGCTGACTGGCATTTCTAAATTGCCAATAGTGTATGAATTGATGTGTAATTCAGTGTGTGCCCTTTGATTATCTGGCACCTCATCCACGGTGTCCCCTGCCATGTGTTCCTTGGGATCATCTTCAGCCTGTCCCTAAACCTCCTTTGTGCCAGAGGAATTAAACAATGAGATGCAACTATTACAAATAGTAACAGTTCTTCTATCAAATATCTATGATTCATTAACTTGGATAAATAAAAACCTATTTTTACCTTTTACCTCTATATCATACTCTTTTTAAATTTACCTGATGATGTAACTTTCTGCATCTACTGTATATTGTACTTCTCAAGCCATAATATATTTTTTGTTCTTTTTTGTTTTTGTTTTTTATTGTGTAGAGCTATTTCTTATACATATACCTTCAAGAAAGCATGCTGTCTCCATCTGAGCTCTGGCTGAAAAATGCCCCACAGACAGAATAATCATTGGTAGCTTGTGTGCCATGGCCACAGTGGGACACCGGTTCAAATCAGGCCACTGTGAAAGTTTCTCAGCTAGAGAATGGGTGACTGGTGAGAAGCACTTTTATTTTCTTTCTTATCCTTTATCAGGGCACTAATAAAAGGTAGTAATGACAAAAGGAGATGACTCTATTGGTTATTCAACATCTAGACTAAGGAAAGTAGAGTATGAAGCCAATTACATATGAATAATATTCTTAAATAATCAAGGAACCTGCCAGGAACTGACCCAATTCCTCAAAACAAACAATCAGTTTTGTTCCCAAATGATTTTTAATATATAATTTTAATGAGTCGCCCCCTTTTCACATCAGCATGAGGAAATGACTCAAATGTGACTCCGCAGACTGATGCATGGTGTTCAGGTGGCCTTAGATAAACAAACTGTAAGTGGCCCAAGACACAGGCACACAGGCCCGGGAGGCAGGCCAGCATTCCTGCGGCTGTCCTCAAAGGCAAAGGGAATTCCACCCCAAAACCCACCCTGGGTCTGGAGAAGAAAAAAAATATATGCATCCCGAGCATCTCTGGAATGTTTTTGTGTGTTAGAAAGTACAAGGTACAGTATACTGTATCTAATGGCAAAGTCTAGTTGCAGTGACTAAAAAGGTCTAGCATCAAAAAAGTGTATTTTGCTTATATAATAATTTGGATAAAATAAAATAATTAATGCAGCTATTCCAATATGTGGCAAGGGTGCATTTTAGCTAATACCAGAAGAATGTTGCCCAACATTGCTCTTTCAATATTTTAGAAGATACTACAATATTCCACAGGACCCAGCACTTGCCTTATTATAAACGTATTAATATTTTATATGAATGGTCATGAAAAATTTGCTAGGACAACATATATTGGCAGTGTTGTTTAAAAGCTGGGCAGATGTTCCTATTCTTACCTTTGTGCTCCAGAGTTTGACAGTCCAGTCAAAAGATGAAGTGACGAACAGGTGGGAAAAATCTACTGGACCCACGGCACTGTGACAGCTGATACCAGTCACTGGTCCCTGATGGCCCTCAAACATCTCACAGATACCAGCTTTACTGCAAGCCGACACAACATTGTCATTGACATTGTACAGAGTCAAGTGTGTCAATATAGTGTGTGCATATGGTATGTATGCGTTTTGCATATGTGGCCCGTCATGTCAAGTCATACATTAAGTCCCACAGGTTAGCTGGCCAATAATTTACATTACAGTACATCAAATGTATGAAATGTTTAATTTCGTCAAAGATCATTTGATATATGTTATCCTCCTGATTCTTCAACAGAATTGAGACAGCTTTAGTCATAACCATTGTTTTAAAGTACTTTAATGAATAATATCCAAACTCCAGTTGTCAAAGAAATACACACATTTTTTCGCTTTAAATGCATGCTGCTGGCGAAGTTATTTTTAGAGGTAGCAGAGACATTTTGTTGTCAAAATTAGATTACAAGAGGGTTTCAATGGTATTTTAATGTGTCAAGCTCCTGCCAGTAAATAAAATCTACCTGGCCATAGCTCAGCAACCGGGCATGATTCAGTAATAAATCTGGTATTAGGATAGACTCACTATGTTAAATGTTGAAATATGTCTGAGCTGCCAATAATTACAGTGGGGTATCAAATTATACAGTAAGCCCTTGTCTCCTGAGTGGGGTCAGAGTCATCCTGGAAGAGACTATTCTCATCAGGATAGAAATTTGTCATCACAAGGTGATCATTCCAAACTTTTAATTGTGCATTGACACTTTACTCTAATGGGACAAGTTAACGACGTGAGTAAAAAAAAACATAACAAAACATAGCCACCACGCGGCCAAAACAGTTTACAATTATTTTTACTAAATTACTCAATTAGTTTTACTCACTCAATCACTCATCTTCTATACCGCTTTTTTCTTCAGGGTATTCAGGATTACGGGGGCCTGGAGCCTATTCCAGGAAGCTTAGGGCATGAGGCAGGGTACACCCTGGACAGGGTGCCAATCCATCGCAAGGCACACACATACACACTCATTTACACACTAAGGCAATTTGGGAATGCCAATTCCCCTCACCTGCATATCTTTGGACTGTTGGTGGAAACCCACCAAGTACAGGGAGAACATGCAAACTCCATGCACACAGAGACGAGAATCGAGCCTGGCCAGGAATCAAACCCAGATCCTGGTAGTGGAAGGCGGCAGTGCTAACCACTACACCACAGTGCTGCCCAAATTAGTTTCAAATGCAAAAAAATTATATACAAATGAATTTTACAGATGTGTTAAATAAAATAAAATGTACATAATATTTCTTATCATAAGATGATTATATGAAAAATATAAAATTATACACGTTTTTTCTAGACATATTTGCTAGCTTTGAATTTTTGTCTACTGACTAATAATTTAGCTTCTTTCTAGAAATAACCACCTAAAACAATAAGAACAAACAAGAATAAGAACTTTTCAAGCTTGAAATTTGCATAAAAATCTGAAAATGGGTTTAAAAATTATATAATTATATATTATAATAAACTATATTAATTATATGTTTTAAAGAAATATGTAATATAACATAAACTGCACACTTTTATACTTCATTGGAACGCCTTTAGCTTTAATTACGGTGTGTATTCGCTGTGGCATTGTTTTGACAGCCTGATGCAACATCACAACATTAATTTTCATCCAGAGTTGGCTTCATTTTGGGCTGAGATCCTGTATTAATGACCAGAGTTTAAACCAATTAATAAAGTCAAGTATGCAGTGTAAAAATTTGTGCTGTCCCTTTAATTCTATGTTTTTTTTTGTGTGTGTATAAAAACATTGTACTGTACTAGATTATTTTTATTATGTTTTTACACAAAAGGGGCACTACATTTTATATTTGACTGTACTTTGACACACCCCATTCTGAAATAGAGTAAATCTGGACTCATTAGACCACAGGAAATTTTTCAATTGGACAAAAGTCCAATCTTTTTTCTCTTAGCAAATTGAAGCATTTTTTTTCTGATTAGTTTCAGTAACAATTGGTTTTCTTATAACTCTTATAGAGTTGTTTAGTCCAAATTTTGTGAGTTCTCTCAGCATTGTGTGTGTGTGTGGGTGGGTGGAAATCCTCTTATGATGATGATGATGATGATGATAATGATTATTATTTTATGTATTATTATTATTATTATAAAGTTGACAGTTCAGCATCATACTGTGTTGGGCAGTTCTTGACCCCATTTGAGTAACTTGAACAATCTGAAAAGCAGTAACATCTTTTTCATAATCATGGAATATGTCTTCTGACGTGGTTGTTTAACATGGTTGCACACGGCATCAGCTATAGAGATGAAAGAATTGAACCCCTTCATGACATAATTATCCTATCAAGGTTTAAGGCTCTTAAGTCTCTTAAGCTTATCTGCTTATATAAAAACAAATAGCATTTTGTTTTTAACAGACAGTGTTTATCCCTACTGTATGTGGATAAACTGAGCAAGCATATCAACAAATTTATAAATTAAGAGATAAACTGACCATAAAAGTTTTTTTGGTATATTATATTTGGATAAATTGTACTTTAAATTTCTAAAATATTTCTGTGTGTGTGTGTGTGTGTGTGTGTGTCCGTGCGTGCGTGCGTGTGCATGCTTTGCTAACCTGCCATGCCTGGAGGCTGTGTACACCGTTCCCTCCTCACTGCCCACCACAAAATTATTGACATCCCCAGCAGGAAAGGCCATCCCAGTCACTGCTACTGGTTTAGACTTATTATAAACCAGTTCCATGCTCTCCTGCAACATAAAAGCCAGCCTTTGGAGAACTCATTAAACTAACCTGGATGTCTGTTTACAACCAAATATGACTTTGAGATCAACAAATTTTTAAATGGGTAATTAGCTCATCCAGTAACTAACCTAATAAATAAATATGTAGATTGGCAAAATTGTCGTAGATAGCGAAATGCTATGTGAAATGCTTACACAACTGAGCACACTTAAATGGAGCAAATCAAACCATGGCCTGGGTCGTATCCAGGAGCTGAATAATATTGTCACATAGCCAGTGTTTCACAAGTTTTTCATTTAAATTTGACAAAATCCTGTTTTGTGTACTGGAAGAACTAATGCATGGCATATGTTGTCTTAAAACTTTTGGCCACCACTGTAAAGGATTTAGCATAATGGTGTTGTATACAATATTTAGCCACAGTAAATTGGCTGCTGGAAATTGTTAGCTATGTAATAGAGATATCATGCAAGTTTGTACCATCTAACAGTAACATATTAATAGCAGTCAAGAAACTGTCTTCAGTACATGATCTTCGAGAAGCAATGACGCAGACATGGATTGAGCGAGTAACACCAGAGCACTGCGGACGCCTTTTTTGACTCCAGAAGAATAAAGAACTTTATACCCAAAGCTGATTATGGTATGAAAATTTTACTACATAAAAAAAACAAATTATTCTTACCAGCTTAAAACAATTAAGAAAGTTATTGAAACAATGAATTTGACTTTCTCATTACTTTTAGTCACCATTGAAGGACCTTGAAGACAATTTGGGAAGTGGCCTAAAAATGGGTAAAATGGTAGGGGTTGCGTCAGAAAGGGCATCCAGCGTAAAACCTGCGCCAAGCTTGTATGTGCGGACCAAGTGTCTGCTGTGGCGACCCCTTGCTGGGAGCAGCCGTAAGACCAACAACAACTTAAATACATGTATATGTTCTTGGCTATGTACTTACTGTATGTAAGCCAGGTTACCTCTAACATCGTTACCGGTTACCCCTATAATTTTCTGTATGTGTTTGACTGTTTAGCTGGTAGCTTAATGCTTAACAATAAGAAAACTAATTAGGAAATATTACTTCTAAAATATTAAGATGAAATATTTGTAATAAAATAAGGAGTTTCATCTGTATCATGAATTTTTGAAAAAATCCTATCTCGTCTAATCTTTAGCCATTTCTGTAAAATTGCACAAAATCGGCAGAAATAAAAAAAACATAAAAGGTTATTTCTCGCAGTGAAAGGAAATACTGTAAAAGCTCACTGAAACTCTTAGCAATCAAAATCCTGATACAGAGAGGCTTTATTTGGTGAAAGGAGTGACACAGTACTTACCTGTGGTTGGGAGAGCATATCCAGGCTCCAGGAGCACATCCGGCCATCTGTGGACACTGTGATCAAGTTGTTGGCATTCTGGGTTCCCACCACGTTGACACAGTATACTGGATGCTACATCATTAAAGAGCATACAAATGTTCACATTACACAAAAGATATTACAGTGGGGCAAAAACATTTTTAGTCAGCCACAATTGTGCAAGTTCTCCCACTTAAAAAGCCTGTAATTTTCATCATAGGTATACCTCTATATATAACAATGAGAGACAAAATAAAAAAAAATCCAGAAAATCACATTGTAGGATTTTTTAAGAATTTGTTTGCAAATTTAGGTGGAACATAAGTATTGGTGACCTACAAACAAGCTAGATTTCTGTCTCTCACAGACCTGTAACTTCTTCTTTAAGAGTCTCCTCTGTCCTCCACTCGTTACCTGTATTAATGGCATCTGTTATCAGTATAAAAGACACCTGTCCACAACCTCAAACAGTCGCACTTTAAACTCCACTATGGCCAAGACCAAAGAGCTGTCAAAGGACACCAGAAACAAAATTGTAGACCTGCACCAGGCTGGGAAGACTGAATCTGCAATAGGTAAGCAGCTTGGTGTGAAGAAATCAACTGTGGGAGCAATTATTAGAAAATGGAAGAGATACAAGACCACTGATAATCTCCCTCAATCTGGGGCTCCACGCAAGATCCCACCCCATGGGGTCAAAAAGATCACAAGAACTGTGAGCAAAAATCCCAGAACCACACAGGGGGACCTAGTGAATGACCTGCAGAGAGCTGGGACCAAAGTAACAAAGGCTACCATCAGTAAACTGTGTTCCCCTGCTTAAGCCAGTACATGTCCAGGCCCGTCTGAAGTTTGCTAGGGAGCATTTGGATGATCCAGAAGAGGATTGGGAGAATGTCATATGGTCAGATAAAACCAAAATAGAACTTTGTGTTTGAAGGAGAGTTGCATCCAAAGAACAACATACTTACTGTGAAGCATAGGGGTGGAAACATCATGCTTTAGGGCTGTTTTTCTGCAAAGGGACCAGGACAACTCATCACTGTAAAGAAAAGAATGAATGGGGCCATGTATCGTGAGATTTTAAGTGAAAACCCAGTGAGTGGCCCAGCCAGTCTCTAGATCTCAACCCCATAAAAAAATCTTTTGAAATCTTTTGAGTTGAAAGTCTGTGTTGCCCAGCGACAGCCCTAAAACATCATTGCTCTAGAGGAGATCTGCATGGAGGAATGGGCCAAAAAAACCAGCAACAGTGTGTGAAAACCTTGAGAAGACTTACATGAAACGTTTGACCTCTGTCATTGCCAACAAAGAGTATATAACAAAGTATTGAGATGAAATTTTGTTATTGACCAAATACTTATTTTCCACCATAATTTGCAAATAAATTCTTTAAAAACATGATTTTCTTATTTTGTCTCTCATAGTTGAGGTATACCTATGATGAAAATTACAGGCCTCTATCATCTTTTTAAGTGGGAAAACTTGCACAATTTGGTGGCCGACTAAATACTTTTTTGCCTCACTGTATATTAGACTGTAAATATACAGTAGCTCCTGTAAATTAAATTTCTATATGGAACTGCTATTCTCTTGTGCCACTACAAATATATAATAAGACAACGGAAGTGTAAAGGAGTTCTGCACTTAAACTTGACACTAGCATGCACTGGTGCAAATACAGATGACTACGTGAATCCATTATGTCATTATTGCTATCAAATTAATTTTGTTTTTGGCCCACAATAGGCTCTTTGAGAGAACCAACGGCTCATTGAGCTTGAGATTGGGACATAGGCTTTCATTATTGAGGGCTCAGGAGTTTAAACCTTTAGCATGCATGGCACTCAGAGGCCATGTGTGTGGCAACACAAGTGGGCTCATGCACTTTCATAGGCTCTACATGCCTTTCTGTTTTCTTTTATGACAGATTAAAAATCCCATTTCAAGTTAAAGTCTCTCTAGCGAATTAAGCTTCATAGTATGGTAGCAATTCATTCTAGCACTGTTAGTCTGAGAAGTGTGTGGATAATACTTTAAGTGATGTCTTACGGTATGTGCGGCTGCGGAGAGCGGCGTTCTCTGGACTGGGGTTCTACGGTGGCTGCGGTTGTCCCACAGGACGATCTGCCCTGAGTACGTACCACCCACCAATAGATTAGGATGAAAACGGGCAAAGCCCACGGACACCACAGGAGACTTGGAAGAAGAAGAAAGGACAAGATAATTAAGACAAGATAGAGAGTGAATGAGAGAGAAAGATAAAAAGAGAGGGGGCATGATGCTGATGAGTTCACTCTAAAGATCACGTGCAGGGGTGGGTCTTGAGTGAAAAACATAACAATGGAGGGGATTGTGGGCACAGAAGCTTTATATTACAGCACCATAAGCAGCGGGCAGCCGAGCGAAAAACGTGGCTTTTGTTGTGACAGCCTTGGCCTTGAACTTCCCCTCTGTCTTCACTTTTATTGGGTTTTCCGTTCCTTATGAGTGCCCGACAAATGAAAAGTGAGCTCATGCTTTCATACATTCATACGAATTCTCCCAACAAGAATCTCCAGGCTAACAACAATTTTGCTCAACGCTGCATCATTCTGCTCAGTATTTTTGTCAATTAGCTCCACAGGACAATTATTTCCTCTCCACTTCAGTAAAAACCAGCCTGCACTGAGACTGAAGTGCGACCGGTTTGTTTTCTTAGCGCTCGGCAGTCATCTGCTGTCTCCGTTTCACCACACCAGCTGCGGCCGCCAAGTCATGCAACCAGAGTTCATTTTAAAGTGACTGGAAAACAAACCAGAGTAAAAAGAAAACATGCTTTTTCTTTTCTTCGTTCCTTTTCTCCCTTTAAAAAAATACGGCTTCCAAAGACTTGAGAGTAGCCTCAGATGTGAGGCGGCATTTTAAAACAGACTTAAAATAAACCGAGCTGGAGGGGTAAAAATAAAGTTGAAGCATTGGCCATCAAAATATGCACACAGGACACCCAGAGCAAAACTGTTTAAAGCTTGAGGATAAAAAGACAGAAGTGTCGATGTTCAGACTCTTTTATTTGGGAAAAATTTTAACATAAATGAACTGATAATTGCTATGAAATTATATGAATTCATATATATTGGTGAAGATAATAATAAATATATTTTCAGACATATATTGGTATAATCAATATCAGATGGCTAGGCCAGCTCAGTTCTCCTAGGCTAGGCTTGCATGATGCTTCTAATGTCTAATGAGTCTGTGTTTTATAATGCAGCTTCTGTACACAACTGGAGCCTCTGTCAAAGGTAAATCAACTCCAGTAGGGTTATACCTTTACGTCTTGACTTTACGTTTTAAGAAAAAAAAAAAGGGATTCCCTATGGATGCTTGGATAGTTATGTGAACAAAGGTTTATATTACAGCATCATAGGCAGTAGCCAGTGAAGCGAGAAGCATGGCTAATGCGGTTCCACCTGGAACCTTTCCCAAACCAAAATGCTTTGATGTAGAGCTTCAACATGGAGCTTACAGTATATGGGTTCCCCCACCAAAATATAACAAAGAACCAATTATGACTTAATATTAACTCTCTTCTCTAAGAGGATGTATGTTAAAAAAAGAGGTTCCTCAGGGGTTCAAGGTTCCAAAAAAGGTTGTGTTGGAATCCTTTCCAACTGTAGTGCTCACACACTGAACTATTAAGGATAGCCCCAGAAAGACAAACCAAAGACAAAACCAAACTCTATTTAAACACTAGACATTTTTAGAAAGTGTGTTCTTTGAATCCCCATGAAAGTAAAATAGTGCTGTAGGGTTCCTCCCCAAAAAATCTCAAACCGAAAATAGCAAACCAAAAGAACACAAGGGTTGAAGATGTCTTTAAATACCTCTAGCTTCTAGCTCCCTGTAGGATTTCCACCTATAGAAGAAATAATATTTAAGATTCTACATGGAATCTAAAGAGTTTGGAATATTAAAAAGGCGCATTAAAGAAGCACTCTTGGCACATTCTGTGTCTTTGGGCTGCTAAATAATGCTTACGCTTAGAAAGTGCTTGCTTTAAAAAGAGATCCCGCTCTAAGATGGCCGAAAGACCACGGAACGTTTGCCTTCCAATGAATAAAGGGTGATATAAATTTCTATATGCCACTGTGACCGCTCTGATTAGTGAACATGTTCTAGTGCTTGTTAATGCTCTTCCGTTAATGATCAGTAAAGTGTTAATGCTGAGTGACAGCAGGGCACTGCAGCACCTAAACACCACTTCAGCAGCAGCCTCAGGCCTGACCTCTGAACCCACCTCTTACAGTCTCCCGTTTATTCTGACAGTCTATCGTTCTCTCTCTGTCTTTCTAAACTTTCATAAACTCTCTAGTCTATCTGCTGTAGTCATGTGTCAGAGACACGCTCACTCAGACTGCAGCTTCATTATTGGACTAATGAACACAAGCCCAGGTCACCACAACAAAAGGGTAATAACTCTGCTATGAAGCCATTAATCAAAGACTTAATGAAGTATTGCAACCTAAAACCTCCTCTCAGTGGAGTCAGGCACGGCCAACTCCGACCTCCAGCCCTACCACAAGCCTCCGCTTTAGCAATGTGCATTCTCCTCTGAGGCCTCAAAGCTAATATCAGACCCGTGGGCTGGATCCCAGTAAACTGCAGTTTAAACATCCCGACATCTATAAGTCTGATTTTGGCTTCATCAGACTTAATTTTTAAGAAAAAATCTAATAACAACTAAAACCAATCCAATAATAGAGCTGAAAATCCAATCATCATGATTAAACCATTTATTTACCATTATCAAACCTTGAACCTCAGCACTACCTCGAATGTTAACAAAGTAGAGTGACACATTATATATATTATTAGTGTTTGGTTAAATGGCAATGAAATACACCTGTGTTGATTGTTAATTCAATCCATGACCAGAAATAAATAACCATAAATTAGCGCTAATAAAATTGCAATGTGCTGCCAGGTGTTACTACTGAACAACTAACTCAAATCCGGCCTCCAGGATTTAATATTAGAGGCTGCTGTTAAGCTACAGACCTGAATCTAGTTAAAAACCACAAACAGTGGTTATGTATTAAGGCTACTTTTAATTTCACTTAAAACCATTAAATTTCAAATTTCAAACACCTTAAAGTACACTGCCCAGAAAAAAACACTATTGATTAATTTGTTTGGTTTGAGTACACAATGGAAATGATTTATCATCATGAGTCTTGGAATATGCCCCTCCCATCAGGTAAGTAAAAATGCTGAGATGTGATAACCTGACCAGATGTCTAAACCTGACTAACTTAATTAACCCCAGATCATAACACTGCCTCCAGAGGTTTGTACAGTGGGCAATATGTACAGTATGTGGGTACATTGCTTTTTTACCTTTTCCCACTGTTCCAAAGTCTAGTCTTTATGCTCCCCAGCAAACTGATGTCTGTTTTTCTACTAACAAGTAGTTTTCTTATGGCTACACAGCTGTTTAGTCCTAATCCTGTGAATTCCTATCACATTGTGCATGTGGAAATACTCTTACTTCCTTTCTTTCTACTGTTTACTGATTTACAACTTCACCAAGCATTTACAGTAAGTGATTAGGCCAATAAATTAAATGTAAAACCCTATTCTAGACCTAATTCACTTACTTAAGATAAGTTTTTGTTGGCATTCCTAGTAATTCATTGTTTCCCAGTTTATCTCCAGGGTGGCCATATGAGATATTAACATATGCTCAGATGTTATCTTTGTAGTTACATTGGTTCAGTTTTTATCATACATACTGTAATCAAGCAACAATGTTAAAGTTATAAACAGATGCTGTGTGCTTTCTTCATCACTGCCACCACATAAATCTAGGTTTGCTCACTCCACAGATAAGTGTGACTGCTCATATGAGCTCTTTAAAACCATAATGTAAACATGGCAGAGATGCAAAAAGATGAAAAGCCTGAATATTCACACCATATGTAGAGCCAAGCATTAAACCCTATTTGGCCCCTCATCTTATCCAGAGATTTACTTGAAATCTCAATAAACAAGCGCTACAGTGCTGTGCACATACAGCAACTGTGCTACTGGGATTAGTTCAATTTGCCCTGGTATAAGGACTTCCAGATCCTGCCGAATTGAAAATCAGGCCCTAGATTACAGGCTGTTCTTTGTGTATGTGTCATCATATAAAACTAACTCGTCTTTCTGGTAGCTTTCTGGGAGTTTTACCATCCTTTAAAACATCTAGAATGAGACTACTTAAGCAGAAACTTTAACACCCATCACCTAGCCTAAATGTACCTCAGTTTGTACTTATATCGCAGTTGTGCCATTTTTGTAACCTATTCAGTCATTGAAATTCAAAGAGTCTAGTCAAATGGTCCATTTCACATTACAGCCTCAGCTAGAGGCTCTCTTCAGTGAAGTCAAGATCCGATAATGATATTCAAACTGACAGGTTCAATAAAAACACAATCTCACAGCACGTTTCTGCCTTGCTGTGGAATTTAAATGGCAGCCTGAAATAAAAAAAAAAATAGCTGTCTCCATCTTCCAGCAAAAGCCAACTGTTTTAATCTTCAAGCCACACTTCACCAGGTCTACATACTTTTGTCAGATGAGGTTTTATATTAATGGGAAGCGTTTGTTATAGAATAATATACACAGCCACCCGATGATGAAAGATGGCATGAAGACAGGGATCACGGAGGGAAACACTCCTGTCTTTGTGCTCGCTCTTTGTTAAAGGGAGGGAGACTGGGAGGGGACGAGTGCGCAACAGACAGTGCATTCAGCAGCACAAATCCACCGCCTCCTCCTTCACTACCACAATCATATGGTTCCCAACAGAGCTTATCAGCTCCAGATGCACTCCTCCATCTTCCACAAGCATCCCTCGCTCTCTCCTTCTTTTTCTTTCCTAATGACACCGCACAGTTTTTGTCACTCTGTGGTTACTGGCGGAGGCCTCGTAATACCATATCTGCCTTTCAGAGAAGAAAGAAGAGAAAGCCAGAGAACGTGAGCAGTCGTGTTCTTTTACTCTCTCATCCTCACTCACTCAAGTTTTGCGCTCTGCATTCATTACCTAGTTCATTATTTAACTCTTGCGGGAAAGTAAAGTAAAATCTCCAGATGCATTAAAATAAACATGCTCTCACATTAATAATGCAATATCAGTCAAATAGAAGCACAGAAATGAAGTTTATCCACGTGCTGCAGAAAAAGGACATATGCAAAACATAACTTGCGTTTGACTTTGTCCTTCTGTTGAACAGTTTCAGTAATTAAGGACAGATTTTCACTGATATTACAATACGGTCTACAGGTGTTCTAATGTTCGATTTAATCCTCTTTAAGAATAAACATCTTATAGACATTAAAATGTTTTAATATCGACATTCAAAACCAAGCGATGGTATGTGTTGTAAGTTTAGTTAATAGTGAAACAACGTTTCTTCTTTTGCCCTTCCTCACAAGGGTCTTGGCTTTGAGTCAGAGTGCAATTCAGGACACTTTGCACTCATTTTAAATTACTCCATGCTTAGGAGAGCTGCCCTTACACTCTTTTTAAGATACCCCCATCAGGGACCCTAACGTTGTATGTCATTGTCATATTATTGTAATTAGCTTGCGCCGTCTTTCACCCAAACACAACAATGTTGTTTTTGAAAGTTAAAATTACTTTGATGAAATGACTTTGGGATAACATTCGATGTATGACCCATTAATTTACAGCGTTTATGCCGCGTCACATCCATTCGCACATTGTTCTACTGCATATACATCTGCGGTCCCTTAAGTTTATAAAACTGTTCAGAAATCACGGTCGAAGGGCAGGATGAACAAAACAGCTTCCCACACACAGTGCATCATCTCCCAAATGCAGAAAAACGATGCCAGTGACAGCAGATTTAGAAGTGAAAAAAAGTCAGGAATTAATATGTTGTGCTGACATGAGTGAAATGGCAATTTTATTTTTCGAAATTTGCAGACACAATATGATTTTCCAACCTATTTTGGTGCCGCTGTATTTTATAGAACAGACTTTAAGCCTTCCATCTATCCATTCTCTGTTCTGCTTATCCTGCATAGGTTTGCAGGGTGACTGAAGGGCTGCAACACATGGCAGGGCACAATCACTCTCTCTCTCTCTCACACACACACACACACACAGTATAGAAACACCATTCAGTGTGCACTGCCTATTGGTGGACTGCAGGAGGAAATCAGGGTAGACAATGGAAATCTACAGCACATAGGGAGAACATGCAAACTATGTCCACACAGACCAGAGACAAAACCCCTAAGCCACCATGCAGCCATTAATAGACGATTTCACCCGAATACCAATTAAATACACTATTGCCACATATGGATGCAGATAATTGTATGAAATATCTGATCATCACAATATACAGTATGCTGGAGGATTATCATTTCCCTTCACTGGAGCCATGGGACTCAAACCTGTTCCAGCATGGCAATGCCCCTGCATGCAAGACCTTGCCAAAAAAAGACAGGGATTTCCAAGGTTGAAGTGAAAGATCTTGAGCACTTCAGAGCAATCACTCCACAAAATACATTTGAGATTAATTGAAATGCTTACTTTTTAACCAGAAATGTGCCTTTATTAATGCTCTTGTGGCTACATCGACAAATCCCCACTGCCGCACACCAAAATATAGTGCAAAGCCTTTCCAGGAAGAATAATATTTTATAACAGCAATCAGAGGAATACATTTGGAATGGGATTTTCAATTGGCTAGTGTTGCTGACAGGAGAGTTAGCGTATGCCACCTCCAAACCTAAAAACATGACAAATTTTGTTCTCAACAAGCAACTGATTTCAGCGGCTAATGAGGTCATTAATGAGGTTTGAATTTGCAAAAAGTGTGTTTTCAATGACTGACAGCCTCAGTTTAACACACACCCGTGTCTGGTGCAAGTGATCCCATATTATTTACTGTGCCATTATATTAAATGTTCAGAAAAAAATTTATTCCCTTTTAAAAAAGCAAATGACATAAAAGGTTAACATCAGGTTAATTCAAAGTTTAAAATATTTGAACAAAATAATGTAAAAAAATAATTTAAAAAATAGGTCTTTTAGGGATCTGCAGTTCTCTCTAAAGGGTCAAATTTTGTCACCAGAGTATGTCTTATACTTATATTCCATACCAGCAGGCACATTGGCCAGCAGAAACGCCTAGATCCAGCTATATGGGTGTGTAATAAACAGACGACAGAGTGGAGGTCTCTGCCCTTCCTTTCTGAGCTATGTGTGGTTTTGAGGCATTTCCATACTGCTCATTGTGAGCCAAATGTGGCTCTATACTCTGGCGTTATTCAGCAGGCCTCTCTCCCAACTCCTACGAATATGTCTCCCTGTTAGCCAGGCACCCCTCTGGAAGCCTCTGGCATCCAGAAAAGCTTCACCCTGAGTCATCCTGGGCAAAAGACATGAAAGATAGCAATAAAAACAGTGTGGTGGGGGAGAGCAGTATCTGCAGCAGCACCAGGGCTTTTCAGGGTGTGCTCTTGATGTGGCTGGTGGCAGCCCACTTGAGAGGGCCATGTGATGTTACTGGAGAGCCGCCATAGTGAAGGGCCCAAGAGAGCCATGGAAAGAGAAGAGAGACCCACCACACCAGACCACAGTCCTGCACAGCACATACAGTCCTGAATCCGGCAAAAGTCATTTAGAAATACTCCATGACCAGTCCAAAACCAGTGCAGAAAGGTGCCAAAGTGACCCAAACACTGCCTTAAACAAGACAACAACACACCAACACCAGAGAGGGAGACTTAAGCATTAAAGAGGGGAAGAAAATTAGAAAAGTTGAGCAAGTGAAAAAACAGAAAGCATGGCAGAAGCATCATCTTTACATTACAGTACATTTACAGTAGAGATACATGTTACTCTTAACCGTATACATTTAAAGACACAGGGTATGCTTTGTTGCATTTGATTTTATTCGATGGTTAAATCTTAAATGGCATACATGAGTTTTACAACAGCATCATGGATATGCTGTTATGGGGGTGGCCCTGGATCAGAAGGTTGCAAGAGGGTTAATTCTAGTTCCACCAAGCTTCCACTGTTGATCCAGGACATTAACCTTCATCTGTCCTGCTCCGGATGAAAATTATATTATGCTCACGTGTACCAAATATGAGCACACTTGGATTCTGCCTTACTATGACCCTGATTTTTACTAACATCCAATATAATACAGTATAATGAGGGTTAATTTGTTTGTACAATAGGATAAAAACATAATAAATAGTCAGCCTTTAGTGAGTAATTTACAAAGAATAATTGTGGGAATTAAGGGCGGTACAGTGGCACGGCATGCAGCATTGCTACCTGTTTAACCTGGTTCAGAGACCAGGGTATTGTCTGTGTTTCGAATGTTCAGGATTCATTGACTGTCTCCATGTGTGTCTCTTTCTGGCTGGCTACTGTACAGTGCTATACTGTAAAAAAAAAAAAAACTGCACTGCAGTTGACTGGTGTTCCATATACGCAGATTGTATTTTTACCTTTTAAATTTCTCTGACCATAAAAAACTTCCGCAAACCTAATAAATGCATGTTTTTCTTTTATATATGTTGTGTTAATATTTAATTCTGCTGCCTTTAGATTAGTTTACGGTGCACAATGTGATGATCAATTCATGTGTAACAGTTTGAGACCTGGAATATGTCTGTGCCATTATGGAAGAAAACCTTTATTGATGTGATAACCTGGTCATTCTTTACATTCAACTGACTTCTGTTATCAGCTGACTTCATTTTATTGCCACATAACATTATAACGTTGCTGAGCCAGGACTTGACCAACTGAAGCAACCCCAGACCATAACACTGCCTCCAGAGGCTTGCACAAGTGGGCACTTTGCATGATTGGTATTGATACGTATGTGCTTCCTTTCTTAACCTGACTCAATCCGAACTCATCAGACCACTTATCCTTTCTTCACTGCTCCAAAATCTACTCCTTATGTTGCCTAGCAAATTGAAGCCTAACCTTCGATTAGTCTCATTAACAAGTGGCTTTTCTTATGGCGACTCAGCTTTTTAGTCCCAAACTTTTAAGGTCTCATTGCATTGTGTTTGGAAATGCTCTTAGTTTAACTATATAATTCAGCTGTGATTTTTACTGGTGATTTTGCTTTATGATGATTTTCAATCATGATCGTTAATATTTTTTTCCTGACCATTTTTCTTCCGCTAAATTGATAGTTCAACACCATCCCTCCAGGTTTTAATAACATGTTGGACCGTTCTTAATCTAATTCCAGTAATTTTATTGTTCTTTTTGCTTGACACAGGCCAAAAGAAATATTGACCCTTATAAAAGGCCAACTTTTTTTAGCTAGGGAATTTAGTAACAAATACTTAAACTTCTTTTACAGCATAAGTTCACATTTTTTGTATTGATTTATGTACATTTTTGAATTATTTTTATTGTGCTTCCATGACTATCACTATCATCATTACTGCTTGTTCTGAAATAGACATCCTACCCTATATAATACGTAACCAACCGCTGGAGTAAAAGTTTCAGTACAGTTCAGTTTTACTCTTGAATTTTTTTTGGATGACTAGCTTCACTTTCACATGAGTCATTTACACAAGCTTAATTTGCTGACATGATGTCATCTCATTTCAAATTTAGTTGGGCAAAATAATACTTTTTTTTCCCATTTCTGCTCAGTTGCATTTTTCACGGTCAAAATTAACCACACTTGCGTTATACTGAAATGTAAGTTTTATTTAGCATTAAAAATCCATACAAACGTCACACATCTGTCTCTCTAAAAAGTGAACCCCAATTTAACTCACACCTGACTTGATGCCGTATCGTTTTCCTGTGTGTGCTGTGATCTGAACTGTTGCGTTAACGGATTTCACTGCATATATAAAACCAGGTACATTCAAAGCAGCTCTGGAGGTGAATCATCCACAGGAGATAAAACTCTGAAAATCTGATTGCACAATGGTATTTTCCAACCCACTTTAGTTTAAAATTGAGATTATGGTACTGTCCTGATGTGACCCCATTAGTACAAGAAATAACCAATTTTATATAAAGATATCTACCATGTTATGAAGGCAGTCTGTTTGTATGATAATGATGCTCAAGCCTCATTCGCTGTCATTCTGTCTATAATCATGCTTGGACATTTTCTCGTTTATGCACTTGGATCTATTTATTATTTTTGACATGCAATCAAATCCTATGTTGTTATGAAAATCTCATTGCAATGACTGGCTGACGGTGCACTTGATCGCATTTCCCACTACGTTACCGCCTGCACAGATGTTCATAAAAAAAAAATTTGAGAACATATAATGCTATATTGCTATAATTTTATGCCTTATTTTAGTGCTCGTGCTATGATGACAAAAATACACACTTCTATTTTTTTTTAAAGTAGAAGTATTTTTACTCAAGTGAGGTTTTTGGTCACTCTTACCACCCCATCTCGCGTTGGGGCTCGTCATTAGTGAGGAAAGCCATGACAGGCAGAGGTGAAATGGATTGAAGAGAGGTTGAAGATGAGTGTGTGGCTTTTTCAGGCTGCTCCTCGGGGAGGAGGGGATGAATAGCGTGGTTTCGGTGGGTTTAACAGCAGAACATGCTCACACATTAAGCTCCATCTGATTCCTGTCTAACGAGCACCAAACGCCTCTGGTGAAGAGTCCAGCCCATGGAGGAAAGCGGTGTTTGTGCAAATCACCCCAAGCCCTTTCATCCTCAGCCACACAGCGGAACGCCGTTGCCTCGTGTGCCGAACGACTGGAAATTGAAATCATCTCCCATCCCACAACCTCCCACCCCTCCGCTTCAGTTCTCTCCCTCACGATTTTTTATTTTTGTCTCCTGCACAGAAAACGTCTGGCGGAGGCCCAGGCCACAGTGACAGAGGTGAAACTGTGTTAAGTTCCCTTTCTTCCCCCATTCTCCCCTCGCCTTGCCTCGCCTCGCCTCTGCCATCACAGCGAGCGGTCAGATTGAAAGTGAGGTGCAGACACACCAGTTAGTGACCACAGAGATGTACAGATCAGACCTTTATGATCATCATCACTCAAACTCTCACTGAGCCATACTCACCACACTGAAACTTCCTCTGGTGTGATCATTCCAGGCAGAAACAGTAATTCAAAAAGAATACTGGTTTTGATTTTAAACGCAGCTGCTTCGAAACCATAAAATGCCAGCCCAGATAATGTAACAGTAAAGCCTTTTTATAAAACAGTAAGCATTTTTCGAAAACGGGTTGCGCTTAATTACAGCAAAAGCATGTCCATGAAATAATGCAGTGAGATGTGATAACATGTGAAAACTACTGCTGCAACTAATTAAAATCCCTTCCTGAAAATGAGACCAGGCATATTTTTACGATGGCTAAAAACGTTACACGGGCGCTTACAGGAGTGTGTAGTACTCTGTGTGTGTTTACACATGTGTGATGTGTCAGTTAGGCACACTGGGTGTAGGAAACGGAGCAGGCACACGTGACGGCGGTCCATGTGGGTGGGCAAACATATGTGGCTGGCAGGATTAGGAAGTGGTAGGCCACATCTTTTTATACAGAAATATCCCTATAATATCTGGCTCTCGTAGGAGTGTGGAGAGCCTCGCACCAGGCTGTCGCCTCGCAGACTTGCTTACTCGGTCGTCTCTCGCACTTCATCTGGTTTCTTTTATAATTAGCGTCAAAACCTACCCAATGCTTTTCACACTCTGATTGTAGTACTTTTCTGTTCCGAATGAATTGGACATTTTCCAGGATGTCGCGTTCTGTTCAGCTGCTCCTCTCCAAAGCACTAGGAGCCATTAAGTTTCACTTTCCTTTGTATTTCGCTCATTCATGTTGCAATTTAAAGAGCCATGATCCAAAGGCATTATTAAATAGCCATTGTACGGGCAAGCACATAAGTTTGTGCCCCCCGTTTTTTCTTCTTTTTTTTTTATATAAAAAATATTCAAATATCCAGAAGTAGTTGTAAGAGCCAAGGTTAGACATACTGTCGGACATACTGTTCACATTACTTTCAGCTTTGCTACATTTTTTGACAATTCTGTTTATTTAGCAGGCCACACTGTAACAGATTTGCATGTGATGGTAGAACGGGAGTTACATTTACCTGGCAGTGGTAGATGTACTCAGGCGTGGTCTTTTTAAATTTCATATTCCAAACTAAAGCCACACCGTCTGGCTCATGAGGAGCATCTTCGTTGTTGTTATATGAGGCCACCAGCAGTTCTTGGTACTGGACAGAGAGAGAGAAAGAGAGAAAGGATATTGCAATCATACATTGCATAGCTAAATATTTGCGTGGTCACCTGGGTAATGCTTCTAAATATAGTTCTGAAAAGTACACGCTTTCCAAATTTTTTTGTCTCAACCATAAGCAGTGTTCTAGTATTCACTGTGTGAAAGGAACATTTTTTTACCACCATGCTTGTTAAAATGCCTGAGTACCCAACATGACCTTTAGAGGAAGCCTAAGCAAGCTTAAAAAAAAAAAAAAGTTAGCTGTCAAAATATGTTATAGGCAGAAAAACCTAATTTTGGACAAAACCTAAATTTTTTTCATCTGGCTGCTTGCCAAGATTCCACCACAGACATTTTTTCCTAGACTGCCACACAAATGTACAATTACCATAGACAATCATGTCGACACATTTCCGTGTACTGAGAAAAAAACAGACAACCTGTTTACTTCAGGGAACTTTACGAAGGAACTTGTTGGGGGATCAATAAAAGTTTATGAGATTTTTTTTTTTTTTTTGAGGAATGCCATTATAAATTCTTCAGTTAAGAATATTTACTTGAAGCTGTCAGCATATTCTCCTCTCTTTTCCAGACTACTACTTACCCTTTAATTCACATACCCTTCTTAAGGGCTTTGGTGTCTTAAAGTCCGACCGAGCCATCTAATAGGACGAGAAGCATTCCACGAGTGATAATAATGGACATTGTCACCACTGGGAAAGTAGACCCCTTAAAGCTTAGAGCATTTTAGCCATTATTTTTTTGCCTGTTTTGTTTTTTTTAAACATATATAGAGCTCAGGATTGTGCAGTATAGAGTGACATATCTTTTTTTTTTTTTTTAGCACAAAATAGGTTATATAATGAACTGAATTTTAGTTCATTTTAACCAACTTCCTCAAACACAACTAAGCAAAAAATTTTAAACTGGGTCACAAAGGTAAAAGGTATCCAAAAACCCAAATACATAGTTTGCAGACTCCCCGTTAACACATTCCAGAAAGGCTCCTATATTGTTGTTAGTTTTTCGACTGCTCCTGTCGAGGGACCAGGAATCCCCAACACATTGGCCCTCCGGATGCAACCCTCCCAATTTTATCCAGACATGGTACCAGCACTGCGTGCAGTGGCTAGGTAGTATAGGGTAGGGCAACCCACCAATAGCAGGGCTCGAACCTGGATCCTCAGATTCCCCTTAACCTACAGTACAACCTAGAGCCTTAGCCACCCGAGCTCCCACTCCTCCTATGGGTTTTAAGGGATTTATTAAACTGTTTGTATCACTCTGTGTCCAGGCTGCGTGAAAGTAGGCCTGACGGTCGACCTTACTGAGAAGAGAGAGCAACTACCTGTCAAAAAACAAATTCAAAACTAGTCACAGAAGCATTTTTAGCAAGAAAACACACCCGATAAGGTTAAGTCGTTCTGGATCACATCTGGATTATCAGATTTCTTTTATTTTACGGCTACAAAACTACCTAGGTTCTAACACAAGGCTGAATTCCAAATCGCTCTCCAACCCCTGATCACCATCGGTGTGTGAGACAATGGACTGTACAAACCACTAGGTTTCCATTTAACGCTGTTTGGGATTCAACTCCAGAACCTCAAAGTTAACAGAGCTGATCCTTTAAAGTGGAATAAGTTTTACAAGACTTACAAGATTTATTGTCCATTTTTTATTCTTTCATCCTTTTGGCTACGTAGTACCAGTAAGAAGTTAAAACTACTTTCCTTTCACACTGTTGATCATCAGGAGCAAAATAACTATGTAATAAAAATAACAAGTAATAATGTGTTGATAATAAAGTGTTTGCTAAAAGGTTGTATAAAAGCAATATTACGCTTAAGGTTGTGCTGTTTGGCTGGATATACAGTATATGTAGCACAGAGGTGATCCAGCAGAGTGATATTGCCTAAGTGAATCATATTATCATTAATTATGACTAATATGTCAAAATATATTTGTTACCCCATAATATTAATTTGTAATAGTTTTATTTTATTGATTGATTAATTGATGAATTGATTATTCAGCAAAAACATGGCTCAGTTTCATAAAATTTTTTTTTTTTTTTTACAAAGTAATGAATGAGCAACAAACAGTAGTTAATAAGGTTAAAGTTATTTCACACTGGTGCATCATGTCACCACTTTTAACTTTAAGAACTTTGTACTTATGCAACTCATATTTATCTTTAAGTGGAGGCTATGATTTCTTTCTTTATTTATTTTTTCTTTATTCGTACTGGAGATGTTAACACAATGAACAAATCTATAAACTTGCTACCCCTTCCGAGCTAATGTCTTTAGCCACTTAACTATTCTCTGCTCTGAAGAGCTGCCTTCAGCTAAATTATTTACATAAATCCATGTGCTTGCATAAACCGCAATGGAGGATCTGTAACAGAAGCCATGCTGGTTCATGTTTTGCACTTGCTTCAGCCTGTTTTCTTTCATACATTAAATGCTCTGCTGCAGATTTTTTTTTATTTCGGTCCAGTAAGTCCACATCTGGAGAACTGTGTTTGTTTCAGTGTTTAACAAAACGAAGCGACTTCCAGTATAATTAATGCTTTTTTTTTCCCCAGTACAGAGAAACATGTCAAACTACTTGTCTGTGATTATCACACGTCCACTAGAGAAGATCAGGTAGAAAGACACTATAAAATTTAGTTAAGCAAAGAAAAAATGGTAATACGGCATAGTAAAATCAGTCAATAAAATGAAAGCAGGAGCATGTGCAGATGAGAGGGAAGATGCCCCTGTTAGATGAAATGAAAAAGTGCTGACAGGTATGATAGGTCAGAGGGTGAGGGGAGTCTACCTGAGGGGACCAATCCAGACAGGTGATGACCCGATGCTTAGACCAGTGCTCATCGTAGAACAGACGATTAAAGGACAGAATTGACCCTCCCTGCAGGTCTCTGTGACGGAAAGAGAGATAGCGAGAATGATAGACATGTAACTAGTTCATCCGAAAAGCCACCTCCACTAGAAAATTTCACTAATTTCAAAATCTACAGTTCCATACCACATAATAACCGGGAATTTGAAGTACCCCCAAAGCTCAGCGTGCAATTTAATGTGCTATCTGCAAACGCATTCTTAAGAGCTCATGTTTGGAATTATCATTCAAAGTGAATAAAAGGCTGTACATGAATAAGAGCGTTTCTTTGAAGAAAACAGAAGCACAATGCAAGGGTCCACACTGATGAGTCATCGGTTACACACACACGCACTTGCGAACACATGAATGCACATACACGCCCTGCTTTACCCTTCTTTATCCTCGAGATCTCGTCCACTGTAATCAAAAAAGATGTTGGAGTCTTCAGCAAGAGCTCGCTCCATCACACGAATGCTGCGGTCAAAGAAGATCACGAACTCCTCAGAGTGCAGAACCTGCTGCTTCTCCTCTTCTGTCAGCTCCCGTGGGTGGCCTAACACACACACACACACACACATTGTATATTTGCATACTGTATGTATGTACATATATATATATATATATATATATATATATATATATGTGTGTGTGTGTGTGTGTGTGTGTGTTTACAAATGCACATGCAAAATAAACAGAGTTTCAGTGTAAATAAACAGGAAAGGCAATGCATTTACACAAATTAGAGAGACACGGATATAGAAATTGGTGTTTATAGCTTTCTTAACAAAATAAACAAATTTAGACTATAGAAATCAGAGCACAAATATTAAATATAAAACAATAAGATATATAAAAAAAACAATAAGATATATGTAATAACAAGAGCTGAATCTTAAATAACACCTGCATTACAGTACAGTAAGTGCAGTCTTGTTGGTTACGCAGATACGCCAAACATAACATCCTACAGAAAGAACCACAAAGAACAGAAATAAGCACACGCAAATAAGTGAATAAGGAAATAAATTTATCAACGCACATCCAAAATCCCCTAGCCCATTTCTCCATAATGACTATGTGGTCACTTTTCTCCCTTTTTTTTTTTTGATGTTATTGGGTTCCTCCATTTTCTCCCAGACCATTAGAGGCCCTCCACTTTGATCTTGGACCACTTGATTCTCATGGCTCTCTTTTTTGACGACTCATAAGGAAGACGAAAGCCTGATCAAAGTCCCAGCGGAGTCAAAGCACCCATGCGCTCTCGCAGCACAGCCCCGACAAGGCCTCTCCTTAGCCTGCTACACTTATTTACTCAATACACACGTACAAAGAATGCACTCTGTGCAGCCTTTGAAGTCCACTTGCTGGGGTCAAGTGACATTAATTTTGAATCGGGTTTGACCCACAATGCTGAGAGCTGATAAGCGGGACCCCTGACCACAGAGATTGGTATCTGATACGGCGGCGGGGGTCACACGCGAATAGCCACGCAACGCTCCAATGGGCCTGCTTGGTGACTAAGAGATTCCTAACTTGTGAGACACTCTGCTCAAGCTGGCATATGTAGATGAAACATACATTAAAAATGTTAGCAGTTTGTTAAGTATGGAAATGTCGATTAACATGTTTTAATTCATTTAAGTTGTGTTTCTTCTGTTCCCTCTTAACACCGGCAGGATGAATCAGACTAAACTGCACTAAAAATTTATGTTACATTTACAGCATTTGGCAAATGCCTTTAACCCTAGCGGTTTACAGAAGAGGTTGTCTCAATGGAAAACATGTCCTCCATCTAGAAAGAACAGGTTAGAATCTGACAATACCACTAAAATAAGATCTTGGTAAATAGGAATTAGTATAATTATTATTCACTACTTTTACATTAAGTTCACCTCTGCTTTTAAACAGAGAAATTAGTAAAAATTTACTACTGTATGTTGACATCCATATCTATTTTATACACAAACACCAATCACCCATAACATTATGACTACAGCCAGGTGAACTGACCAACACTGATCACCAACTATACGCCAGTAAACTGGTGACAGGATCATGGGCACCCAGCCCTCACCCATACCCACGGGGTCCAAAGGCCAGCCCATCTAGTCCGATCCTAGAGAAAAGCCAATGCAGCAAAAACCAAAAAAAGACAATATAGGCAACGGTGCAAAAGCATTAGAACACCAGTGCACCACAGCCCATTGCGCATGGGGCTCAGCAGGCAAACACCGCAAGGCTGCCGACCCAGCCTCCAAACTACAAACTCCCCAGATCACAATTTAATCTATTTTAAGGTCACGGGCAGTTGTCCAAGCATTTCACTGCATATCGTACTGTGTATGACTGTGTATGTGACAAATAAAATTTGAATTTGAATTTGATCGAGTACTCGTGGGATGCGTTGGTCAAACAAGTCCAATTCACAGAGGCGCCACTCTGCAACCCATAGCACCCATAGCAACGTCTGCCATGTTCTGATGGCAGACGTTACAGCACACCCCCAGAGGCCTTGCATAGCCATATCATGAAGAGCCAGAGCTGACACTGTGACATGAGAGAAACCCATCTAGGTGGTAAAAGAATAAAAGTACAGGAGGCAATATTGTTTATATCATATAAATCAAGATGTATTACTACTTTAATAAGGGAATTATTGGGACAGAAGGAAAGATCCTGGAGTTTTTGTAAATATGATTCTGTAAATATTTGCCATTCTTGTGGTAATTACAACTTCAGAAGTAGAGTTCAAGTTTTTCATCTTTTTCCAATATGCTTGATTCCGAGAAAGTACAGTTAGCAGCGTCATTTGAGTGATATAGACTCCTTTCTTAGTAATTAAACAACTCACCTAAGGACGTTTTATTATTCGTAACAGTTTTGTCTTTTTTATGATCATTCTGCCTTTACCTCGACATAAGAGATATAATGTTTATCTGTAAAATAGACTCAGTCCCTAGCTAGCTGCTCTGCATTCAGTGCTTCCTGGTTGCCAAGCAACATTATTCTTATTACCTGAACCACTTCGATTCAGTGTGTTCATCCTTCCATGAAGAAAGAACATTTTCACATATACTGTACATACAAAAAGCAACCTCGTTTTACCTTCTTTTGTGTCCTTGCTCTCTTCATCCTCCTTTTGGTCTGACTCCAGGCCTGCTTTGGGTTCTGTATTATCTTCATCCTCTTCTTCATCCTCTGTATAGAGACAAAGAAAAATCTGTGTCATCTGCCAAAGCTTCGCTCCCGCCCCTTCGGTGACCCATCTTGAACCCAAGCCCTGGCTGCTTTCACACTAATCGCTTACAGATCTCCTGTACAAGTTTGCAAACAGCCCAGACTCTTCACTAATGTAACAGCACACAAATCATGACCTCCAATTATAATCACAGTCTCAACTTGTTTTGGATCAACATTGCTTATTTATAAAGGATTTCATGAGGATTTGTACAGCTGCATTTTAACAAATTCGAGCCAAAGATAGTGAGATAAAAGAAAACTTCTAAGTTCTGATAACCATGTGTGCCATACGTGTGTGTGTGTGTGTGTGTCTGTGAGTAAATCAAGATGTCTGCTGGGAGGAGAAGTACAGATACCCATCCGGAAACAAGACTGTTGAGTGGCGTGCCTCCTCTGTGCTCTCTCCTGACCCCCCTCAGCTGCACTGTGCCTCGGGGCCTTGACGACTCACCCCACAATTAACCCAATCACCCTAGCCAAAGAAGCAGCCTGGTGCTCATCTCCAACAGGCACCTGCTTCCATGCCCAACCCCCTGTGCAACCCACCATGCTGGGCGTGTGTTCCTAACCCTCCCCACCCCTATGACCCACGGCTGCACATGCTAAAGGCGCCAAGTAGCTTAACACCCACTGGACACCTGTGGATTAGAGCCTGCCGTCACAGCCGCATTCTAACACACACACAGGGCTCTGTGGGATTGTTTTCTTGTTGACCCTGTGTGGCAGAGGTTAACAGACATAGGTCATGCTGACAGTAGGCGCCCAGTTCTGAGGAGGAAGTGATCCCATCGCACCAGACATGGCATGGCTCATACGGTCAATACCAGGGTGTTTGTGTTCACACCCCCTGAGACGGAACAAAACGCCCCAGGGCTTGCTCAACAATTGAGTGTCAGAACTACAAGAATTTGGACTCTAACACTACTGGGTTATGTCTGCTGTTATAATAGACTTGGTGTATTTAAAGCATTTATAGCTTTATCTCATTCAATAATATTTTCCTTGTGTTTATCTATCTTAATCAGACTAAAGTATTCCCTGAATCCATAACACCAGAGGATGCAATCTAGGTGGTGGTGAATAATCTGAAACATGAAACTCCTGTGGCTTCTGGCAGGGTAGCTTTAGTGAATTGAAATATTGACTGGGAGGTTTAAGAAGCCTGTATCAGTGCTGAGATTCTTCCCAAGAGGATTCTGGTGAATGTGGATCAGTGATGTGAGTGCAATTTGGGCCTGAGACAAATGTGGTTTAGCTGCTGAATGTGACCAGACCTCTGAGCCAGAGACCAGCGGGGAACCGAGGAGTCCTCAGGCCCAGACAGGCAGCCAGCCAAGGAACCCAGACCATACCACACTACACCACACCACACTTCTCCACCAGATCCCTTCTCCATCTGTTTTTCTCTTGTACTCTTCTGGGCTCGGAGGTGATGCTGTTTGCATAAGCAGCACGACTCACTCTCTCCATTCTAGGATTTTCTGACTGTTCTTCCAGGCCCGGACAGAAATAATGTACGAATGGGAACAGGGAGGATATTTCAAGAGCACGGCATGGCTTAAACCTGAGGGACCACTGTGGAACAGCAAGAAATCTGGGCTGAACCTGACCTGAATTGACCAGGTTTTGGGGGTGGATGATGTGGTATAGTCCAGGGGAAACAAGAGAAATCTGAGAGGCTGGACAACGTGAAGTGGTCAGGCTAAGAACAATCACTAACCACAGAGACTGGGACAACGTAAGCTGGTCTTGATTCATGATTGCGGCTGCAAGGCCAGAGGTTCACAAGCAACGTGATAGAGACATGCCATAAGTCCTTGTGGTTTGCTGTCTAAGCTACAGTTATGCATTTTTATGACCCAATCATAAAAATCAGCGACTGCAGAACATTAAAAATGACTGTCTGTGTGACATTCATAAGGGTGAAAAACATAATATGCGAAAGAGTTGAAGCGAAATAAAAGTGAAATAAATCCATACTGTGTTAACAGTTGCATTTAAAAGTAGTTAATCTCTACATTCCATTTCAAATGATATTGAAATACCTACCCCCCGAGTGTCAGGGTTTTAACCAAAACTCTCTGAGATACAAGAAATGAGAAGGGGGGAGCTTTTACACAGTCACTCTAAGTCTATCCAGTGGGCATGTAATCTTCAGTCACAAGATACTTTCCCTTCCACCTGCCGCGTAATACCAGCCAGCTCTGTGGGTCAGCGTATTAAGCTCTATCCTCCCTGCCTGCCAGTTTGATGAAACTCTGGGCCTATGTGGCATGGTAATGACATCCTCCGCATCTCTTAGCTGTTCAATCTTTCTTCAGCTTTCTCATGCTGCTAGTGTCAATTCAAATCCACACTGGGGCACAGTGTTCTCAGAGGATGACGATCTTAAGCCAGTAGCTCAGCTTGCCTATGTATCATTCAACCAGACATGATGATTATGATGGCCATCAGTCCGCTGACAGTACGCTGCGTGATCACTTTCTTTATCCATATATCCACTATCAACCAGAGGTGTACGTACCGAGTGATTATACATAGGTGAGCATATGTAATCATTCCAGGAATAAAAGATCATAGCGCAATATTTTAACAGGTACTAGAATATCAAAGATTTTACCCTTCACATCTCTCATTAAAGGTGAAAGAAGAAATGTCTTAGTGTGACAGTGGGAATATTAAGCTTGGCATTTTGTCTGTGTGAATTGGACGACATCCAGCATAAGGGCTGGTGCCTGTACTGTTGCTGATAGATCGAAGTTGACATGAAGCACTTTTATAAAAGTCGAAAGGTATGGTGCAAAGCGGCACAGGTAGTGGAAAAAAAAATACACGCACAGGATGGGATCCTATCCATTAAACGGCAGGAGGATGCAACCCAGCTTTTCATCCAGCCTTTTATTGGGCCAAGCTGTGCAACTCCAGGCCTCCCATTTGGGATATGGAGCTCATTACACAATCAAAAAAATTCCCCCTCATCTGACAAGCGGGGAGTTTTCCTTCTAATGTGCAGTGCCAAGAAGGGGGAGGCTGGTGTTCCTCACCAGGCCTACTTCTCCGCACAGAGAAAAATGGAATAGAAGGAGCATGAGGGGTATTTCCGTGTGGGGGTGTGAGAGATGGCAAAAGAGGGGGAAGACCCTGGTTCTGGCTATGAACCATGTACTGCATATCTTCTCCGTTGTGAGCCAACACAGACACACAGTCACAATTTGCGCCTCAGACGTTGGGTGTCAAGCAGCCTACAGACCACAAAAAAGGCAGAGAGCAGAGAGCAGAGGAGGAGGCGGCAGCAATGCGGATATGAAAGAAGTCTCTAATGTGGCACTGGCACGCCACCCCAAGCATGACATAAACACTATCAATGCACAGAACACAAAGTTAAATCAAGCTTCTAAATACTCCTAGAAGAGCTCATGAACACCTGAGAACTGCTTGCACAACTTAAAAAATAATTAAATAATGATAATAATTATAATAATAACAACATCTGAATGCATTCCTGATGAAATTTAAGCTACTGCTGACCAAGAATGAACCATAAGCATTAAAATGGCAGCATCCAGAGTTTATTAATTCACTTCTTAACATTACCTCAGCACTTCCTGCTAAGCATGCTGATGGTCGTGCTGCAGTCTCTGCACCATGACTCATCCACTTCTAGACAACAAAAGATCCCTCTCTTTTCCTCACATTTCAAATAAGACTCCATGTGAGACTGTCAGACTTTCTGAAGTCAAGCAGTGGGGGAAAGCATGCTTCCTCTCTCCGGGCCGTGCTCATCAAATGGGCACTATAGAGTGAGGAATAGATATGCTGAGCTCAGAGAAAGAAGGCAAGCCTTTAATTGACTCAGAGCCACTCTTCCCCCTCAGGCCTCCTGCAGCTGTGCACTCGTGGGCTAAAAGTGCCCTGTGCCCCCTCTCACGTTCATACACAGACGCGTAGCCACCATCTAAACTGTCGAACTGGGACTGATGGTTACTTTGATTGATCTACTAACTTAAAAGATCAAATATGTAAAAGATCAAATGGCTTACTATCAAGCTATTAGGCATCAAACTGAATTGCGGAATTAGAGCAATAAAAGCATTTACTTTTCTAGGCTATAGCACAGGAGGTTTATATACATTCTGAGAAACATACTGTATTTTGTAGATCGCACATAATGCAAAATCAAGAATTCTGCCAAAATGCTGACATGTTGTAAGGCTTCATACTATAAAAACACAGTTTACATCTCGGTAAGGTTTTAAGGGTTAAAAATGCACAATACAGTTAATTATGGAAATTTAATTATCAAGTAAATGAAGTGATAAAAATATTTTATGACAAGCAGTAAACACAGAACAAAACAAATCATAATAATTACAATGAGTATTTCAAAATTAACCAAAGACAAATAGCAAATAATAAAAAATAAAAAAAACTATCAAATAATGTGTCCAAATCATTCTGCTTCATATCTGCCCTTTTTGAAAGTTCTTTAGAACCTCAGCACTTTTGAAAACTATTTACTGGAAAGCACAGATTTCGGGCTTGGCCTCTCAGTGCCATTCTGCATCCTTATTTTCATTTGTCATCATGACAAACGTCTCAGATCAAACCCGCTGTGCCTTTTATAGCAGCGCTATCAAACCTTTATCTCCTGGCACAAATCTGCCTCTCCCTCCGAGTCAGTGCTCTAGGGTCTGGAAATATTCAGAGCAACAGAGATAAACAAACGAGTCACTTTGAACACAGATAACTACTCCGAACCTCCACTAACGCTTGCAGGAAATGATCCAGATTGAGGGATTTTTCAGGCCTTGTCTGATTTGGAGAGGAAGAAAAAAAAAAAACACAAGTGAGCTGAAAAAGCAGGTTTGACATTAGATTAATTACAATCAGCATTTGAAAGCTCTCATTATTTTAATATACAATGTGGGCAATTCCAGACTAAACTATATGGAATGTTGGGATTTTAGTTTTTAGTTTTAAAATATCATAATTTAAAAAATATATATGTTTACCTATATGATTCAATAAAAAAAGTTAAATAATAGCTAGTAGTCTTAAGTGTGTATTGGTATGGCAACATAGCATTTTACATAAAATATAGACCATAATTTTTGCATTCACTTGTCTTTACTGGTTTTAAAAAACTACACAGTAGAACTCGCCTACATTATAACATGATATTGTTACCGTCATAAATTACATCACAGGACAATTTTCTGAAATATAGTTGTTTGAATGTTTTTTTTAAATGTAAATAAATGTTTTTAACTAATTATTTTAAATTAAATTGAAATAGAAACAAATAGATTTAATTTGCAATTTTTTTTCAGAAAAAAAGTTCAAAGTTTAGAACTATTTTTCACAAAAAGTAGGCTAATCGTTTAAAATACATTTCGTATGCATATTATAAATATAATTTTTACATTTTTTTGAATGTATCACTGCTCTTTTGTTAGCAGTTTAATATAAAGTATTGATATTATTTTTTTCATATCGCCTAACGCTACTACATGAAACCCATTAATGTGCAAATAATTTATATATCTACAGCACTAAATTTCACTGACTTAAAAAAATATAACAAAATATTTAATCCAACAATATTTCTTTCTGTATTGAAATCTCACTGCTAATAGTGGCTTAAAAAAATTAAAACTTTTCCTAACATTTCTTTAACAGATAATTATGACACAATTTCTTTTAAGTCAATCATATTTCTTCATTTCTTACACAAGTCAAGGTAGCTAAACATTTCAGTGCAATTACACTTCTTAACCTAAAACCACATAATCTAATACAAAACAAAAACTACTGAAACTGTCTAGGTTTAGAGTGATAGCTTGTATTTTAGAAATAACCTCAACCAACCCAAAGCATTTATTTAAGGATCAGACAAAAATGTTTAAATAAATCGAAGATTCAAAAGAGAGAGAGAGAGAGAGATTTTTTTTTCTTTTAAAAATGAATGTTCTAAATACACCACCATGACGGTAAACACAAACTTTGAGCTCCACACTAAGCTTCTCCTATTGCGCAGCTTTTTGACTTTGAACTACCGAGGCTCTAAGCTGCGTCGGTTCTGCGGCCTGAAACCGTGGTGCCAGTGAAGCTGGCGTGCTCCCAGAACCACATCTTTAAGAGAGCCATCATGCCACGCCATGCACAGGCTGGCCGCAGAGCATGATTAAACCTCATGACTTCAAACTTTCCAAACACTGGCCTGTCAAAGTGAGCCACTCAACCAGGGCAATGAGCTGAACTCACTTTTCACCAAGTCGCATAAGAAAGGACAGTTTCATTAAGGGTTTTGGTAAATGGGTGAAGTGATGATATATCGAACAGTACGGCACACAAAATGTGTCTACAGGGATGTGTGTTTTGATTAAGACTAAAAAAAAGAGAGAGACATTTTTCACATGTATTATCCATGCCTGGTCCCTTGTGAAAATAAACCCAGTATATTTTCATTTATCATCTCAGAAGGTTTTACATTTCATACAAGTCATAGGTGACAAAGTATTTAGGGTTTCAAAATTTACAAATAAAAACGCAACAAAGAAATCCCTTTAATGCATTATTCCCTCTTGTCTTCTAATTCTTGCTTCGGAACTAGCAGCGGATGTCCCGTGTGCTAAGAGTGCTCCCTGATGGTCATGTGTGGTAGTGTATCTTTTATAGATATGTGCAGTTCATGTGTACAGAAAATCAAGTTATTTCTGGTGTTACTCTATCCAGGACAATTTTCCTTCTGTTGAAGGACAAGAGGTTTTCAGAGGAATGCTTGAAATATTTTAGATCTGTAGTCCAATCAAACTGCTTGGTGATCTGATATTGCTTTGTAGACATACAGTAAGTATGAGTGACGTTAAATAAAAGAAGAAGTCGACATTAATCCTGGAGGGACTCCACAAAGACCATGGAAACTTAAAAGTTCAATTCGGTACATGGAAAAAGGGCAACTATTCTAAGGAATGAAAACATATTCCATTCGATTTCCAACACACATCAGATGGCAAAAATTATTACAGATGCTCAGTGGACAGCAGCTGCTTTTCTTAGCAGAGAACAGTTTCATGTATCTTATTATATGTGGTGCTATGAAAAAAAAATTGCATCTGGGTCCCACTTGGCACGCTCCACAGACTGTGAAACACATCATTTCATCTGATATAATTTTTTGTTCACTCGGATTTGACTGGCATCCTATTTCAATCCGGACCATTTAGGGTTTCTATTTGCCAAGAAACCGGAGCCGTGAATGTAATTCGCACTCTAACTGGATACACTGCGGAGCATGGAGGTAAGGAACTGCAGGCTCTGATGTCACCAATTAATTCTGCCAATATGGATCAAAAAGAACGTAAACGTAACAGCATCTAAATTCAATATGACTTGTCCTGCACCTACAGACTGAGCTCTGGGAGGAGAAACAGGCTGCGAGCATGAAAGGGGGAATTTTGGCGCTAACCTTTAGTTTTGTGAATGCTGACACCCAAAGCTTTTCTCTCGCATGAGAGAGCTGAAACAACACAGCAGCACCAAACACTTCCATATGTGACCTGGGTGCATGGCTCAGCTGCGGTCCCAGAAAACCATGAGCCAGGGTCAATACTGCGTTGCTGGCTGAGCCTCTATGACAGCCACGCAGAAGAGCTAAGGAATGATCATCCTGTAACACCTGGATTCAGCACCTTTGGAGATGAAACAGATTTTTGAGCTTCTTGTATTTGTTGGTTGCAACTACTGCCATGCTTATGGAAATTCAGATTTAGCCTCAGTCTGATCATTATCCATTTAGATATATTATAGAAGCACCAAATGAATGCGTGTCCATTTGCATTTTATCGTTTACTATTTCATTTCTTAACTGCTTTATTATGAGGCATGACATGCCCTCGGTCAACATTCTATAATGCTTTACAGACTAACTAGTTCAAACTCAGTTTGCTGGTAATTAGGAAACATTAAGGCCCACCACCAGTTAAAACAGAAGTGCAGGGGGGTAAAATGTTTTTTTTTTTTTTTATTTAAACTGTCTGTGAATTATACATACTCCCAGTGGAGACCTTACAACTAATGATCCAGAAATATGCCAGCAAACACACACACAGACACACATACACACACACACACACCACAAACACACCACACACTAAGATTAACAAAGAAAAAAATAGCTTCCATGACCGTGTGAACCCTTAACCTTATTTGTGCTGAATTCCAGGGTGGGGAAATGCAAAAACTGTAAGACTGACTAAGAGCCGTTTGCGGTTCACTAACAGTAATTACAGCTACGTTATCACAACAGGCATCCCCCTGCACACAGAACGGCAGCTCCTCGGCCATGTTTCCAGCACGGCTCATTGAAGGGTTCTTTAAGACCGAGTCTCATTTCGGAAACCCAGACTTAGCTACAGTACGGCGGCGCGCTTTTCATCCCGAGCCGGTGCCAGATTTAGTGAGGCTCGACACATCCTTGCTCAGCTGAAACGATTCTTTTCAGAGAAATCTTTGAGTAGAATCAATGATACTTATCACTGATATCTGATGGAGAGACTCGTAACACAATGTCAGCATTCTGGTTTACCCACAATGCCAAGGTCCACTGGTTTTGGCCATGCTTTGGTGATCTGGCCACTTAACTGTTTAAAAAAAACACGAGTTTAGAAAATCCATGTGGAAATCTTTAAAAGAAACCTCAGCTATTTCATAAAAGCAAAAAAAACTTATTCAGTTAATAAGACTCACCTCATTTAAAGATGGCAAATTTAAATAGAAGATCATTTAAAACACTATACAAATATAGCAAAGGGAAAAAATGTATGAATAACCTTTTTATGTTCTGTCTATCTATTAATATTAACTATGTCTCTGCCTCTACAACATCTTCAGCAATGATAAACCTGCTCTTCATGATAATCATAATCGGCAGTAAGTGCTAAATCCATGTTTATATTGCCAGTGACTGGTGGTTAATCTGATTCACTGTAGACAATGCATACTAAGCAGTGATTTATCTCTGACCTACCAGCACACAGGAACCTGCTCACAGCTAACACCACTCATAATCATTACAATAATGATGTGGCGGAAATAAAACGTTATTTCATTAGATAATTAAAGTCACGTGCAAACGCTGTGTGATGCAACAGCCTTAGCTCAAGTCAAAAGTTCAGATGGGTCAAACCCCCAAGAACACTCTGAGGAGTTTTTGTGGTCTTGTTTTTTTTTTTCTTTCAGCAACCACTTTAAACTAAATAATTGTTTGTAACCGCTGCTGGTCCTCGATATGACAGGTCAGATTTCGATAAATATTTTGGATGGTTGTACACGAACAGTTAACAATACCTGGAATATTATTTAAAATGCACAGTTAAAGATTTATGATATTTTCAACAACTATTGTTTTGTTCATTGTTCTATAATGTGTTCGACTTTGATCCCGGTCGGAAATTTCTTCATATACAAAATATGAGACTTATGACAAAAAAAAAATTCTTTAAAAGGCTAGCATAATGTAAAACCACCACAATATAGTATTATACTATATATCAGGCATGTTGATGATGCAATCCAATCTTTTTTGCAACCAGGTGATATTTGCATAGTCAGAAATAAATGCATCCACACTGATATAGGCGGCCCAACTGTTTAGTTGCACATTCACTAAGAATAGCAGTACAACAGTCTCATCAAGTTATCATCATTCTCCTTGGTCACAATGCTGCAAATCTGTAGCCCCGTACTACTGTAGCTGCTGCAGTCTGTTTATTTTACTTTAGTGTTCCAAGTTTTTTTATTACTGCATAATTAAGGTGTTTGTCAAAGCAACCCATGGTTCAGTTTACTGCTAATGGAAACACCGATATATTATTTACTGGGACTTACCAATTAAATATACTTTTATTTACTACATAATATTAATCTATAGAGGTATAGGCAGAGGCACTGGTACAGGCTTAAAAGAACTGGTGGAATAGTAGGAGGCTTCTTGCCTGGCCTGGTTCGCATATACAGCTTGCCGTTGCCAAGCCAGGAACAAATGCCAGGGTTGTATCAGCAAGCGCATACAATGTAAAAACCTGTGCCGAATCTAACGAACAGATCATAAACATTTAACTGTGGTGACCCATAAGGAGAACGAAAAAAAATGATGACCAAAAAATATGCATGATCAACCAAAGTTAAACAATCAACAACATCTAAACACACCCTACCAAAGTCCTGACCAATTGAGTAAAGCTTGCACGTGCAAACAATTTGGCACACAAAAAAAAAAGTTGGAATGTCAAGCCATCCAAATGAAGAGGTTTGAAAAACTCCAACTCTGGTGGAAGTTGCTAACAATCTGTGTGGGCTTTTACTACTTAACTATAGTTAATATATAGAACCTATTACTCATACAAAAACACAACTTTAGATAACAGTAGGAAAACAGAGAATATAAAGCATCTTCCATGAATTATGATGTCAATTTGCTGAGTTCCAGGACCAAAAGCTAAGCAGAAATCAACATTTCAACAGCACATAACTTGGCTAATCCCCAACACTGCCTTTGGGAAAACTTCAAACATACACAGATGATCTTGGCAAGCAGAAAACGAACTCTGCTTTACACAACTGTCACTGTAGGTATTGTTGTAATTAATAAATCTGAACGCCAACATCTCCGGGTATTATAGCACCTGGCTTTAACTAGAATTTGCCAGAAAAAAAAAAGAGGAGCTGCTGCCGCCCGACACATATAGGATCTGTTTAGGTTCAACAATAAGTTGAATGGCCTGAACAAATAGAGTACAAGCAGGGGGTGACATGACACATCAACCTCTCTCTCTCTCACACTCATTCTCTTCCTCCCATATACACTCCACCTTCTTGTTCTTCTTTTTTTTTCTGAGTCAGGGTCACCTGCTGACAGTCATGTAGCTCTCGCCAGGTGGCAGACTCTACTCCCGAGCCAACACTGCATCCAGACGAAAGCAGATAAGAGGAGGAGGTAAAAACAAACAAACTGCACTGATCATGAACATCAGTAATGGCAGTGGCCAATCAAAGTCTTGTCAGCGGTTGCACTTGCTGAATAAATGGCTCGCCCTGACAGGAAATTCCACCAGCAATTTTAATTCTGATCAGGCTTCAAGGAAGTGGAAAGAATAAAAACACATCAATTATAATGACAGGAAGTCTCCAATCACATGGCAAGCAGCTGTTGCCAATGCAGGGATCAAGGAGCCATGAGAAGATGGTGGGGAATCTAGTACAAAAGACATGATGGGAAAAAAGGAAGCGGGAAGAGTCTGAGGGAAAGGAGGAGAAGACAGCGCTAGTTTTGGCAAAACTCCATTTTAACATGCATTGCTTAATGAATCGCCCATTACAGTGTAGAAGGAATGAGAAAGTACAAGCACAAGAGTAAAACTACATGCCTTTGCATTATATCTACCAACAATGGTATGCAAAAAAGAAAAAAACTCAGCCGAAGCTTGTTAAGGGGTACCATCCATATGGAGCTGTTTAAAGAACTTAAAAAAAAAAAAAAAAACATCTGTGTTTTATACCAGGCCTGGCTCCCGAGTCTGGAGGATGCAATCAAATTAGTTGAGCTGTATGCATGCTTCGTTATAACCAGGTCATAAATTGGAAAAAACAATTGAAATATAATGCTTGAAATATGATTTGGTTTAGATGTATAATTGAAGTGTGTGTTAAGGAAAAAGTATGATTACATCAGGATCGAGTACTGGAAAATTGATGGTCAAATCCTAGCTTCTTTATTATGTACTGTATACAAATGAAGTAAGTGGAAGATTTGTCTTAACTAATAACACATCAAATCCACTATTGTAAATAATAAAAAAAAAAAAAACATCAAATTGGATTTGATAAGGCACTTCACCACAATTTCTATTTGCTACACGCTATATAATACAAAAGCCTTGAAGTTACTGAGCACCTTAACTGATATACAGTAAAAGAGATGATCTCTGCAAGATGTACAAGTAAACCAGTGGCCCTCCTCAGCGAGGCCGGCACAATTTCAGGTGATGTTCTGATGATAGAAGACATCTTAAATTACCCCAGTCTGCATCCACTTAACAGCCCTCTCAATGCCCTTACTGTTCTGTATTCCAGGCAGAGCCACTGATGGGCAGGCATCTCTTTTCAAAGAGTCATTCCCCTGGCTTTTCTCTCAGGAAATGGAGGCCACTGCTGGTCAAATGAATCTTAATCCATCTAGGTTCAAGCTCCCGAATGAACCCAGACAGCCGAAATGACAGCGCATCTGACAGTTATGAAAATCAAAGCACTTCCCTGGGCAGACACTTTTCATTTAAAATAAAAAAAGGAGACACAAGATTGTCTTAACATAAAAATATGTTTCATGTGTATCCAAAAGAATCACAGGGTGATATACAGTAGCTTAAAGAGAGGTGACAGGGTGAAACGGCCTATAGTAGTTTTATTATTTTTTTTCCGTAATAGCAGTTGATGTCAAAATAAAACATCGCTAATAATCCACAGACTGGTGGACTGCTATGACTAGTAATAACAGTGATGCATGTTGCAGCTAGCAGATTTGCAAAATGTCAGTGAGTACCTTCTGACTGATGTGCTGCTAGAGGAGTCTGTGTCTCTTTAGAGTAGGAAACCACCTCTTTGGGTAAGAAATCCACCTGGGTTATCTTGGAAGCTCCTAATCTGTGCATCCTGCGCCTGTGAACACACATAGACACAAAAACACATCCACATACATAAAACACATTTACTGTCGGATCAATTTCTCCAATTTGATCTCATATTTATATTGAAAACTAAATACTAGGGATGCATCACTACTTATATTGACATTTACAGCACTGTATATAAGTTTGGTACTGTATTCATCTACTCTATTCACCTATTTATGAAAAAAGCCCTGATACCAAAAAAACAATACCTCGTGATACTGTTTTACATAAACATAGTGTACACTGTCACCCTAATAAACAGAAAACATGAAATTACAGTGGTTTGGAAATATTTAACTTTTAATGATGGCAATCAAAGCCGGTAGCAAACTCTGCTCTGTAAAATATTAAGAAGACCTCATAAACTGTACCATATATAGAGAAAAAAATACGGCTCAATTTAGTGTGCGAAGCAATATTAGCGATGATGGTCATTAAAAATGAGCACAAGGTGCCACGGATTGCACAGACACACACATAAAGGTATTCATAAACATAGAGGTGAAAAGACATATTGTCTACACATTGTTCTCAAGTCAGGGTGTGCTTCATGCCAAAGCCATAACATCTTAAACATAAAACACATCATGAACAGTTAATTGCAAGCAGCACATGTCAGCAGCCAATGGCGGCAAAAAAACAAAAAAAAATGCCTACAGGCAACTCTAGGTGAGTGAAAATAACAGCTTGTTCCCAGTATATTGTTCTTCATGATCAGTCACTGACAATGAGAAATCCCAACACAATGAAGACAATGAAACATACTTTGGAGCGGTACAAAAGTGCTTTTTCAAAAGTGAAGCAAAACCTATCCTTTTTCGATCTCAAAAAGTGCTAATGTACTTCAACTAGCTAAAATTATAAAGCACAAGCCTAGTAGTTTGTATGGGTAAGAGCATGACCATAAAGATGTTTAGTTTGTAACGGCCACTATGCAAACTAGGGAAGCCATAAACACAGCTAAATAAAACTTTCCATTCCCATGATGCCTAATTGCTAAACATTAAGTACAGAAAAGCATTATATATTATTTAAAAGCATTATATATATATATATATATATATATATATATATATATATATATATATATATACACAACTAAAAAGCATGGTGTTGATGCATCCCAGCTAAAAACTATGGCATAAGGAAATTAATTTATTGACAAATTTGGTTGCATTTTAAAATAAATCACTCTCAAGAGGAGACTTGTAAATGTGTTGTAAACATACAAATATGACAAAATGAAAAAAAAAATTAAAAACAAAAAGCTTTCTGCACCTGTACTGGTTAGGGTAGATCAATCAATGTCATACACAGCCTCTGGCAAACAGCTGGAAAGTAACCAGCTGAAAGCATTTAAGCCCGACAAACTTAAAAAGAAAGAGAATGAGAGTGGGAGGACCAAGTAAGTGACAGACAAAGGAAGGTAAATAAAAGGCCAGACAGGGAAAGATTGAGAGACACAGCATTGAGCACTGAAAAATACAAAAAAACAAGCACAGAAAAAAGAGAGAATAAACAAGGGGGAAAAAACTATTGTGGATAAGGAACAGCAAAAAGAAAGAGGAGGGAGGAAATACCCGAGCTCAGAATCAGCCTGCAGCTGGAGAACAGAGGGGTCAGTGTCCCACTGCAGGGTCCTGGAGTGAGCAGCAGGGGGCGCCGCACAGGAACCAAAGAGGGAGAAAACATGCACGATTAGCCTCACTACTATTACACACCATCACACTAAGCACAAAGTCGCACAACATGCAGGTCCACAAAACTGAGAGTCACAGGAATATCAAATTATTCTCCTGTGAAAAATAATCCACAATTAGGCTGTCATTTTTAAACCACAAATCCATAGTGTGATTTGTAAATCTGCAACAGAGACTGTATTCTACAAAATCAGAACTGCAAGTACTGATGAAAGAGATGCACAGTCACTCGGATAAACTGTAAGAAACATGACACTCTACATATTTGGTGTAGTACATTTTACAAATTGCTTTTCTGATGTGCATTATAGAAACTGTGCATTATAGACTCCACATGGCTAATATTTTTAACTGCTGACCAAACTGTGACTATGTCTGCGCTGACCAGAGTATTTAATCCTCTTTTAATAATCATTTACACCGAGATATTAGACATTTTATTGTAGGCCTTATAATAATAATAATTATTATTATTATTATTATTATTATTATCATTATTAATAATACTGTATTCAATTTTTCGCAAAAAACCCGAAAGAAAGAAAGAAACGCTTTCTGTTTTTAAAAAATAATAATGTACTGTTTTTTTGTCATAAAATTTAATGTATTCTATATCCATTTATCTTGGTCTTGGGAGGTGTGGAGCAAATCCCAAGGGACTTGGGGCACTATGAGGCATACAAACTGGAAGGTGTACCAATCCATCACAGGGCACACAAGCCCACTTGCTTACACACTACAAGGAATTTGGAAACACCAATCAGCTTAATCTGAATATCTTTAGACTGTGTGAGCATTCATTATTGATTCATTCATTATTATAGTTATTTATTGAACTGCTGGTTACTGAGGTCTCCTTTTGAATATGGATTTGTGATTTATAAAATTACAATTCTGGCACTAAACAAAAATACAGTGACTACTGACAGAAAATGTGTACTCCATCACCAAATCCCACTCATTGCAAAGAAGGGTATACAGGTACATGTACACTGCAGTTTATAAAAGATGCACAGTACATGAAGGAGTAATCACATACTGTATATTAACCTAATCATGACTGCAAGGGTAAAATAAATATAAGTAGACAGTATTATTATAATGTACATCTACAGGCATCTGGACAGTGCTGTGCTATGGTAGATGAATATGAGTTTGCAAACAAAAAAAAAGTAAGCATTTATGCAAAAAAAGGACACAAATTATAAAGACTTCTATGCCATTCCTGAAAGATGAACAAAAAGAAATATACAGATATTTAGCACATATATGAATGCAAAGTTTCATATATGAAAACAGCTCTATACAAGCATGAGCGCTTCCTATACAGAATTTCTGAAAGATGTATTTGCGTCACTGATTTATATGTAAATGTAAAAAAAAAATTTTTATTAATGCTTTTGTATGCTCAAAATAAACATGAATTTATTGCTATTAGACTTAAGTGTTTTAAAGATTTCACATAATCAGCAATGACTTTTTTTTTTTTTGCTAGTCAGAAAGCTAGATACCAGCTACAATGCAAAATGCTAGCTACGTAGCCAGCAAAGCTCATTGATGTTGCAGCTATGGGATTCTTTCAGTAATACATTGGAAGTTAGAGTAATAACAACAGACCATAAAAACCACCAGAGTAGCTTTAAAGGATACCTAGGGTTAGCATTCGCTATTTTTCTGCCAGAAGAAGACTAAAGACTTGCTTGCTGCTCATGTCCTCTTAGTGTATCTTTGCTTAAAGATCTTCCTATATTCCAAAATTCTTTTAAGATGCTTTGTGTTTGTATCTTTTATCCGTTCTTAGTTACAGTGTTTTGTGGTTTATTTCTTCAGCTCTAATTAAGCAGCATCTCAATGTCCTTGAGGCCATTTTAGTCAATGACTGCACTAGACAAAGGCTCTACAGGGACACAAGTTGTCAAAGCAGAGTGGTGACCTTCTAAACTTCTGAGTAACCTTCAGTACAAGTCATGAGCATGCTGATTATTCCTTCACTCCAAGAAGCCCAGTCAAAAGGAAGTGTCAAACACACGCACTATGGGATGAGACTGGATTGTCATTCACGTTATTTTAAATGGCTCCAGTCTATCCATGCAAAAGAAATTGTGAAGTCAAGGTTTGCGGCAGTCAACAGCAGGCATCAGGTGTATGTCACCTTGGGGAAACACACAGAACTGCTGTTTTTTTTTTTTTCCTCACAGATGCAGTGAGCAATTTGATTACAAAAATATCCTGATGCAAACTTACAGTAGTTTATTCTCATCTCTGCGCGTACTGTATATGGTACAGTATATTAAGGCCACCTGACCTTGAGTGGAAGAAAATGGTTCAGTTGTACTGTATATGTGAGAGCATTTTCTTGCTAAATACTGTATGTATTGCAGCACAATTTTAATTTAGCTCTTGTGTCAAATTTAAATCTAGTGCTGAACCAAGAGCCACACAACTTTAAATCTCTTTCACCTTTCAGCTTTTATTCTTACCTGCTTTTGCTAGACAAACCGCTCACTCATTAAGTTTACTACAGTTTTTACTTGTTTTTCTTCAATACATCCTACAACAAATATTTGTACTTTCTATTCCACTACATTGCATTACATAACACAGGTGTTTAGCATTTCAAGAAGTAATAACGCCACCTGTTGACTATTATACAAATTACGTCATTGGCCTTTACTCTGAGAAACATTTATGTATCAGGTGTGTGAATTCAGAACTAAAAAAATTTTGAACATATACTTTAACTGTAGTAATATTTTACCTTAAGTACAAAATTTTAGTATTTACCCACCACAAATTGTCCTAATCGGTTGACCCCTGCCCACCTCATGTTTATAATTACTTTAATAATTATATTGCTGTTTTTTTTGTTTTTTTTTAAAGCTTGTGGTTACACCCTTACATTATCCTTTCATCCACATCATAACGACTTGACACACTGCTCCGTTACGTATGAGGACATGGATTGCAATGGTTCAGTCTCTACTGAAGTATAAAGTACTCTAAAGATGGGTTTAAGCTCCCATCCACCAGTGCAGCATACCGATGCTGAGCACAAGCTGGATCCCTACAGAGAGCAGTGACAGGGCTGAGCACAGCCATCATGTGTCGTGCAGGCTTAATTACAGGCCTGTCTGGTGAACACTGTACAACCAGTTCAAACCTCCACATCAGTCTTCTCTTTACCACACATCTCCAGGAGACACTTCAGTGAACTGAGAAAACTGAACAGAACTCTAAAAACGTCCTTCAACCTCATGCTGTCAAAGAGGAGATTTTCTCATGTTTGTTACTTCAGGATGCTCTCTGCTCCATAATCATCACTCATTCACTTAACCAGCTAGAAACTCAGTAAGATCAATCAAATAAGCTGGGTTACATTTTCAAATCTTGCTCTTCCTCAGTGACCATGTCCTCTTAAATCATCACTGCTAAATCAATCTCTAGATATCCCCTATGCAAAGTGTAAAGTGACACTCAGGTGTCGTTGTGCACCAATACCGATACCAGTATTAGGCATTAGTTTAATATTGCATTCCATTACTCGTACTTGTAAATCTGTTCCAATACTATTGCACCTATTGTAAAACCTGATTCTTACTGTGCTGCAAGTTCTCTTCCTGCATCCTCTCTCGTGTCAATGTTAAAAACTTTGGCAAAAAGATGAGGTGGAACAATTTTTCCAGCCAACATTAGCATTGCAGCTCTTGGTCTGTCCATGTTATGTTTGTTTACCAGAAACTTCCAGGGCTGTGGTTTTCCAGGGCTGTGTTCTGTAATAATACTAGAAGACTGAACAGAACCAGACATAAAACTAGTCGACAAAAAAACTTTTTTTTTCTATTAGAATCGGGCCCGAAGAGGAAATCACTCCTGCACGTCAACATCAGTTCTGCTACATTAAGAAATGTTTGACATTCTTGTATTTAGTGTATAATGCTGCAAAATCAAATTCTGTCAATTAGAGAATTTTTGTCATTACTCTAATTTATACTTTAAATTTATACATCAAATTTTGCCTATCGATCCAGCCTTTTGTGCCCTGCATATTTAATGTAATTACATAGGGCAAGGGCAAACTATATGAATACAACGGCCATGAGTAGGTTGCATCTTGTGTACAGTAACTCCCAACATCATTTTGATGGCAGTACGGTTATTTCATACTTCTATAAGTCTTATGTACATTTCCAAGGTCATCTGACTTATTTTATTAGTTATTTTAATTTAGCCTACTTTTTAAATTGTTAAAGAATATAAAATGTTTTTTTACCAGGAACAGTATAGTAACTAACAAAAAAACAATTACATTTTTAAACTACTTTAAAAGTCTTAAAAATGGACATTTACAAATGACAGAAACAAAACTAGAAACTACAGGACACACATTTAAAATCACATACACTGGTTCTTACCTATATCTGTTGATGCAATTAAAAAGACAAAAAAAACAAAGAAAAATAGACAGCTTGAATAATAGCATACTCTTCTTTCTGCATCTTCATTTATGTTAAGGTACTATAATGTAATGGTCGCAATGAAAACAACACATTATAGCTGTCTCACTGAGATACACACTGATATGTCAATCTCACAAACCGGTGCTGTGCAAAATAAGTACAACTCTGCACTGTGGTGATATAAAATTGATAGTAGACTAGAAAGGAGAATTCAGACAGTAGTTATAATCTAAATTGGCAAAAATTATGTTTTTGGAGATGCAGTGATTTGGAGGTGCAGTAAAAATTTTTATTGTTATTCGGTGACATAGATATTTAACCTGAAAAGAAGTAAAAAAGACATACCTGCCCACACTCGTCCCTTCCACTGAGTCCTGACTCCCTGTCTCACTCGGTGTGCTCATTGATTTTGATGGAGACATTTGTGCTGGGACTAAAATGTATAGAATAAGATGAGACATAAGATGTCATAAGACACACCGTAACCAAGTATAGAATAACATACAATAAATGCATACTGAGCAACAATCACAAACTCCATTATATATGTTATTAGCATATCTCTCCACTAGGTGGCTTTAGAGCTGCACAGATTAATCCATTCAAAAATATCATTTTCAAATTTTAATCTTAAAAAATCTTTTTTAATTTAAAAAATGTAATTATTCATAAAACTATTTTAACAAATGATGCTGTAAATTAGACATGTACAATATGAAAAAATTAGCTGCAGGTATACTGATGCATATTGCCATAACATAAACTCTTGAAATATGTTTCTGAACTCAACATTTCGATTGATTTTCAATACTAAAACTCATCATTGTTTACATCAAGCAGATTTCTTTATTTTTGCATTGCACCAGTATTTGGATTATGTTTTCTACAAGGAATTGCTAATTGTCGAACGTGCAAAAAGAAAAGACAAAACTAAAATTTTTACAAACAATCAGTAAATACTAAGAAGATATTTAGTAAAATAATAAGATAGACTGAGATAAATCCAAGCACAAATGGTTGTAAATCAAAACTGGTAAACATAAATGGTGTCGAGAGTGAAACTGAACCCCTTAGCTCCTCAGCTTCAAAGTAGAAAACTTTCTAAATATAAGTAAAATATTCTTCATGATTAAAAATATAATTTTAAGATCATATTTCAGAAACATTTTTTTAAACATTTACGAAATCTATTAATATAAAACAGAAATCCTGACTCAGGCCACTATAATACTTATGCTTCACCATAAAATGGTATCATGATGAACGAATGAATGAATGAATTATCAAAGGAATACATGAATGATTGAAAACAAATAAACAAATGATTGACAGATTGATAGATGGATGGATGGATGGCTGGATGAGACCTTGACTTTCTCTGAATTAGACGCTGAGCAAGTGTTTCGTGGTGTTTGGTGTACCTAATGGTGGCTCAGGGGAGATTCCAATACTCTGGAGCAGCGCCTCTGTCTCTCTGCGCTTACGATCCAGATCTGAGTCCTCAGGAGCAGCTTCTGCCTTCTGTTGTATTTCTGACTGTAAAAGGACATACACGGATTCACACACTTCCAATACACTTTTAATGTGTCATACAATAACCTTATAAATCCAGGTTATTATTCAGTTAATCATTATGTCATTATGTTATTCCGTTATATTCAGTCATTCATGTATTATTATTCATTATAATACATATTTCTCAGTAACTACTATGAATTATTCAGTAACAACAGGAAAACTAATATTCCAAAAACTAAGACGGTTCTTAATCTTTACCTCTTTTTTCTTTTTCTCTTCCTCTTTTCTTTTCTTCTCCTCCCTGATTTGAGCCAAACGTTGCTTCTTGCGCTCCAGCTCAGCTTTTAGGTCACTCTTGTCAGCCATTTTGATCTAAAACATTAACAGAAAAGACTAGTGTGATAATTTTTCATGGATGGATGAATGGATAAATGGATGATGGATGGATGGATAGATAGATGAAATGCAGTTTACCATGTACCAGAAGTGCAAATACTGTATACTGTGTTTAAGTGTGTATTGTGAGATGTATTTCAGGTGTTCTTAATAAATTTTCAGTAAATGAGCTTAGCAAATGAAAGCATATTTCAATGGCATATGCCAATCCAAAACTACTATTTTAAAAATTATTAAGATATCAGAGCTCTAAATATTACTTTATAACCTAACGCCTATCCAATACTGACATCCAGTTGCTCCATTTCAGTTTTTCATGTGCTTTTAGATTAGTTGTCCTCTGCTTCCATAGACATTGGACATATGATACCCAAACTCAGACTTGTCTAATACGGTTTACTAAGTGAATAAATCTAGAGTTGGGCTGGATATGTTTTGTTTATGGTGTATCCCTCTCACTAAAACAAGGACACGTCTCCATGTATGGCATTTGAGGTTCATGCACAGACTGATATTCCACTTTTTTAATTTCCTTAACTCTTAAGTTAAACAATTCCTAGCATTCTGAGTAGATGACAGGACTGTACATCCAGTAGAGACGTGTCCACATTTGATGAACTAATTCTGCTTCCTCACAGCGCCAGCTTCAGCACCCACAGTTTAATCTTGGTTTACTGTCTGTATCAGGTTTCATATTTTCACTGTATGTGTTTGTGGGAGTGGTTGGGTCCGGGTTCGACGTCCTGCCTCGGGTCTGTGTGCATGGAGTTTGCATGTTCTCCCCATGCTTGGTGGGTTTCCTACCACAGTCCAAAGACAGCTCCAGCTACAGGCCCAGACTAAAACTAATTGGCATTGCCCATAGTGTGTGAATCAGTTTGTAAATGTGTGTGCTCTGCGATGGATTACCACCCTGTCCAGGGTGTACCATGCATCGTGCCCTAAGTCTCCAGGCCCACCGCGACCCCGCATACAGGGTAACGCTGAGTAAGTGAGAATGAGTGAGTCTTTGTGGGATTTTCCAGTGCTCCTCCCACCTTCCAAAAACATGCCTGTACTGTAGGTGGATAAGTGGAAATAAATTGCTCTCAAATGTTTGTCAGTGTGCATGTGCGCATGCATGCCGTGCCCTGCAAGGAACTCTCTAGTAAAATATTACCCACAGCCCTCTCACTAACCAAAAACGAGTGCGTGTTCTATACTGTGCTGCTCCTGATCATTTCAGATAAGCAAATAGTTTGGGCAATGACGCATGACACAGCAAATCTGGTCTGAGATTCAGATTACAATGATGTCATAGTGCTCTCAAAAAATGCATAAACAGACGCAGTGTGAATGTTTAGAGCTATTTGAGATTGATTATTGGGCAGACTATTATGGCTGAATGTAGAAACATGGGCTGATGTAGTACAAAAATAATAACAGGGCAGGGTAACAAACTAAGAGCACGTAAACAAACAAATAAAAAAATACCGGTCCAAAAACTGGGGTAAGCAAACAGGTCTGAATGCTGACATTGTATTAACATGCTAACAATCTAACTGGGGGGGGACTGGAGCATTAATGCTTCTTTAATAAGAGCCATGGTACAGCCTACAGCAAGCCAGAGACAGATCATAAGTAATAATCTATATAATGTAGATGTCATTGAATAACATAATGTAAGAATTTTCATTCCATGAAAAAAGGATGCTAATTGCTAACATGATGTAGCTTATTCAGGGAATGACGTCATGTTCCATAGTGAAATACGAGCACACCTAGATGCAGGAATAAAACCTTTAATATAAATAAAATGCATGCATTTTGTCTATTTCTATATTTAAAAAGTGGTCAAATAATGATGATCTGACCCCAGTAATCATGCTGGGGCGTTTAAATGCATGTCACAGCTCACAGCTCACCTGATGGCCGGATAGATGCTGTTCTCTTTGAAGATGCTGTATCACTGCTCGCGCTTACAATGTTGCATCCGTTACACAACGATCGCATTAAATCATCCTGGAGCTGATATTATTTTTATATAAAATGACAAAAGCTACATGATAACACACTGGAATTCGCCTTCACTTGTTATTATTATTCATATGAGCATCTTTCGGCGTTCCTCCGTTTCAGAAGGCAAGAAGAGCAGCACCACCTCTCCACTGATAGCAGCTGGTTAATGTCGGCTTGTCTACATTGCCCCCTAGCGGGGGTCCGTGAGATTTTCACAACAATGTCTTACAAGCTGGTGTTATGCGCTAAAATGCCGCCCTGCCACGGATTGCCCTCCCTACATAATCTCTATCAAATACTATATTAGGAGATACATATATAGGTTTATTATTAGCAAATCTATTATTACTATTATAATTAACTCTAGGCACGTGACAGTCGTCGAGACGATTAATACAAATTTTCCTATAATGTTTATTTTATGGCACATTTATTTTGCAGGGGTTTGTCATTAATACAAAATTAACACTTTTATTCATCATAAATTACACTAAAAAAATATTGTTCATAATGAAAAATTAGACTATTTTGATTATAAAATAAGCAATATAAAAATATACATGTTGTATATGAAAAAATATATAACATTTTTTCTCTATTCAACATGTTTATTTTCATATTGCTTATTTTATTATCAAATTCGTTTGGTGTAATTTGTAATGTGTAAACCATAACTCTAAGACTTTATGTTCTAATATATTATTTGAAAGTGATTGTGTAGGGGCAATTCGTGGCAGGGGGGCATTTTAGAGTATAACACCTACCGGTTCTTGAAGACCCGCTCTACTCATGGTTGCCAGATTTCTCTTACTTTACGTTCTTTTTGAAATGTTTCGAAAAGGTTACCCAGCTAACACTGAGAACACCGAGAACGTTTTTTGTCCTGGCTCGGAAAAAATCAGAATACACATATTTCAATTTCCATTGCTTTTCCAGGAAAGCCTTATTCATGCAGTAAATATACATTTAATTTAGCAAAGGTGGAAAGTAACACATTACATTTCCTCTCGTTACTGTAATTAAGTAGTTTTTTTTGTGTACTTCAACTTTTTAAAGTAGTTTTTAAAATCTATAATTTTACTTTTACTTAAGTATGATTTGTTTGAGATATTGTACTTCACTACATTTGAAATCCTATTTGCTACTAAGTAAAAAATAAATATATGAAAATGAAAAATAATGCAACGAGGAAGGGGGAAAATTGCTACAGTAAATTCACAAGAACAAAATGCCGTCGAATTCTTATGAAGCAAACCCCTGGCCATATTTAAGGCGACCACTTTGATTTTTAAGCACGAGAAAGGCAACAGCTTTATTATGCAAAGATGTTCCTTCAATTAAAAACAACTAGTTTAAAATTTATATCCGCTTGTCTTTTTTAAACTACAGTAGAATGCTTCATCCCACCAGCACTGTTAAAAAAATGTAACTCTGTAACTTTTACTCTGAGTAAATTTTTTATGTGCCACTTTTTACTTTTACTTGAGTAGATTTTTAAATTGGTAACTTTACTTGTACTTTAGTAAAATTTTACTGAAGTAACAGTACTTGTACTTGAGTACAAACGTTTATTACTCTTTTCACCTTTGCATAATAGATTAAAGAACATTCGCTTCACATTCCCACAACTCTTAAATCATTTGAAGCTCTTGTAATTCCTGTAGAAACTCACAATGGGTTGGAGAATTGTCTTCTAACATTCGACTGACCTTTAAAATAATTTAAACCACTAAAAAAGTGTGTCTCTAATGTTATGGAAGCATTCACTGAATCATCCCTAAGCAAAACCTATACTGTATCTGACAGCCACTGATACAAGTCTTTCTTTCGACCTGTTCCTGTTACATTTTTATTTAATCAGAAAGAACCAGTACTTGCTTTAAAAATTGAGATTATAAACAGGTGATCCAAGAGTGCTATACTGCTCATCCTGTTTAGGGTCTCTGGGACCTGGAGCCTATCTCGGGTGACTTTGGGCATGACCCACCAGGGTCCCAATCCATGGCAGGGCACACACACACGCACATACACTTTGGGGAACACCAATTAGCCTATTCTGCACGTCTTTGGATTGTGGAAGGAACCCGGAGTAAACCCACCAAGCACAAAGAGAACATGCAAACTTCACACACACAAGCCTGAGGTAGGAATCTAGCCATCAACCCTGGAGGTGCAAGTTTACAGTGCTAACCACTAAGCCACCATAAATAAAATACTAATATAGCAAATCTAGAAGAGGATGCAGAGGATAGGGTTAGATGGAGGCAAATGATTCGCTGTGGCGACCCCTGAAATGGAACAGCCGAAAGACAAAGAAGAAGAGCAAATCTAATATTCTGGTGTAACTAGCTGTAAATATGAAAAATCTGCAAAATTACTGTACTGAAAATTAGAAATATCATTGTGTAAAGTTAATTTAAATACCTGGAATCAAACATTTTTCTAATTTTAGATTCCAGTGGTTGGATTGAAGATACATGGCAACTCTGTACCATACTGTATGTCTTTTTATTGCTATAGCTCCCATTAACTTCACAAATTACTTAAAGAGTTTGTTAATAAGGTTAATTAGATGTGTTTTGCGTCCAGGAAATATCGAGCATACATGTCTAGGCTTAAATAACCAGGCTATTATTTCCTCAGCATGTTTGCATGTTAGACCACAACAAACCAAAGTCAAACAGCATGGCTACCCCTTATGCATTGCTCTGTTCCAGGTAGTTTGACTTTGATACTTTTATCCTTTATTTGAAACATTAATTACTAAACATTCATACCACGTATCCTGTATAAGGTCATGGGGGCCTGAAGCCTATCCCAGAAAAGCCAGGCCACAAGGCAGGTACACCGTAGGTATACAGGCTGCCACACACACACATATAATTTGGAAACATCAATCAGCCTACACCACATGTTGTTGGATTGTGAAAAGAAACTAGAGTACATGGAGAAATCCCACCAACCATGCAAACTTTATGCACAACTGAAGTGAGATTTGACCTCTGACCATGGATGTGTGAGGTGACAGTGTTAACCATAGAGCTATTAGCCAATACTTTTAAAAACTTTTTACACTTAATGTATGTACTCATATAGCCATTAAGAATGCCTTTGTTAAAAGATTGAACATAATGTAATTATTTTTATTGGTGCTTTCCAAATGTGACACACATACTGTAATAGTTCTGCACTTAGTTCTTTCCATTTACATAATATTCCTATTTACAGAACATCCAATATATATTTCTTCTTCTTTGTCTTTCGGCTGCTCCCTTTCAGGGGTCGCCACATTCAATCAACTGCCTCCATCTAACCCTATCCTCTGCATCCTCTTCTCTCACACCAAGTAACTTTAAGTCCTCTCTCACTGCATCCATTAATCTCCTCTTTGGTCTTTCTCTAGACTTCCTGCCTGGCAGTTCCAACCTCAGCATCCTTCTCCCAATATATTCACAATCTCTCCTCGGAACATGTCCAAACCACCTCAATCTGGCCTCTCTGACTTTATCTCCAAAACATCTAACGTGGGTTGTCCCTCTGATAAACTCATTCTTGATCCTATCCATCCTTGTCACTCCCAAAGAGAACCTCAACATCTTCAGCTCTGCTACCTCCAACTCTGCCTCCTATCTTTTCTTCAGCGCCACTGTCTCTAAGCCGCAGAGCATTGCTGGTCTCACCACTGTCCTGTACACCTTTCCTTTCATTCTCGCTGATACTCTTTTATTGCACAACACACCTGACACTTTTCTCCACCCATTCCAACCTGCCTGTACCCGCCTCTTCACCTCCTTTCCACACTCTCCGTTGCTTTGGACCATTGACCCTAAGTACTTAAAGTTCTACACCTTCTTTACCTCTGCTCCCTGTAGCCTCACCGATCCTCTTGGGTCCCTCTCATTCACACACATGTACTCCGTCTTACTGCGGCTAACCTTCATTTCTCTGCTTTCCAGAGCATATCTTCACCTCTCCAAATTTTCTTCCACCTGTTCCCTGCTCTATATACAATATATATTTAATCATATTGTGGCGTGGGCGGGGCGGCGGCTGACGACCAGCATGCCTTGCGGGAATGTCGGTGTGTTCACCGTGATGGGGAAAGGTGTTTGGGTAAGTGGCTTCGGCCCTGTTGTGCTTGAGGGGGTGTGTGACGTGTGAAATGTGCTCCAGTTCAAGCTAGTGCTGAATTGGATGTAGGCTCCTGAGTGAAGGTGCTGCTCATGCCTTACATGCTGTGTGCTTAATAAAGTACTCCCAGCCATTGCATTGGGTAGCAAATAAGCTCACTCGTCTCTCCAGCATTCTTCCCGGCGTAAAAACGCTACAATATATAACTGTTATGAAAATGTATGTCACAGCAAGAAATTAAACTAAGAAGAAATGGTCAACCCAAGGTATTGCCCAAGTTATTCTTTTATAGTTTTGTAAAAATTGTAAATCCTCTATAACCTGCTAAACCTGGAGCATCTGGTTTACTGGCAGGAAAACATTAACCCCGACACAAGGTAATCACAACATGTGTTTAAACAAACCCATTTATTTTGCAACAGCATATTTTCAGTTGGTGTTTGATATTATCTGGAGGAGGATATGGTTGGACTATGTTAAGGCCATGTACACACATGCTCCAAAATTTAACAGCCCGTGAAAGATCTTTAATTTTCCTCGTACAACAAATAAATCAAACAAATTTTAAAAAAGGTATATAAGAATCCGATAGGCATAGTTACACTGTAGTTTAGTATTTTTTCGACAGAGGAATTTCTGACAAATATTTCTGGTCTTACAAGTAACCTTTATTTTTATTTGCATTATTTTATTCTTTTTTATGTATAAAAATTTGTTGTGCAAAACTGTGTAGTAATGTATCGTATATTAATGGCAGTCACAGTGAAGACTAATCCCTTACACCAGTCTTGAAAGCCCTATTTTAGTAAAATAGGGACTGAAGTAAAACTGTTAAGTCATTTCAGATAGAAAACAAATACACAGTTTATAGAATATTTTGCCATTCTTAGCATTACTAATGTCAAACTGAACAAAGACATTTGGGAGAAAGCAGAAGGAGCATCTCAGCTTTGTAGAGTTAATTTCGCTGTTGTTAACAGTGCGAATGCTGGAGAGCAGCCTTGATACTCTGTCTGCATTTTTATGGCTTGATACTCTGCCTGCATTTTATGGCTTCTATGCTAATGACTCACATTGACTGCTTTACTGTTATTAACATTATAGCGGCTATGTGGCCATGCTAATAGCAAATTAGCCCTTTTCTTTTTCAATTGTTTTAACATTCGAGAGCAGTAAAATAGGGAATAGATAGATAAGTGCAACTGTTAAGTCATTTCAGATAGCAAGCAAATACACACATTTTATGAAATATTTAGCATTACTAATGTACTGTAAAGTACTGTAACTATAACTAGTTAAAAGTGTTTCATAAAAAAAAAAAAGTAGTCATTGGCACGTTGTGGTAATATAAGAGGCATAAAACACTTCTGGATGTGGATTACACCATCTTTATTATTTTCCTACATCATGTTTGCATGTGCTCCCCATGCTCTGTGGGTTTCCTTTCGGTTTTCCAGTTTCCTCACACAGTTAATTGCCTGTGGTGTGTGAATAAGTTTGTGTGTGTGTATATATATATATATATATATATATATATATATATATATATATATATATGTATATATATATACAGTATATATATATATATATATATATATATATATATATATACGTCTTGAGTCTACATTTAAACTGGGAAACTGTGTCTGAGCCCCGAACACTGTCTGGAAGGCTATTCCAAAGCTTTGGAGCTAAATCTGAAAACGCCCTACCCCCTTTTGTAGATTTTAATATTCTGGGAACTACCAGAAGTTGGGAGTTTTGTGACCTTAAGGAACGTGGTGGATTGTAGTGTATCAGAAGTCTGGCTAGATATGTGGAAGCTAAACCATTTAAAGCTTTGTTTATAAGTAATACTATTTTGTAATTAATTCTAAACTGAACAGATAGCCAGTGCAGGGATGATAATATTTGGGTTATATGATTTTCTGGATCTAGTGAGAACCCTGGCGGCTGCATTTTGGACAAACTGTAGCTTGTTTATTAAGGATGCAGGACAACCACCTAGTAATGCATTACAATAGTCCAGTCTGGAGGTCATGAATTTATGAACTAGCTTTTCTGCATCACATATGGATAAGATGCTCCTAAGCTTGGCAATATTTCTAAGGTGGAAAAATACTTTTTTTGTGATATTGGAGATATGATTTTTAAAGGACAAGTCACTGTCTAATATTACGCCCAGGTCTTTTACTGTCGAGCTGGCAGTAACAGTACATCCTTCTAAGCGCAGGCTGAATTGTAAAAGCTGTTGTGTACTGTTTTTTGGCCCAATAAGTTATATCTCTGTTTTATCTAAATTAAGTAAAAGAAAGTTATCGGTCATCCAATTTTTTACATCCTGGACACATTCAGTTAGTCTAGACAACTTAGGTATTTCATCTGGTTTAGTTAAGATATATAATTGGGTTTTATCAGCATAACAATGGAAACTAATCCCATGTCTTCTAATGATGTAACCCAAGGGAAGCATGTATATTGAGAACAGCAGAAGTCCTAAAACTGACCCTAGTGGGACCCCATATTTCACTGGCATTACACCAGACAGTTCTCCATTTAGAGCTACAAAATAGTATCGATCAGACAGGTATGATTTAAACCATTCTAATGCCTGTGTAAAATGTACATGACCGTTCAAAAGTTTGGGGTCACTTGCAAATTTCTTTGTTTTTGTCTAGTGATTTATTTTTTACATTCTACAACAATACTGGGGATTTTAAAACTATAAAATAACACATATGAAATTAGGTAATTACATAAGAACAACAAAAACAGTCTTTTTGTAATAGTTCTTGCAAGAACATTATTGTCAAGTGCATTAGCAAAATCTCTCAAGCACCATAATAAAACTGGCTCTCATAAAGGCCATCCCAGGAGGGTGAGACCAAAACCTACCTCTGCCGCAAACGAGAAGTTTATTTAGAGCTATCAGCCTGAAAAATGACCAATTAACAGCACCTCAGATTAGAGGCGTTGTGCAGTCTTTACAGAGCATAAGTAGCAGACACATCTCACCATTAACTGTTCAAAGGATATTAATGCATTTTTTGGATGCTTTCAGCATTCCTTTACAATATAGAAAGAAATAAAAATCATGAATGATCATGGAGTTAGAAAGTGACCCCAAAGTTTTGAACGGTAGTGTACCTATAAAATAGCATTCTATATTTAAACCTGCACTCTATATATCCTGCATAGCCTGATCCTCCTTTAGCTTTGTGTACATTGCGCATTCACTCTGGCAGTGTACAGTATTAGCATTTATTTAATCTAATAATATTTATTTCCAGCCAAACTTGCATTAATTTTTAATCTTGCATTGATGATGGAAGAGTCGAAACATGCCATAAAGTCTTCTCCAGCCAGTCATAATCACTAAAGTAATTCTCACAATCAAAAAGTCTCTTAATTATTTGGTTTAGGTAATCCATAATTTATCATAACTACTGTGTATTCCACCTATATTTATTCTGCATATACTGTATCATACAGACATTTATATATGTACATATGTATATCACTTTGAGCATGTTATCAAGCATATCTTATCTACTATACAATGGTGACAAGTTATACTGTATATATTACCATATAAACTATATGCTTATTACCTAATCAGTCTCACCCCTGTACATATGAACTCATATGTATATGTACCCTCATTATTTATTATTGTAAATAAGCCACTTATGAACTTCTGTTTAGATGGTAACTGCATTACTTTTTTGACCAGAGAGTGTATATTCACTGTGTCTAATCCTCCGAGTATCCCATTGTTACCACCTGATTTGAGTAAAATTGCAACTTCATGTTTTAACCACATATCAACCCCATCATTTTATTTACGACAAAAACAACTGGTTTGTAATACTCCAGAACGGCCACTAGAGGGAATAATTACTGAGAAATTTTTTATTCTCTCAATCTAACACTTTATATAAAATACTAGATAGAAACACACTTTATAAATGTTGACATTTATAAAAGCATGCGATTCGTAACGGAAAATGTTGGAATGCAAAAGCGGTAAAAACAATAGGCCCTGATTTTGCTGTTGTTTGTGGTTTCGTGTTGACGGAGAGCTATATGCCTCCACATGAACTTTGCTCTAATTCGGAAGTGCGCATGCGCGGCGTAGCGGTCATCACGTTTTTTTTTGTTTTTTTTTTATAGTTATCGAAGGCATATCACAGATCTCAGAACAGGGCAACCTCTGTCACTACTTATACCACGAACTGCCCGGGATTGGACAGGCATTTAAACCAGGCTTTGTCTATAAAATGTGAAGCAGGGGGACTTAAGAGAAGACCCCCCTCCTTTCAACAGCTGGCCACTGGAAGGACAACAATGTCAAACTGAACAAAAACATTTGGGAGAAAGCAGAAGAAGCGTCTCAGCTTTGTGGAGTTAATTAAGTTGTTGTTAACAGTGCGCATGCTGGAGAGCAGCCTCGATACTCTGCCTGCATTTCTATGGCTAAGCAACTGCTAATGACTCTGCACGTTATCACTGCTTTACTCTTATTAACATTATAGCGGCTATGTGGCCATGCTAATAGCAAGTTAGCCCTTTTTTCTCCAACTGTTTTATCCTGCGAGCGCGCGCGCTGCTCATATACAGCATCAAGTCATTTAAACTTCAGCTGGATTTTCACTTCAGATTCAAAATGAAATTGGCTCATATTTTGCGGAACGCGTCGAGGTTTAACATACCGAAGCAAGTGGACAGGTTCTCTAAGTTCTCACCATCGCCGCTTTCAATGAAGCAGTTCATAGACTTCGGTAAGTTTTTTTTTTTTTTTTTTTAACAAATTAACTCAAAAGATCGAAGCTCGGGCCGCGCACGAGACTGCAGCGACGTCGCAAATAATCATAACAGTCGCGCGTGCACTGCCCTTGTCATGCATAAATGAGGAATCGTGGATTACGTGACGTCCGGGACACTGTGCTTCTGTGAAGTGCGGCGCAATCGTTCGATATAATTAACACAATTGTTGCTCTCGTGCATGCTTTGTTTATTTGTTTGTTTGTTTGTTTATTTGAATGAGCTTAGCGTTTGTTCCCTGAAGGAGATAAAAGTATCTGCTCACTGACAAATTTCGAGGCAGCACGTGCCCTTCTCAGAAAATACCCAAGGGTGTTAAGATTTCAAAGTTTCAAAGAATTACGTGGTGAACTTATTTTTCAAATGCATTGTGCCATCACAAGGTACAAACTTTCCAATTTTTTAATCCAATATTGAAATCAGGCCCATACCTGATTTTGATCCAAAACAGTCATGCTGTTGCTAATCAAACTCTGTGGGGGTAGTGCATTGACAAGCATTGCTACTTTACAGTTGCAGATACAATATACTGATCTTGGACTGCCGTTTGTCTGGGACTGTGTATGTTTTCCAAAATTGTATATTCTCTACTTTCTTTCTTCGCACTACCCAATGCCGATATATGTATCAGCTATCGAGCCCTGACCTCAATGAATATATTAAGAGTGAACCTAAGGCCTCATTGCCCAACATTATTAAAAAAGTGGAATCAATTTTGAAATCAATTCAGCATCTTAGGCCAGGATACATGCTGTTATAAAACAGCAGCTCTAATAATAGCCGAATATAACCCCGCTCCCCCCCCAAAAAATTTTTTTTTTAGATTTTTACAATACATATTAATGCATTCATTGTAATACAGCACATTTTTTTTAAATATAGTAAAAGGTAATCCACCGACTTTAATGGCAGATGTGCCATTTAATCTATGTCTAATAATAAACATTTAAATGAGATTTTAAATGAGGCAAAGAAAAACATATAATTGTTGATTTGATGTTTTCTTTGCGGAAAGAGCATATTTAGGAGAAGTGTTATTCCTTAGTTATTCCAGTGTTATTGCATTGTAACAGTAACAGCTGAAGCTGTAACTTGATATTTACACTATGTTAATGTGTTCAAGTGAAAGTACATTGTGTCGTGCATGTTCTCCACAACAAGCTACATTGCTGTGTATATTAGTGTGTAAAACACCTGTTTGGTTTTTTTTGTTCTCTCAGGATCAGCTAATGCCTGTGAGAAGACCTCTTTCATATTCCTCCGTCAGGAGATTCCAGTCAGATTGGCTAACATCATGAAAGAGATAGACCTTCTCCCTGACAAGCTCATCGGGACTCCTTCCGTGCAGCTTCTACACAGCTGGTAGGTTCACCTGTGTTCAGTGGCTATCTGTGCTCTAATATAGTACTGGCAAATAAAGTAAATTGAGCTGGTGGCCTGCAATATTGTGGACATGACTGTGTCCAGATTACTAAAGACTCTCCATTAATCATCTTCTTTCATGTGCAGTACACACTGTGTCCATGTGACCTACATGAAAAGAAGTTCTCTTCAAGATTTATGTGATCAGGTTTTATCAGTGTGATAAAAAATTATTTCATTACTTATTTGTGGTGGTCTGGGAAAATCTGTGGGATAACAATGAGCTAAGATTTGGGGAAAGCTGTCTAAGCTGTCTTACTGCAAAGACCAAACACACTATTAAAAACTGTTGTTTTACCATGAAGTGTAAAATTTTAATAGCTATGTAAGTGTGAAGTGTGATTTACCCACATGGGAATGTCTTGTTTTGATCAAGTTGTAGCACAGCTTTACACTGTTACAGTATGGCTGGGCAGATTATCAATCATTTAAGGAATATGTATATATTTTGAAATAAAATATAAGATGAGACAATACTTTGCAGCCACACTCCAACTCTCTATCTGCATCTAGGTTAGAAATTAGTTTTGCCTGGTTTAATATGGTACCATGCTAGTGTGACATTGAAAAGTCATATATATATATGTAGTTTTATTAGAATATATAATATATTCTAATAAAACTACAGTACTTTATTTTGATCCAAGGCGGTTTTAATAAAAACTGGTTGTGACAACTCATATTTGACTGAACATTTAACCCAATTTATATAAAAACAAGAAGAAAAAAACAGATATATGTTTTGTGTCACCATTCAGCCTAAAAAAAAGGTTGTCCCATATCACCCACTCCTACGCACAGTAGAGGACTGGTCATAGTGTATAGCTTAAATATAACTTAAGCAGTTCTTTTTGTAATCAACTATCATCTATCAAAACATTATGTACAAATCAGATCAAAGTACTTACCCCCTCAGTACTGATGACATCAAACAAAGTTCAAAATATGTTTAAATAACCTAAGGTTATGATAACTATGCAAAAAGTATTCCCAACCCACCACACAAACACTAGTCATAATAGTGGAATGTTTTGTGGAAGTGAGCATTTTCTAATGTTTCTTATAATTTAAGTCCCCTTCCTCTCTAGCTAGACTTGTACTTGTCATTTAACGCACATAGATGTTAGAAGTTAGATGACGGCTAATGAACTGAGAGTATGATCAACAGTATGTTTAAGGAAGCTTTTTGTCAATACACACTGTGGAACCAAACGAAACAGCCATATAGTCGTATCCAATGTCATTTAGGGTTCTTTTAGTTCCGTGTAATAGGTTATATAGAGACTTTGATTATTACATGGTACAGTCGTGGCCAAAAGTTTTGAGAATTACATAAATATTGGAAAATGAACGAGTTGCTGCTTAAGTTTTTATAATAGCTATTTGCATATACTCCAAAATGTTATGAAGAGTGATCAGATGAATTGCATAGTCCTTCTTTGCCATGAAAATTAACTTAATCCCAAAAAAACCTTTCCACTGCATTTCATTGCTGTCATTGAAGGACCTTCTAAAATCATTTCAGTAATCGTTTTGTTAACTCAGGTGAGAATGTTGACGAGCACAAGGCTGGAGAACATTATGTCAGGCTGATTGGGTTAGAATGGCAGACTTGACATGTTAAAAGGAGGGTGAAGCTTGAAATAATTGTTTTTCCATTGTTAACCATGGTGACCTGCAAAGAAACACGTGCAGCCATCATTGCGTTGCATAAAAATGGCTTTACAGGCAAGGATATTGTGGCTACTAAGATTGCACCTAAATCAACAATTTATAGGATCATCAAGAACTTCAAGGAAGGAGGTTTAATTCTTGTTAAGAAGGCTTCAGGATGTCCAAGGAAGTCCAGCAAGCGCCAGGATCGTCTCCTAAAAAGGATTTTGCTGCAGGATCGGAGTGCCCCCAGTGCAGAGCTTGCTTAGGAATGGCAGCAGGCAGGTGTGAGCGCATCTGCACGCACAGTGGGGCGAAGACTTTTGAAAGATGGCCTGGTGTCAAGAAGGGCAGCAAAGAAGCCACTTCTCTCCAAAAAAACCATCAGGGACAGATCTTCTGCAGAAAGTATGGTGAATGGACTGCTGAGGCCCGGGGCAAAGTCATATTCTCAGATGAAGCCTCTTTCCGATTGTTTGGGGCATCTGGAAAAAGGCTTGTCCGGAGAAGAAAAGGTGAGCGCTACCATCAGTCCTGTGTCATGCCTACAGTTTGGTGAAGAATAATGCATATTCCAGCATGATGGAGCACCGTGCCATAAGGCAAAAGTGATAACTAAGTGGCTCGGGTACCAAAACGTTTAAATTTTAGGGTCCATGGCCTGGAATCTCCCCAGATCTTAAGCCCATTGAGAACTTGTGGTCAATCCTCAAGAGGCGGGTGGAAAAACAAAAACCCACTAATTCTGACAAACTCCAAGAAGTGATAATAAAAGAATGGGTTGCTATCGGTCAGGATTTGGTCCAGAAGTTGATTGAGAGCATGCCCAGTCGATTTGCAGAGGTCCTAAAAAAAAGGGCCAACACTGCAAATACTGACTCTTTGCATAAATGTCATGTAATTGTCGATAAAAGCCTTTGAAACATATGAAGTGCTTGTAATTATATATCAGTCCATCCCAGAAACAACTGAAACAAAGATCTAAAAGCAGTTTAGCAGCAAACTTTGTGAAAACTAATATTTGTGTCATTCTCAAAACTTTTGGCCACGACTATAAATTACAAAAAGTTAGGGATACAAATCACATGCAATCTTACATAAATTTGAATGTATTTATAAAGTCTTTTTTTTGCACTAGGCTACCTCTGGACTTGTTCATATAATTTCAAATATTAGTCAGTATTAGTCATTTTTACTTTTTCATTTCAACTTATAGCCAGAATTCCTATATCTGTAAAGGTGCTTTGTAATAATGTTAGTTTGTAAAATAACTATACAAATAACATGCAAATGATTGATAATTGAATTGAATTAGACACAGCATGGTGTCCTAATGTAAAAACTTAATTCCATAAACATAATATTTAATGAACTCTTTATGGAGGTTTGCTTATACCCAAGACATTTATGGGCCATTTATGGACATTATACAATTGAACACTCATGCACAGGTGCACTCACCCTGGGCATTTCTATTTCATTTCATTTTGCACACGTTTGCACATTGCACATTTATGGTCATTATATTGTCAAATTCAAGCATATTTGCACACTCCCCGGACATTTCTATTTAAATTCTATGTCAATTTTTTTTACACCAGTTTCCATATTTTTCATATTTGTACAGCCATTGTCTATATTTTGTACAGCTAAGTTTCCTTAAAATATTTTCTATATTTTAGATTCTTAATTTTTTTTATACAGTTAAGTTTTTCTATATTTTATTCTTATTCTATTCCAGGATTTATTTCTTATTGATAATCTTGATTTTAAGGTCATGAGTGTATGTGACAAATAAAATTTGAATTTGAACTCATAAAGTCTTTTATTATTCAACTTTCTGTATCAGATGAGTAGGTAGACATGCTGAGATTGTAAGTACTGTACACTCACATAATAAGGCAAAAATATGCACCTGTAAGTGTTTCATTTAATGCTGATTAGTTGAAACAGTATGTGTTGTCTTTGCAGTTTCGAAGTCAGGATGCACAGGGTCAAAGAACATGTCAATATTCAGCTTTTATATTACGCTAGCGTCTTTAAATCTGGTAACTAAGTGCTTACGGCATTGGACTTTTGATTAGGAGGTCATGGGTTTATATTCATTTTAATCCTACTCAGCTATAAAATGAGATAAATGGAAGTCACTCGGTGCATCTGTTAAATGCCCTAAATGTAAACTTAGATTGTCCTGTTAGTACTTTTAGTAGGGTATGCAGTTGACATCACACTACTGTATGTACCTCACAGACAAGGATTCCTTTTTTGTGCCTGTATTGTTGGCGTTGTTGTTCATTGCTACACATGCAGTAGGACATGTTTCCAACAACAAGGGCCAACAAGTGTCAAGGCTTCAGGTGTTTAGAGTGAATCTTCGGTGTGAAATTCTTGGGAGTACAGTATTTCAAAAATGAGTGTGTCAAACTTTCTAGGATTTATAAGGAATTACATCGTAACCAGCAGATGAACTTATTATATTTTAATCCAAACAGGCTCAAGGACACAGCAAGGTCAAATGTGTGTAATAGTTTAAAAGCTTTCTTCCTATTGAAGTAGCTTATATTTTAGGTAATATTTCTGGTGTACATTTAAGTAATAGTAGGGACTAGGATTGTTGGTGGTAAAAGCATTCCTACTGACACCATTGGCACAGCATTCCACTTGTTTACAGTTGGAAATTGGAGGTTTAGTCTTTGGTTTATTGACATTGCAAATTGGCTGTAAATCTGCATTTGATGTGAAATTAAACAAATCATAAAAAGTATTAAGACGAGCTCGATACATACAGACACCTTTTCAAGTTATAAAGTGAAATAATAATTATATGATTATATACTAAAGAAACATATTTCAGCTGATAATTGGCAGGCATTGAATGAAAACTTCAACAAGTGACCCCTTGGTGCTCTATACAACTTCACAAATATTAGACACTGTTGGCAGATAAGTTTCAATTTCTTTGTTAGATTTTTTTTTTTTTTTTTTCAAAATAGTTGTGCATTTTATTTAAACTCTAACTCTGTAAATTTGTTCAGTCATTCATTTTCAGTTACCATTTTAGTTCAGTCATGGTTGCAGTGGAGTCTATCCACAGAGTACTATGTGCAAGGTGGAAACACACAGCTGTCCATTATGAGTCACAATACAAATATTTATTTACTCACTTTCAGTTGTTCACACCTAGGCGAAATTAAGTGGAAACAGTCCAACTACCAGAATGATTATGGAAGATGGGAGGAAACCCACACAGACATGTAGTGAACATGCAAATCTCTTACAGGGTAGTTTTCCTACCATAAACGTAAATTGCATTGGTAGCCTTTTGGAAGCTTAATGTAAGCTCCACGCACTTCCAAGAATAAAAGTAAAGAAAATGAAGGCAACGTTATTTAACCTAAAATACAAGGATAAATAAGGTTTAAATTATACAGTAATTTGGCATAAAGAATGTGCAAGTTATTTTTAAGATGAAAATGAAAATGAAAGCTTTTAGTTTTGTACAGTTGATGCTTGTGGTTTAGATGGCTTGGACTCAGCGTTAAGTAAAGGACAGTTAAGAGTTCTCGCCAGCTCGGAAACAGGAATGCTTAGTGAAGCATGAATGCCGTGGTTTGGCAAAGAAAGGGTGCCATGTCATGACTGTTGTTTTGCTTGTCGGCTTCGTTGAATCAGATTTCCCAAAATTACATTCCATTTATGGACTGTCACAAGTCAAAGCCAGGTTTTTTTTGTTACACAACCTACAGTTTCTGTTGACATTGCTGCTCTTCCAAAAAAAAAAAAATTAAGTTATCTAAAACAGTTTATTTACAATAAAAAAGATTTAGTTTTTCCTGATCAGTTGATGTTTGGAACATTTTGTACAATAAATCTCAGCAGCGCTATACAACAACAGAAACACAGTGGTCATTTGTTTTATTACTTTGGTCCTGTGTAATATGCAAATTCTGCAAGTTCTAAGCAGTATATGGTTTGTTTTCAATATAGGCTAGTAAGCGCACAACATTCATGGTACTAGCGAGAAAGTGTTTTTTTTGCTTTGTGCTATGATGTTTTTGAGAGGAACGTTTTGCTGTACCTTGTCCAGAACAGTACATCAGAAACCATGACGGGAATCTACAGTAGTCTAACTATAAAAAGCCATAGCTTAAGCTATTTTCTCACCAGCAAACCTGGCAACAGAGAATATTATATTGTTGCACAGATAACTTATATAACAGCTTGCTCAGCAGACATATTCTGATGATTATGATATATACATAAACATGTATACATATTGTCTTACACATTTCAAACTCATTTACCTAATTCTCTTTTTCATTCTATAAAGCTGTTTTGAGACATTGACCACTGTTAAAGGTTTTATACAGTGGTACATCGGCATATGAATTTAAACTGCTTCGGAGACGAGTTCCTAAGGCGAAATTTTTGCATCGAAATGCATTTTCCCATAGAAAATAATGTAAATGCAAATAATCTGTTTCAGCCACTCAAAAAATATTACCAATTTCCAACAATATAATTATATTTTTGCATATAAAAACAATCAAAACATTTAGAAAAAAAGTGTAAATTGAGTCAAACATGAAATAAATAGACATTAAATCTCACTTAACCTTAATTTATGATTACTTTTGGCACTGGCTGCTTTAAAAACGAAACTGAAAGTTATTTTTGCTGCTGTCTTTGCTAACATTCTTGTGGTGCATGGTCTCATGGTGCAATGTCTTCACTTATAACTGAACCTCCCCAACCCCCCCCAAAAAAATGCCTCACTGATGTGTACCAGTTTTGAACGGCTCGCAGACGTGCACATAATTTTGTCAGCATTCAGTTCAGTCGCTCATATGCCGAGAAATGGTTTGTATACCGAGACAACTTTTCGCTTTTTGAATCTTAAGGCAAAAATCTTAAAATTCTGAAAACTGAACTGAATTGGCTGGTCATTCTAAGTATGAAGCAAGATAAATGACCGTAAGGCATTTTTAGTAGCTTTTTGTGAGCACAACAATGTTTTGCATTATTTTAGTGAGTCGGCATGTTGGTGCAGCAGATAGCATTCAGGGCCCACAGCTTCAAGTTTACAGTTTGATTGTGAACTCACATGTTCACATGGGTTTTTCCAGGTTCTCTGGTTCTTCTCATACCAGAAAAGCATCCTGATACTGTAGGTGGATTGATGATTGAGACCTAGTCCACACATACCGTACACACATTTTTAACAATAATTTTTTCCCTTCATTCTTTAAAAAAACATTGCAAAAAACATGATGTGAAGAGAATTCCAAAACAACAGGCAGTAACATAGCACTAAGCATAAAGCCTTATGCTGAAAAATGAATCCTGAAAAATGTTCTCACCGAGTTCACTTCCTGACATCAAACAGGTTGAGCAAGCCAGTACCACAGTTCCTGTCCACACATCAACATGGAAAACTGAGTTTCTAAATGTCTTCATCCTGGATCAAGTTTTCCAAAATTTCAGATTTTAGTAAACTAAAATGGAGGTTGCATTTAGAAAAAGCACAGAAAAAAAACAGTTTTTAAAGACACCCATTTTATGTGTTTTCAAGTCCTTAAGCAACTTGATTCAATTAATTGTTATTTATACACAGTAGCGCTTTTAACAATGGTCATTGTCTTAAAGCAGCCGAACAAAATGAAAAGAAAATGTATGGAAGTGAGTAAAAAAAATATGTGTTTAGATAATAATGAGATTGTCACTGATAAACAAGCCAAGGGTGTCGGCGATGGTAGCACGGAAAAACTCCTTGAGATGGCAATAGGAAAAAACCTTGAGTGGAACCAGACTCAACAGGCAACCCATCCTCTACATCGGTATGAACATTTGTGCATGATGCCCAGAGTGTGTTTCCACATCACAGCCAGAGTTTCCAGAACAGTCTCTGGATCCATGGAGGACAAAGTGCTTACTTAAGATGAATGTAAACATTGATTATTTAAAATGACACATTCTCACTCACACACACACAAAGCTTTAACTTACACATTGTTGGAATCGTTATACAGTGAAACCTCGGATTGCAAGTAACCTGGTTTGCGAGTGTTTCGCATGACCAGCAAAGATTTTTAATAAATTTTGACTTGAAAAACAAACAAGTCTTGGTTTACGAGTACTGAGTATCATGTATCACGCATACGCTTCTTGTTTTGACGCAGAGTGTCACGTGATCACAACTGAGCTGATGTTTTTTCTGTCTCTTGCACTGTGGAAGTGTGGGTAATCGTCTCCCCTGCTCGGTCTTAGTGCGCGTCTCTCACTGGTATAATCAACATCTGCGCACGTGTGTACTGTTTACTATAACACTGTGACCATGTGTGTGCGTGCAAAACATATTTTATTTTGTGTTTGTATGTGTGTACTGTATTATAACACACGTGTGTACGCGTGTAAAGCAAAAGAAAGACTTATTAGAGAGGTTAAAGATCCATTTTCTTCCTCTCTGTCGTTATGTGTGCGCGCACATGTAATTTGACACCATGCCCCTTCACACTCTCGACTTTACACCCCTCCTACCCCCTCTCAGCTTCACACACACACACACACACACACACACACACACTCTGCTCTACACAGAAACACTGCTCTGTCGCGATTCTTTTCAAAGGTTAAGTGCAGGTTTATTTGTTTGTTTGTTTTACTTTACAGCAATAATTCCGATAGTATGTGCACACACGAGTGTCATTAGTGATGTTTCTTGCTAATTTTTCAGACAAAACAGTCTTTCTGTTAATGTGTGTGTGTGTGTGTGTGTGTGTGTGTGAAATAAGAGAGGAGAAAGGTTTACTGTGTAAGATGAGAAGGGGGGAGATGGAAGGGGCTGATTCCTCCTGTCCTCTTACTTTAGATTTACACACTATCAACCTTACACCCCTCCTACCCCCTTTAAGCTTCACACATACACAAACACACACACAAACACATACACACACAGCACCTGCACATATAAACAGAAAAACTTATCTGTTCGGATTTATTTTAAAGTGCAGGTCAAGTTGTTTTATTACTTTATATTTTGTATTCATAATTTTTTTATGTATTTATTTTTTTGGACTGTGGAACAAATCATTTGAGCGTACATTATTTCTTATGGGAAAACTTGCTTTGATTTATGAGTGGTTTGGAATATGAGCCCACTTTCTGAATGAATTGTGCTCGTAATCCAAGGTTCCAATGTAGTTTGTTTAAACTCTCTTACTAAGCAGATGTTCTTTTTACACCAGGTATACACAGAGTCTGATGGAGCTTGTGGACTTCCTGGAAAAAGATCCTGAAGATAAAAACGTTTTAGGAAAGTGAGTTTGTGTATTTCCCAAATGTTTTTTACCAGGAATCTGTTGGTGCTTTCACACTGATTAACTTGTTTGACTTGCTGAGTTTCAGTTAGAGTGAAATCAATAAATATGGTTTGTTTGCTTTGAATTGGTTTCCCCCAAAGAGGTACAAACAACATTGTTGGGAATGATGCATGCAAGTTCACGTGAAAGCACCCGGTGATCATGTAACAGCTTGTTTCTGACTTGAATGCTCAATCAGGTTCACAGAGGCACTGATCAACGTGAGGAATAGACACAATAATGTGGTTCCCACCATGGCGCAAGGAGTGCTGGAGTACAAGGAGGCTTTTGGCGTGGATCCGGTGACCAATCAGAATGTCCAGTATTTCCTAGACCGCTTCTACACGAGCCGTATCTCAACGCGTATGCTCATTAACCAGCATAGTAAGTAATCAATATAAGCTTTAGATCCCCATACATTTCTTGTTAAGTCTTTATTTTTCAAACATTGTAGATGTCCTTTTTGATAACTATATATTAAATATTTTAAGTGTTTAAAAAATATTCTCATAGCTTTATTATATATAAATGAAGCTGTGTATTTATAAAAATAAGCATTTTTTGTATTTATTACTCTGTCTAGGAATATTATGAAAAATGCATGGCCCTAACACTTTTTTACTGTTCTTTGATCTGTACCAGTTTACATAGTATGTGTCAATATTAAAGACCTTGTCAACAACACACATGCAATTGTCTGTTTACTTACAGCACTTATCTTCAGTGGGAGCACAAACCCAGCTCATCCAAAGCATATTGGCAGTATTGACCCAAACTGTGATGTAGTTGAGGTGGTAAAAGGTAATGAGCCATATTCTGCTGTAAAATCATAAACATGAGTTTCGGATTTACTGTATGTTATTTGTTGTAGAGAAGAGCAGTTTATAAAGGCATCAGCCATAAAGTAAAAGTGCCATTAGTAGAGTAAGTAGTGAGTTTTCTGATAAGATATTGTATCATGTAGATAAATTTAAAGGTTTAAACATATTAATGATTTGTAATAGAAAACAAAAACAAATGTACAATTTTACGAAAAGAAAATATAAAAGAACATAATACGGTGGAACCTCGGATTGCAAGTAATACGGTTTGCGTTTTAGATTTTTAATAAATTTTGTCTTGGAAAACGAACAAGTCTTGGTTTACGAGTACCGAGTATCATGTATCACGTACGCGCTTCTTGTTTTGATGCCGAGTGCACAAACGGAAACACTTTTCTGTTGAGATTTATTTGTATTTTTTTAAAGGTAAAATGCAGGTTATTATTATTTTTTTTTACTTTATATTTTGTGTTAATTATTTTTATGTATTTATTTTTTGGGCTGTGGAATGAATAATTTAAGTTTTCATTATTTCTTATGGAAAAATTTAATTTGGTTTACCAGTGTTTTGAAATACGAGTCCGCTTCCAGAACGAATTATGCTCGTAATCCAAGGTTCCACTGTACATACAAAAATAGATGTGGTTGTGCGGCAAAAATACAAACAAAACATAAGAGGAAAAAGACAGAAATAAGTACATAATGCAGCACATAGGAAAGAAAAAGATTAGCATGCAAAAGCATAAGAGAGGAAGGAAGTTTTAGAAACATCTAAGTCATAAGTATAAATGCTAAAGTGTTATAAAAGACTACTGCAAATATAAAATGATATAAAACAAATTTAAAACATACAAAACACAAATTATTAATTATTAGTAATTACAAATTATGTTTGTATATGAAATATTAGGAACACCCTTTATCCATAGCATTACCATTGCTCACCAACTGTTAGGCAGATCATGGACTCCCCATGCTTATGTACAAATAGGCAAAAAAAAAGTCAGTGCTGGCCCCAGTAGAAAGGGTACCAAAACACCTAGTGAACCACAGCCTGCTGCGCATGCGGTCCGTCAGGTAAAGAATCCAAAGCCACGGACCCAGCCTCCAAACTTTTGATCCCAATCCAATCGAATACCCATAAAAGTCTGGATCCATAGGCATTTTTCCTTATATAAAATGTGTAATTTTCATAATACGTTTCCTGATAGTTTTTCTTATTTAGCATATACAAGTGCTGAGAAGACAGAGACTGTCAAGTGAGCATTTGCTATAATTTATACTTTTAAATAAATTTTTACTGATGAGTCCAGACTTTTGGGTCACCCTGGAGATTGGGTCATTTTGTACTACACTTGACAGTAGTCTGAGAACAAATAATAAACAATTTTAACGGGGGGGGGACTTGTAACAGTTTATAACCAATGAATATTTAAGTGGCTACAGCATATTAAAAATGGATAATGGAAATAGTTTTACACTATTATTAACATTTAAATATTTACATTATAAATGTGTATATTTCACTTTAATTGTTATAATGGTTTCATGTTTTATTTCTCTGATGTTGCAGATGCTTTTGAAAGCTCCAGGATGCTTTGTGATCAGTATTACCTAATGTCTCCAGAAGTGGAGATCGAACAAGTGAATTGTGAGTTTCTCTCCATCCAGTCTTTCTTTTTATGTGCCGTGCATGATGAATACTCCCAGGTTGTAATGATTCCGTTAACATTACCTTGTTTAGTAAACATGGTTTCTGCACTTAAAGAGAGGCTGATACACACACCAGTTCTACTTACATCACTTCTGGCACATTGTATAGGATATCTTTTCTTGTTTGTGTTTAATGTTTACAATTTTTTTCATGTAATTTTTTTTTACAGCATTGTATTTCCATATTGTAGTTTATTAATATGAGCCATAATGTTTGACATACTGTCGTGCAGCTTGATAAGAAGAGCCTGAATAACCTTTGCCTTGTGTTTATTGAGAAATACATCAATCTGCCATCAGTAGAGTTTAGCCCTCTTGTCCTAATAGAATAAACAGCATGAGTGTTTCGAGAAGGTTGAGGCTCAAAGGGCAAAATGTCCAGAAGCCAGTCAGCATTACTGCTAATAGGTTACAAATTAGACACCATGCCTAAGTTATGACTAAGTACAGAGATGCAGACACAAACATCTTTTGTGTACAACTTGGGAAATAAATCAGTCGAATCCAGATGAGTTTACATTTTTATGCACACAGCATGGCATATATTGTTTGTAGTTTTTACATTTTCTTTCTGTTTCTATTTCATTGCAGCTAAAAACCCCAGTGAACCCATTAATATAGTCTATGTGCCATCTCATCTTTATCATATACTCTTTGAGCTATTTAAGGTACAGTACTTTCAGATTTTTCTCTTAGAATTAAGTGTGTGTCTTTGGTCTCATTTACTAGAAGTCAAAGGTTTGACCCCAACTTACTGGCATGTGTGATTACAAGCATTTTACCCCAATCAGCCATAGCATTTAATCGACCTGCTTGATATTGTGTTGGTCCCACTTGCACTTACAAGAATGCTGTGACCTGTCAAGACATGGACTCCACAAGACCTCTAAATTGGTACTGTGGTATCTTGTACCAAGAGGGTTAGCAACAGATACTTTTATGTTTTTCACATAAGCGACACATGCACACAGCCATCCACATGATGTAAAAGTAAACATGATTCATTAGACAAGGGCCACTTTCTTCCATTGCTACATAGTCAGGTTCTTTTGCCCATGTGGTGATAGTGGTGTGGCTGATCTGTGTCTATCAGTGGATTACCAGTTCAGGGCATTCGAACAGCATTTAAGTTACTTGTCTTAGTGAAAGTCAAGAATTAGAATACAAATTTCTCTTGATACAGTATTTGAATTGTATGTCATTTCATTCACCTTTGGTCTGACCCCTGATGAGAAAGCTAAAGAATATAATCGCTTTCACAAGGGGTTATAGTCTGCTTCATTTGCAATTCCCACCAATGTTTAAGCATGTTTACTTTTTACACCATTACATCCTTTTGAAATTGCTTCAACAGAATGCAATGAGAGCAACTGTAGAAACCCATGAGAACAGCACATATCTTCCACCAATTAAAGTTCGAGTTTCTCTTGGATATGAAGACCTGACCATAAAGGCGAGTTTTCCCCCTTACTCCTCCGCTTGGTGTGTTTAAAGAATGCTGTAGGTAATTACATCATTTAAAGTCCTGATTTAAAACAAGCCTGATTGGTATATTTATAGATGTCGGACAGAGGAGGAGGCGTGCCTTTGAGGAAGATTGAACGCCTTTTTAGTTATATGTATACTACAGCACCAAGCCCTGTGACAGACAATGCTCGCAATGCGCCACTGGTAAGACAGAGCCGATTTGCTTGATTACATTTAAATGATACTGAATTTTTACAGTTGAGTACAAAGGTTTGCATAAGAATACCTTAATTAATTCGACTGGCTGAAAAATTAGTTTGTTACAGTTCATTTTTCTACTTCTGACCAGTTTTAACAGCACTGTCGAATGCTTCACATATAAAGTATAAACCCACCAGATTACCTGTGTTCTTAACAGTCACTAAGTGTAAACTGTGTGTTAATAGACATTGGCTAGGTTGTAATTCAGCAAAGGTACACTCAGTTCAGTCAGTCATTTACCCTGGGTTCAATGTCTGGGTTTGTGCAGGCTGGCTTTGGTTATGGCCTTCCCATCTCACGCCTCTATGCCAGGTATTTCCAGGGAGACCTGCAACTTTACTCGATGGAGGGATATGGCACATCAGCTGTCATTTACTTGAAGGTATATTGTAATTATATACATTTTACATTGACACACACTAAACTCTTTTTACGCCTGTGCTAATGTAATATATGTCCAGTACCAGTCAAAAGTTAGGAAACAACTTCTAATTCAGTGGTATTTCCTGATTTTTTTTTTTTTTTTTTGCTTCGTAAAACAAGGACAAAGGGATCCAAATCTAATCCAATTGCCTTCACAAGGTGTTATAATTATTTGCTCCTTAGATCCAAATAAAAATAGTTTGCAATGGTAATTGGTTTTATGGAATGGTATAGTATTTGTATGATGACAACTGTCCCAAAAATAAACCTAATTGTTTTGTTTTCTGCCCATCTATCTTTCTGTCCTACTCTACATGGTTTCTAGGCGTTATCTTCTGAATCTGTGGAGAGACTGCCGGTTTTCAACAGGTCAGCCTTAAGACATTACCAGACATGCATTGAAGCAGATGACTGGAGCATCCCGAGCAGTGAACCAAAAAAACTGGGAAAGTATGATTACAGTGAGCCAGACGTAAGAACTGAAAACAGGTTAAATGATGGAATATAATAGGATATATCCTACAAGGCTAACAAAATTGCCTCAGGATATAATTTTCATTTATATACATTTCAGTTTTAGAATTGCTGGTTTCACATTATACAGTGAAAAGGGCATTTTATTAAACTCACCGTATGCCTCATTTTATTCCTCTATTTTCAGGATATAAGCTAATTTCCTTTAAATTATCTATTCCGTGTAATAAAAATGAAAAAATATTTTATTTTATAAATGTTGTTCCTCCCTGGTAATATGGGATATTTGTGTAGGACAATATTTGGAATTATGACTAAAAAAACATTTGACATTCAAACTCTCTTTAAGGGGGGGTCCAAGTTTATCCTATGTCTGTGTCTAATGCCCTCAAAATAAGCATAGAAATAACAGAAATAGCATCATAATATTTGTTGACCATAGGGCATTTGTGGCTTGGCGTTAGGCTTCTTGCTTGCCTATGCAGAAGGAATAGTAGATAGAAAAAAGTTGCCTGGATAAAAATGGAAGAGTTACATCTGGAAGAGTATCTGATGTAAAACCTTGTGCCAAAATTAAAATGTGGAGGAACATAAACAATAAACTGTGACAACTTCTAATTAATGAACTTTGCTGACCCAGAGGAAGCCCACTAGAGGTGGCTTTAAGTTATAGCCACCTCTAACCCTGCATTGTAGTTAAACTTGTGTACTTGAAAACAAATCACCATCAGCAATTACCATCAAGGACATGTCCCTGGCTAGAACCAGTATCAGTCTCTATCAGTATATTAGTCTTCACCTAAATTATAAATCACCTAAATTAATAATTTTGGATTCCAATTATCAAAGTGCTGTTGGATGCACAGTAATTTGAAGCTAGTAGGAACTACTGAAAAATCTGACAAATTCTAAAACTGTCTATCATGAGAGCCCCAGACAACAATGTATGTAAGCAGAAAACATTAAAAAAAATCCACTGTTGCAGACTGTTTTAAGGAGAAATGCATTTTTTTATTATTTCATGAGAAATTATAGCAATGTGTCAGATGTTAGGTTACCTTGTGAATAAAATGGTACACATGCTTTTAGATTTTGTTTAACACTCCATTACATGACTGTGTTCACATTACAAGATTTAAATGGAAAATATATTTTTTGCCTGGTATATTGTGGCCATATTTTCTACAATCTAACTAGACAACAAATGTGCACCTGAGATCCAACTTATTGAAATCACATTTGGCACTGTTTGATCACCCAAAACAGATTTCATGTAGGTTATTTTCCTTCCATTTGATGCTGTTCTCTGACCACGCATTCCCACCAGTTACAGTGCATATGTCAGATCTAGAGCTCTCGCTTAACACTAGTCCTAGAAGTCACATCTATATCAAGCATGGCATACACCACCAAGTTTGTTGCTGTTTGTGCCACATGTATTAAGAAGCAAAAAATGGAATAATATAAAACACAATGCATGGCAAAATCGCTATTTTGAAAGCCTTCTTTCTAGCCAGGGTCTTACAGACCCAGTTGTTTTACATACATACTTTATGGCGCATTGACATTGCTGGCTTTTTAATCGAATGCTTTACAGCTGACCATCTGTTTTTTTGTAGCAAACTTCCAGAGCAACTAATATTTGCACTTAAAGCTTGTGTTGCATGTTTATTTATTTAATCGCTACTGCATGGGAATATTATATCACAAATACTGTATGCATTTTTCCATGATGTACTTGCTTATTACAATGCTTTGGACATTGATTTTGAAAATGTGCAAATACATCTAATTTGAGGGCTGAGGTCTGTTCATGTTAAGGACAGATATGCAACACTTAGCAACATGAATGTAAATCAGTAAAGAGGAGAGACTGGATCTGGGCTGATTTGAGAAAATTTAAATGGAACAATAAAGCTTGTAATGTGAATTAAATTGCTGTAAATGTGACGTAAACAACTTCCATGAGTCGTGTACAGTGTCAATTTAGAAGCCATAATGAATGCTTTATATATGCAATCTAAAAAAAGAACAAGTCTGAATAACAGTATACCGCATGCCCAATGTTTGCTTTTACCAGATCATCGGAAAAAAAATCTTTTTTCTCTCTCTCTTTTTTAATGTCTTGACAATTGAGCAGTGTAAATCATGTCACAGAGCAGAAACATATAGTATAGGGGCCTTACTTTGTATTGCTGGTGTTTGCAGTGAAAATGTGCAACAACATAAAGTTTGTGTTTAAATGTTGTGGCTGATAAATGCCTTGTATGGTCACCGTGGCCAAATACTGTATATACAGTATTATACCATTTTAATTTACCAGGTTTTAAGGTTTTTCACCCTAAGAATAACCTTCTATGTCCTTTTTGTGAATTTTGAAATTCCAACTTGTGAATTTTAACACTGTAACAACTGAAGTACCTGTATGTTATTTTCTTTTATATAGATTTTTTTTTCTTCAGAAATAACTTTTGTTTCTAATTGCATGATCTCAGGATAAAGGAAAGTATGCTTTACTTTTTATTTCTTTGAATTCCAAGTGTGATGTGTATGCTTTAACAGGGGTATATCTTTAACTGTAAAAAACATTGGGTCATTTTAAAGCATTTGCAGAGGAAGTATCTGTTTTTCACCCCCAAGCCAATTCAATTGCTGTAATCACTTAGTCATGTTAGCAGGAAACATTTCGCTTTGTAATGTTCAGCTGGTTTGTCATGCTAGATGTTTTTTTTTTTTGTACACAGTGGATGCTTTCAGCATCAGACGTTGATTTTTGCACACTTCAGTGTGACATTAGTTTTACCTCACCAGCGCTATTTATAGTCATGTGAATGTGACATAGGGGCAGGGACCGTAACTGTCAACAGCAAATTATCTACAGGATTACTTCCTGTTCTGTAAACCACTCGACCACATTTTGCACCTGCAGCGCTTTAGGACTTTGCTAAAGATACCATTTTTGTCAATGAAAATATTAAATCATACAATTAACGAAGAAAATATGATTGTGATATCTTATTTGTGTGTTGAAATTTAACCAAAAAGCTGCAGTATATGCTGTAATTTATATGGATTCGCTGTAGGAGGTGAAATCAATGGTTAAAATAGTTAAAGATATAATAGTTGTAGCCAAAATGTGACCTTCATTTTATAGACTTTAACCCCAATTTCACCTCCTGCTGTTTCTGCTTTTTGCATTGCTTGCATAGCTGACAAGGAAGATAAAGCACCCTGTTTCACTAGATGCCACTGGTGAAGCCTAGAGGAACACAAATAAAACAAAATGCAATGTGCATGAAAATAAATAATCAGCAATAGTCTTTATTAATGGTTTCAGTGTTGTGTTTTTTTCTCAAACTTTTTGCTGTGTCATCCTTCCACACATCCTTCCCCTTCATGCCTGTTTCAAAAGTGGAGATGGTTTCCTGGCACGGAAGTATAGTATATGGCCAGTGTATAGTCCTGGAGCTCAGGCACGTACCCAGAACAGTATGTTCTTTATTTTCTACCCATCTTGAACACTCATGTTGCCAAACTAAAATCACATTTAGAAAACACACAGGGCTGTTCCTGGAGTCACTCCATGACCCTTCACCTAGTAACACCAAACTGCAATATTTCTATTTGTAAGTTGTCATATTAATGGTTCCAGTGTTATACTGCATGTTTGCTGTTAAACTTTTTTGCTGTGTCATTCTTCCACACATCCTTTCCCTCCATGTCTGTTTCGAAAACAGAACTGTTTTTCTGGCATGCATCTAGTACGTATACTGTAGTGCTGGAGCCCAGACACGTACCGGGAATACCGTTCTTTATTGTCTTCAGTTCTCCTGCCTTACCCGTCATTAACACTCATGTGGCCACACCACAATCTCATTCAGGAATCACACAGCTGTTTCTGGAATCATGGCATGAACTTTCACTTAATACCATCAAGCTCTCATTTGCTAATATGCCACTAGCTTTGACTAAATGTTAATATAAGGGCAAGGCATGCACACGGTTGAGTATTTATGGATTACAGGCTACAAGGAGGAATTTGTTCTTTGATCTAATGCAGCGGTCTATAACTTAATAGCTGGTTACGAGGCTCTTGTCTTTTCTGAATGGAAACAGAGTATGTGTACTGAGGAAAGTTATTACTTCCAGATGACACTGTGTGCGTGATTGATTACACCTTGCTCTAAGCTCACACATACAGAATTTCGACCTCTAAGCAGTGAGAGTCAGCAAGCAGCAGGAGGTGACTCAAGTTAACGTGAAGAACAGATCAGCTTAGAGTAAATAATTGATAAGTATTCTCGAGTAAAAGATTGCTGAGGTCAGTGATCACGTGAGTGGTGTGGATTGATGTACAATAATGCATGCAAATTTCAACCTAAACCCACTGTGGATCTAACAATAATGATTAAAAAGTGCCAACAAAAATATATTGCCTTTTTCAAAATCAGACATTATTTTAGAATTTTGACTTCTAGGCATACTAAAAGAAGAATCTATTCCAATCCATTTCTACTACTCAACTTTGCTAATTATCAGTGTGTTGATTTATGAAAGTAGTTGATATGTCAACGTTGAATCTGTGCTCAGAGCTTAAGAGAGAGCTTAAAAGGATTAGTTGTTTAAACGTCTATTCAGCTACCATCTACAGAGCTCTGCTAGCAGGGTGCCTTTATCCTTTTATTTTGCACGAAAATATGGGCGATTATTTATTCATTAATAATAAAAACATAATGTTTTGGCTCATAACAATTTAAAGTCAGACAAATGTAAAAAGTGTTTTTTATTATATCTTGGGTGCAGTTTCTAAGACAAATGTCATGCTTATCACTTATGTTCTCAGACTAAATACAGTCCAGAATGACTCAAAAGTCTGAATCCTCAGGCAACATATTTAAAAGTATGAATTACACGAATTGATCACTTTACAGCACTTGTGTATAAACAGAATAGGATTTATATATATATATATATATATATATATATATATATATATTTATTATCATATAAATTGCCTACAGATCCAGAAATCAAGGCCACAATATACACCAATCAGCCATAACATAAAACCACCATGTTAACCTAAGGGTTCACCTTGTGTGCCCATGGTGGTGCTGGCTCCTCTAGGTATGGCCATACAGGGCCTCTGGGGTTGTGCTGTGGTGTCTTGAACTTGGTGTTTCAATACCTTTCTGTTCTGGCCAGCATTGTTTTTTTCTGTGGGATTGGAACGGGCCACAGACATGGGTGAAACTTGGGTGTCAATGATCCTGTCACCAGTTTGCTGTTGTATAGTTGGTAATCAGTGTTGTTCAGTTCACCTGGTGTTAATGTTGTTAATGCTGTGCATGATTATTGTATATATTAACAGTGTTTTGACTTTCATGGATTGCTTATTTATCTATCCTCCATTTTTTCCCCCAGTAGTGCGTGAACTGTAATATTTAACATTCTTATGTATTAATTGTATTAATATATATACTCAGCAAAAAAAGAAACATCCCCTGACTTTCAACTGTTTTTACTTTCAGTAAACTTAATGTGTAAATATTTGTATGAACACTAAAAGAGTCAACACCATAAGACATAAACTAAAAATGTTTCACAATGTGTCCCTGAATGAAGGGAGGCTCAAAAACAAAAGTACCAGTCAGTATCTGGTGTGGCCACCAGCTGCTTGAAGTACTGCAGTGCATCTCCTCCTCATGGACTGCCTATTGCGGACAGTCTGAGCACTAATGGAGGGACTGTGTGTTCCTGTACCTGTCACGCAGGAGTGATATTTGGACGTACCAATCCTGTGCAGGTGTTGTAACACGTGGTCTTTTACTGCGAGGATGATCAGCTGTCCTTCCTGTCCCCCTGTAGCACTGTCTTAGGCGTCTCACAGTGCGGACATGGCAATTTATTGCCCTAGCCACATCAGCAGTCCTCATGCCTCCCTGCAGCATGCCTAATGCACGTTCACGCAGATGAGCTGGGACCCTGGGCATCTTTCTTTGGGTGTTTTTCACAGTCGGTAGACAAGTCTCTTTAGTGTCCTGTGATTTTAGAACTGTGACCTTAAATGCCTACTTTCTGTAAGCTGTTAAGGTCTTAACGACCATTCCACAGGTGCATGTTAATTAATTGATTATGGTTAATTGAACATGCATGGATAACATTGTTAAAACCCTTTAAAATGAAGATCTGTAAAGTTATTTGGATTTTTACAACATTATTGTTGAAATACAGAGTCCTGAAAAAAGGACGTTTCTTTTTTTGCTGAGTATATATATATGTGTATTAATTTGTAAGAATAAAAATTTTAGCAGGTTTAATAATCTGGCCTTTTCTGATGTTCACATATTTTTGTTAAACCACTGGTAAACATTAATGTTAAATTCACTTTTGAATTATTCCTTTTAAAGCAATATACAGTACACCAATCATCCAGAGCATTAACAACAACACCACCAGATGAACTGAACAACACTGATCATCAAATATACACCAACAAACTGGTGACAGGATAATGGGCATTCTAGGCTCACCCTTTCCAATGACAAAAAGGAAAGGACAAAAAGCCAATGCTGAGCAGAATAGAAGGACATCAGAAGCGGTCACATGATGTCAACAGAAAGTACAGGACAGACTAGGAAAAGCAGACATGAATAAGGTTGATTATTATGCACTAAAATTTAGGTGTACCGTAAGTGAAGTTCTGTTCAAAGAGAACTACCAAAGATAATGTGCTTGATTTTACTAATCAATGAGATGAAAGTCTGAGCAACCAAAAAGTAATAAGGATATATGAACAAGGGGGGAAAAGAACTGTCTCGTCCTGTCATATGCTTACATATTCGCTTTGCAGTAGCAACTTGTTGGCTTACATTAATTGTTGTTCGCTATATATCTTGGTAGTTGCCTAGCAAAGGGTTTAATAGTCAAGAATAATTAAAAACACTAGCAGTGGGTTTGGTGCATAATTTGTATTTGTTTGGTTGTTGAGATCAAATCTCAGCAATCATTCTCCAGTATTCTTAATTAATCTTTAACTCAAAATATTAATATAGTGTGTTCACAAAACATCAGCTTCAGCGCAAGCTGCAAAATCTTTCTAAAACCACTTACTGCATATTCCAGCAGGGTTCATGTACTTAAGATAGACATGTTGTAACTTCACCTTTGCCTAATACAGTGACTAGTATATGATTCCCACTGGTTCGAGCAGAATGTATCGTTTGATTGATGGAGGTAATTTAAGTCTTCTGACACCCGATTCAATGCAGCAGCACATCGCCATGCGGATGGCACATCTGGCCAGGTGTTGCAGAGAACGTGGACTTGTGCAGGCAGCAAACAATGAGTCATAAAACCTTGTGTGGCTCTTAGTAAAAGAAGGAGAGAAATATAAAGTTTTTAATGTATAATAAAGTATATACAGTACTGTATATGTTTATAATAATGCATAATCAGGTTGTTTGTGCGTTTTCTGTTCAGAAAATTACATTCCTATTTTAAATATTAATATATTTAGCCCTATTTTAAAATGTTATCTTTTATATATTTGGATGGTTAGCAGGTTCAGCTTTATTTATTTATTTTATATATTTTTTTATGAGAAATCCTTTGTTTTTAAGAGTTTCCCTTAGAAGAACAAATCATAAAATGCTGTAGTGATAAATAAAGCCCTAGTTCGTCTGATATTTTTGGTGGACCAGATATAGGTTATCTTGACCATAACTCAGCTTTTTACTAAACTCTTAGCAAAAAATCTTTTAACCCATTTAGGTCTCAATGACACACCTTGTATGTTGTTTCAGGAATAGCTGCTCTCCATTTTGGGGTACTCGTGAGATGCTCATAGGAATTTGCCATCACCTCGACTGTCCTGGGGTCATCATGGCTCAGCTGCAACACCTAGTTAATAGAATGGACAGTGTTACTCTGAATCAAATAATATTAAAATACTACATTAGGACATTTTCAGTCCTAAATTAGCAAAGAAACTAAGCAAACTTGTACCTTGTGGAATTGTTTTGGGTAGACTCTAGGTGCTCCATAGTTAAGCAGGAGCTGGAAGCAGCGATATGGTACACAGTAAGGACGCATCTGCCCCATATTTAGCACGTATTGAATCGGTGCACAACCGTTCATGTCCATAATCTTGGGATCAGCCCCGGCCTCAAGCAGAATCTGCATCAGTGCTTGGTCACAGTTCCATGAGGCTTTGTGAAGGGCTGTTTTTTTGTCTTCATCTTGGATGTTTGGTTTAGCCCCATAGTCCAGCAACATGCGGCACACAAGATGATGCTTCTCACTATACGTCTGTTCACGGGTATCCATAGCCCAGAATGCAGCAGTGATTAAAGGGGTCTCCATACGGGCATTGGGAACATTTACATTAGCACGGTGCGCAGCGTAAAGGCCAACCAGCCCAGGTATACCGAGGCGTGCAGCTATGTGTAGTGGACTGTCTTCGTCGGTGTTCTGGCTCGGTCTGTTCACATCTGCTCCTGTTTATAAAATGACGTAATGTGAATCTGTGATATTACCTACTGTATTCATCATGAAGACTCAACCATACAGTAGCAATGCACCAAACACCAGTATAAACTAGTTATACTTCTTGGGTGAAAAATCATAAATTGTTAATTTCCAAACAATTAGCTTTTAATTTAAAAACTAAAGAAAATAAACAGAGGTCACTTGGCAGCCCCATCAGCACTATTTTAATTAATACATCATTGGTGGTAGTCTGTTCTTTGTTTTATTTTGCACAATTTACTATTAAACAAATTTGGACATTCAGTAATTGCTGCTTATTTGTAAACCTTTAAGTATCAGCTGTCTGGCACACTCCACCGACTCCTGTGTACTGCAGTAATGCAGTGGGGTGTGTCCACTCAGGGACATGCCGTTGATCTTTGCCCCCCAGTTGAGCAGTAGAGCCACGCAGTCAGCATGAGACAATTCACAAGCCACATGCAGGGGTGTTTTCCCATTGGGCTTCCTGTTCACAGCTGCTCCCCTCTGCAGAAGCACCAAGGCACTCTCCACCGCATTGTGCAGCATACATATGTGAATGCCCATCGCCCAGGAAGACTCCAGCTTATAGTCTGGTAGCCAGTAACCTAGAGTCAATAATCCATTAAATAAAGCACAGCATTAGAGATGACCATAACTCAGAATAATGTAAGGTTTTGTGTAAAAAAATTTGACTACTGAGATTTTTTTAAACAATAGTATGTGTTATTGACCCAATCTCGTCAAAACCAGACGAAAACAGATATAAAGAAAACCTGTATGATGATGCATGCAGTTTGTTCATAAGCTTTTGTTACTTCCTTTTTTGGTTGAAAGCAAAACACAAGCTTCAAATAAATAGTTACTGCTTTTAAACTCATGTTTATGAGACGATTTCAACATGACCTGTCCACATTTCTGCCACAGTGTTTCTTAATAAGGGAGGACCCATGAGAGTGTATCATCTTTTTAATAAGCTCAATTATTAGAGGTGTCAAGTAACAAAGTACAAATACTTCGTTACGTTACTTAAGTAGAAATTTTGAGTATCTATACTTTACTGGAGTAATTATTTTTAAGCCGACTTTTTACTTCTACTCCTTACATTTTCACGCAATTATCTGTACTTTCTACTCCTTACATTTAAATATATATATATATATATATATATATATATATATATATATATATATATTTTTGATGAATCACTTGGATTAATCATTCATTCTGACAGCACTAATGTTTATTGTAGACAACCATACAAGGGTAATTGTTACTAAGCCTGCCCTGAGTACACTAATTTTCTTGTATGTTGCCCTCACAGATTCCTGCAGCTAAGCTTGAATGTACATTTACATTGCAATAAAGGTTACCGATGACATGCCTCTGAAGTTTGACCTTTTTGCACCATTAAAATACTTATAGGCAACTAGTTATCATATCTTCTTCTCCATAAAACATGTTAATGCTCAGAAGTACACATATATGGTTCTTTAATGTATTTGCATTGTACTAAAATGCATTCTTTTTCGATTGCCATATACAGTATCCCAAATCACTATGGCCGTTAAAAAATACAAGAAAATAACAACACATTTCTTTTTTTTTTAATGAAGCGTTAGTGCAGTATATAGGCCCGTGGCTCAGCCTAAGCTTTTATCCTTAATGCCCCCCCCCCCCCACGTTACTTTTACTTTTATACTTTAAGTAGTTTTGAAACCAGTACTTTTACACTTTTACTTGAGTAAAAAGCTTGAGTTGATTCAACTTCTAAAGAAGTCTTTTTAAACCCTAGTATCTATACTTCTAGTCAAGTATAGTAATGAATGTGAATACTTTTGACACCACTGCCAATTATATATCTTTAAGAACTTGACAGAGCCCTAACCTCAACCCTATCGAGCACCTTTGGGATGAACTAGAATGAAGATTGCAAGCCAGGTCTTCTCGTCCAACATCGTTGCCTGACCATATAAACGTTCTACAGAATTTATGGGCATGAGTTCCCACAGAAACATTCCAAAACTTTGAGAACACCCTTCCAAGAAGAGTGAATGTTGATGTATGTCTTTACAGGTTTGGCCAAATACCATTGCGATATTACACAACCCACCTTTTCCAAATTTCTTATATTTATTACTGAGTTATAACTGTTAGTCTGAATGGGTTTAATCAAAACCTTAATAATATGTTGGTCTACAATAACTTGAATTAACATCTTGAATATAAGCCCAGACTTTATTTAGTAGCCTATTTAAAAAAATCTCTATCACTTTAATAAATAGACAAAATATTATTGCTCATATTTAAATAGTGTTCATTAAATACATATGTGGTTATGGGGTCGGTGGAATTTATTTTTAGCGTCAAATTGCAGTAAGCTAATAGGCTACACAGCGGTGCGGGTTTGATAGGAGGATTATAATTTCATTTTTCATGACTATACTGCATACTTTTATTTCGTCGAAAATATTTTTTAAATAGCTGTACAAACTGAGAGCACGCGAACAGTGTGACTCAGCGTTACAGCACTGAGTGTGGCGCCATCTTCTGGCCGGCCTCATTCACTGCTCGTCTGTTACTCAGTAAAACTACTGTATTTACCTTGCTTATAGGACGCCAGTATTCTTCCTCGGTCCTCCACGTCGAACACCGTGTCGATATCGAAGTTGGTGGTGCGGAGGATTTCGTCCACATCTTCGGCGTCATTGCGCTGCAGCGCGGAAAGAAACCGAGGCTTCATTCTGTCAGCGTTTTCACTGAGTGCCAGACAGTGTAGGAGTGTGAAACGTGGACACCTCGCACTATTTATAGAGTAGAGCAGCATGGGAAAGCTAACATTAAGTACTGTTGAACATTGCGTAACTCTTCAAATTAGAAATACAGTACACTAGTTCTACAATATTCACCACTGGCTGAAAGAACACTATGGCCTCTAAATATTATTAGCATCTGCAAAAGAAAAAAGGCAATGGAGTTTGCATGTTGTCCCCATGCTTGGTGGGTTTCCACCGGGTAATCCGGTTTCCTCCCACAGTCCCAAAACATACAGATTGGGTTAAATGGCGTCCCCAAATTGCCCATAGCGAAAGTTTACAACTGCGTTATGATTCTGTTGGCAAAAAGTCTTAATGTACCTCAATAGAATTTTTACATTTATTCAAAAGGGGACTCCAAAATCAGGATGCCATTTTGTATCCCATCGATATGACATTTACAGTACTGTACAGTACATAAGCATAATATAGAGGTAAAAGATAATTTAAACATAGATAATGAGATCTTCCATACTGCAAATGACTTAGAATATAGTACATCGTTTCTGCAGAGCACCTTAAGTCCCAAAATGTGTATTTTTTTTTTCTTTTTTTAAACTCTTGTATACACAAGTTATTTATCTACAGTATGTAGGTATAAAAGGCATGCTAGGGTTTGGCATGTAAACAGCTGGATTATTTGTATTTACATGAACAATTTAAAGTATAGTTGTAACGCAAAGGCTTTCGTTGCTTTATTCCAGCAGTTAGTTTGCTTTGTGAAGGAAGATCATAACTTATCCGTTTACACACACCCTTTTTGGGACTTTTGGTGTTCCAGTTTTTATACACATTCATATGCATAGAAACCTTTAAAATAAAAGCCACAAGTTACATGCTTAACAGGAAATTACATTATCTGAATTTTCTAAATCTCATAGGAAGAAGAAAAAGTTTTCCTTAGATTCTTTTCTTTATTATTGTTACAGTATTCTGATTATGCCTAAGGAAGTCACTTGAGTACAACCCTGTAAGCAAAAATATAACTGGAAAGTAACGTTAATAAATAAATGTTAACTTTAAATAAATTAAAGCATTAGAAATAGCTACCTCATTGATAAAAAGTATTTCTCATTTGTAAAAATAATAATAATAAAAATTTTCAGTGGTAAATGGCACCCAAGTGTGGCATCACCCCAATAGTATTTTCATCCAGAAATGGCCTGCAACGTGACCTATGTACACAGCCCATGTCTAAAATGGTGGATTAAGTCTAAGCCCAAGTCTAAAATAGACTAAACTGATGTAATTAAGTATGTTCCAAGTATGAACATATAATAAATAAGTTATATATATATATATATATATAATATATTTTTTTAACCTTATTATTAATATAAGAAGCACAACAGGAAAAAAATCAGACACTGTTTTGGAATAAACCTTTGTATTTCTCTGAACTGGTTGTCATTTGGAGGTGTATTTACAAGTCAACATGAGTGACAACTACAACCTCTTACAAATAAAAACATGGTAAATACAGTATGACTGTCCTAGAACTAAGGGAAACATGGCACCTTGGGGTCCTTCATGCAGCTATGAGTTAACAAAACAGAGCGCAAAAAGAGATCTTCCTAGGAGACGATTTTTCTTCTAGGAGCAGCTCTGTAGCTTTAGTGCTTTGCATTACGCCTTAACTCAAAGGTTAAGAGCTAAAGCCTTGACTATTTGGGAACAGAAGTGAAAATATCCAGGCAGAAACCATTTCAAACAAACTGATGAACAGCTGCCTTGTTTGTGCGTCTGAAGAAATATGGAGCATTTGTTTAAAAAAACAAGAAGGTGCACTCAGTTTCAGCCATGTGTCTGTTCTGTACTCAAGCCTAATAATTATTACGCATCATGACCACCAGCATCACCCATGATTATCCTGTGCATACACACATTCATATAATTAACCCATAGCAAAGGGACAACATCTCATAAAAGCTTTAGTTCACGTATTGCTTTTAACTGTCATAACTTACAGTATGGTATTTGCTGTCTGACAGAGAAATCTGAAAGCAGCATTTTGATCTTGATCTATTTATGGTGGATTAAAATAAAGGATAAAAACATAGAGAACCTAATTGATCACTAGGATAGACCAATTACTATTTAACATTCTTTATGGCATAAATATGACTGTATAATATTTTGCTCATGATAAATTACACGAGATGATTTTTTTCCCCAATATCTTCATTTGATTTAAAAAATAAATAATTCAAACAAACTCCTTACAAGACAACGGTTCTTAACACACTGCAGCTAAATGACTGTAAATACAAGCATATGTGGAGCAAATACCAACATATCCTGTGAGAACTTTAAGAATTCACACATTGGTTCAGCACTGGCTGACACTGCAGTGCGGGTCTTGCTTTCCTATTGAAATAATCACAATTCCAAATGTAAACATGGAAATTATTACAGCAGGACAAAACAATAATGTTCACAGAAGATCAGACATTCACTCCATAAAGGGGGAAAACATGAACATGTAGAAATATTAACACAAAGCTGCAGAATTATTTCAGCGAAAAGAACAAAGCAAATGATGAGTTACTAAACTATAGCTGAATATTAAATAAGCAATTGGAAATCTGATAGAAATATCTCATGTATTGACTGTACATAAAATAAATCACAATGGATTAGAATCAATACTTGATAGTATTATATATATGTATATATATATACTGAATTGAAAGTATTTTGGATCCTCCCCCATGATATGATCCTAAAGCTAAAACTGACGAGCATGAACAACACAGCAGTCTGATGATGAATTAAAAATCTCATTTCACTGACAATAAAATAAAATAATATTTATATAATAAGTGTTAAATGATAAATTTAAATATGTCTGCTTTAGGTGCAGGTTTGTCAGCTACTGAACACCATTAAGATGTTGGACTACCGTAATCAGGGGGGTTTCACATACTCGGAGCAGCTATGCTATACAAAATCTATACAGCGGTAGTTTAAAAGGCAGCGCTAGCTGAGGATCTAGTTCAGTCAAATGACAACTAAAAGCAGGTAGCGGGTGAGGAGGAAGAAGAAGCAGCAGGACTGTCATGTCTCAGAGATCCATTCTGTCATCTTTGGAGTGCGTTTTTCAGTATCGGCTCTTGCAGCGCGCTTGTACAGTATGTTCAGGCCTCTTCTTGGTTCCTCATTGTAGTTTCTTTCAGCTCTGAAAAGCAGACTTTGTTTTTCAACATCAACGAGGGATACAGGACAGTAATCAGCACACTGAAGTGTTAATACAGCTACAGGTATACAATATCCACAAGGTCAGATGGATTTAGTGCGAGGTCTGTGATATTTCAATACTTGAAATGGCTTTCGTCTCACAGTAAGATTTCCGTATTTCCAGTGAGCAGCACTCGAGCTTTCGGACAGCGTGACAGCGGCACTTTGCATCACTATCAGCTATGGGTGAAGCCAAAAGATTTTTCACACAGAGTAAACCGCACATCTTGGGTCTTGATAGAAAATGGCACATTTTTATATATATATATATATATATATATATATATATATATATATATATATATATATATTTTTTTTTTTTTTTTAAAGGTGCTTGAAATCTTAGAACTGTTGTTAAGTCATTTCAGGCTAAAATGCAAATAAATAAACACTTCTCAGATGAACAAGCATTTTAAATCTGTCAGAAAAAAATGAAAAACAATTAAAATAACAGTTAATAGGATCAGTTATTCAGGACGGTTTGGTTTATTCTTTCCAGTGGCAGCTCAGTAGCAGTACCTCCTCCAGTGAGATTCTGATGTCCGCTAAATGGTCTCCCAGTCTAGAGTAATATAAAAGACTAGACTCATCTTTCATTCCCAGTTATTTTAATGATTGAATGCCCGACACTCTGCGGTATGGTTTCCTGGCTCAGAGGTCGTGCGGCACTTTTTCTACACTTGCTTCAGTTCTTTCTTGCGATGTTTTTCCAGACTGCTTCTGCAGCTTTTCCTTGTTCCTGTGAGCCTTCTCCATCAGCACCTTCAGATCCTTCAGCTTCCTCTTAAACACAGCACGGTCCTGAGACGAGGCTACACCTAGATCCTAAAAGATGAAAATGTACAACAATGGCATTGAGCGCAAAGACTGCAATTTTGAGCTGCAAGTCAGAGACCATATTCACAAACAATGCGTCTGATTCAAAAAGGCCCTACATTTTTACAGATGTCATGCACATTAGAGATCGTCCAAGAACCAAAATAAATTACCACTTCACCATTATTTTATCAAGCAAATCTTTGCATTAATTTTACCAGGCTGTGGCCAACATGTGCAGTTGTTCATATGGTGACGTTTTCTATTACGAGACATGCATTTAGTATTTGAAAGTGTCAGGGCTTTGTTAAATTTTTTGCTTTTTAACAACATTTTTTCAACACTTTCTTTTTGGTTTAAACACTTCTTCTTTCTTTGTTTTCAGCTTTTTTTTTTTTTGCTTCATTACCTTCTCTTACAATTATTTTTCTCCTTTCGTTTCCTGTACCGGAGTGACACAGATCTGCTCTCACACCGGGTGTGGAACTAATGTCCACACAGTCTGGGGACATATACTGTATAGGTGTGCCCCCAGGTGTCGCTCATCTCCCCTTGTTGCCTCAATGGCGGTGTCACCTAGCAACCACATGTGAGGCGGATTTGCCTGCAGAGAGACCCATGGCGGCACAAGAACAAGATGCCCATTTGAGTCCCCTAGGTTTCTCCCTAATGTTGTCTCAGGGAGTTTTTCCTAATGACTATTATCTCTGGTTTGCTGTTTATGCATCCAAACATACAGCTGGATCCCTGGAATCATGTGTGTGTGCTCACTTTAAGTGCATCGTTGTCAAGGTGCAGGAGCCGCGCTCCATCCACGTTATTGGCAGTGAACTGAGGGATGTACTGCTCCAGGTTCAGGCCCATGAGCCAGAGACACACCTGCTGATACGACCAGTCATGCACACTGCGATTCTGCCACTGGTGTTGCTTCAAAGGCTGCCCTTCATCCTGGATCTGACACAAACACAGGGGAACAGACTTAGGAAAGAGTCACATGAACTCCATGTCAAAAAAAATGAATGAAATATATAGATGTGTATATTATTTTACAGTACATATTTATCATTATATATGATATATATATAATTTATATAAAATTTCTTCTTCAATTCCTGAAGCAATGCAGCATTGGTGTTTTTGTGTAAAAAAATCCTTTAAAAATGTCCTAGTATTAGACGAATACAGTTTAGCACTGTCATCTTGCACCTCCAGGAACCGAGTTCTATTCCCGGCCAGGTTCGATTTCCGTCTCTGTGTGCATGGAGTCTGCATGGTCCCCCCATGCTTGGTGGGTTTCCTCCTGGTACTTCTGTTACCTCCCACAGTCCAAAGACCTGCAGATTAGGCTAATTGGCATTTCCAAATTGCCCTGCGATGGATTGGCACCCTGTCCAGGGTGTACCCCGCCTCGTGCCCAAAGTCTCCTGGGATATGTTACCCAGTATACAGGATTAAGCAGTATAGACTATAAGTGAAATGAATAACTCTTTGAATAACAACATACAACTTTTTTCACCATGCCATTATTTGGTCAATACTATGTATCCCATAATTCAATAGCTTGTGGGTCCCCCTTTAGCAGCAAGAGTATGATTATGAGTAATCAAATACAGTATGTAACATTTTTCAGGCCAGGCAGTGTATATTAAGATGTATGAATAAATGATGTTCAGTCAAACAAATGAAATGTGATAAACAGAAAAATAACAAGAAAAATAATAAAGCATGTTTTTGAAAAAATCCATTAAAAAAGCCTCACCTCATCATCACTTGTATCCAGACTCTGATATGCGCAGCACAAAGAAAAAGTGACTTTGTTAGCTTTTGCATGAGCTCACAGTACATACTACAGCCCCATCTGCTGGCTCAAAACTCGCAAAGCCTCTTTTCAGCAAAGAAATTATGCTCACACTCATCGGATTGACACCCTTAAATGAAGATGAAAATGCTATTTACTCCCCCTCACCTCATCTGAAGAGAGCACTAATGTGTGTGAGCGGCTAGTCAACTTGGGCTCAGTGACCAAACCCCACATCTCTCCTGAGCTGGAGCTGCTCACACTGACATCGTCCGAAGCCTGAGAAAAACAGTCAGCATCAGAAACTGTAGAAAATCCACACCAAGCCTTCCTTATCTCTAAATAGCAGAAGCGTGTGCGTGCTGTGTATTTCTCTGGTTTGATTGTGTCACTAGTGTAAATAATCACCAATCAGCAGTGATTGATTCTTAATTTAGTTAATTAAACCTAATTCGATGAGAAGAAAACCACAGACAACAAAGAAACTCCTAGAAGGAGTGAAAATACTAATCAATAAAAGATTCTTGAACTCAAAGCAATTTGTTTAATGATAATGAATGTGTTCAGACAAAGCACACAAAAATGAGAGCAAAAGTGTGCATCACCCTCAATGTTTTACAGTTTATCTCAACACTTTTTCTTATTAATAAGCTCAGATGTTGCAACCCCACTGATACTGTACACTTGCAGTAATTTACTTAAATGTGCCTCATTAATGAGTCTAATGACTTCTAACCATCCTTTCCTAAGTGCTATTTAAGGCATTGTAGACTGTGAACAAATTAAAAGATTGGGAAAATTGAAAGATCAGGAAAACTGGACAACACATAACAGAAACTACTGTTTCTACTCTTAAATCTAAAGAGATATATACTGTATAAATATATCACAGATAATTTATGAACTATTAATACCATAACATTAAGTACAGAAACATTTTTAAATACTGCATTTAGTTATTTGCCAAAAGGAACATTTGTAAAAAAAAAAAAAAAAAAAAAAAAAAAAAATAATCTAATATTTAATAATATTTAGTGTGCAGTATATATTATATGCATTATAATATTTTAAATAAATAATATAAAGATCTATCTATCTATCTATCTAGTATATCTAAATCAAAGTCTTTTGCTGCATGTTCAATCTTTCATAGATCTTCCGCGAATACTTTCATAAAAGCAGAATTTTCAAATTTCAGAAAATTTTTCAATCCCATAAGCAGTAATTTGTGAGATTCAGGATTTCAATCACAGCCAAGTCTTTAACATTGAGAAACTGCAGAATAACCTTCAGTCCAATTTATCAGCTCAGATTCATCAAATTAATCTAAAAAAAATATGAAAATGTTTTGATTCGCTTAAATTTATGTGGTGCAAATAATGATCATTTTAAATATTTAGAACAAATGGTTTCATTTTTATGAGCATATTTCTGGGTTTACCACCAATAGAGTACCAAGTTATATGAATAGGAGAAGAAGTGCGGCCAAGAAAAATATTTCTGCTGCAAACCAAAGAAATGTTATCAATAAACACAGCTCAAATAAACAGCCAACACAAATTAGTAAAAATGGAGCTGGAGATTGATGGAAAGCCATACCTTGTTTGTGTCTTTCCCTATGTTGGGTTTCATTGCTGGTGGGTCTGGGGAGCTGGAGCGCAGAAAAGAGGTTCCCGAAGAAGACAAAATAACATATAGTTTACAGTATAAACATTCATTCTATTTCCGTTTGAATGTACTTTGTCTTTATGAAGATCGTACTGTTCTCCTGGTGAGTTTGCTTAGGCCATACAGCATATTTCCCAGCCAAATACCCTTTCATACTGCCTTCAATTCCTGCACTACATCTAAAATTATAATCCTGCTGGATTTCTTATTAATATTCCTTTATCATCTTACCCCAAGTCCATTAGCTTCTTGCTGCATTTTTCATCTTGAACTTGGAAATGGCCACTTGAAACCACTGGAGGACCTGCAAAGACCCCAGATGTATTTTCACGCTCATTCGATCATGTTATATACACTGTATGGCTAAAATATTGAGGCCCAAACGCGTTTCACAATATCACAATACTTTTGTATACAAAGTGCGGTCCATAATGACATGGTTGTTAAGAGAAATGTGGAAATAAGTCATTGGCCGAAACCTTGACATCAACCCCACAGAACAACTTTGGAATAAAGTTGAATGCATCCAGGCCTTCTTGCTTGACATCAGCACCTGATCTACAGTAGTGCTCTTTTAGCTGAATGGGCAAATCCCCAAGCAATGGTCCCAAGAGAAGCAGGGGGAGGGGGGTGGGGAATTACATTAACGCCTATGGTTTTGGAATGGACACCCATGGGTATGATAGTCAGATATCCACATCTTTTTGGCAATACAGTGCACTTGAACTGTCAACTCTATATCTCAATGTAGACCAACAAGCAAGTTTACTAATGTGGTGTTAAAAACTGCCTACTGTAAATCCTTATAACCAAGTTTGATTTAGGCACATAATGAATGTTAAACTTTCATCAAGTTCTTGGATATCTAAATACCTTACTCCTTACTGTATATATATATATATATATATATATATATATATATATATATATATATATATATATATAGACACAGGTAAGACAGAATATTTTGAATGTCGAGTGTGTGAAATACGTACCCTCACTCTCAGTTACCCTGGGGGCCAAGGACTTGGGTATAACAGTGGAGAGAATGGGAGAACTCTACAGAAAAAAACAAAACAAAACATGGAACATGGGAAATAAAGAAAATCAGATACATGGTTTATATTTTATCACATACATTTCCCTCTTCTGAGCAGTAGGGTGGCTGCAACAACATTAAAGCCAATGATGGATGGAAACGATAATCAAATTGAGCATAAATTAATGAACTGTCCTTCTTCATTAATGTTCATTAATGATCGAGTAGCATAAAGGTTACAGATTCTGTGGAACATAACATGTAAAATAGCTTAATTGTTTGATCAATAACCAAATTCTAACTCTAATCTAAGGATACAATTCCATTTGATGTATTATAATGAATAATTATCTGCTATTTGTAGGTCTGATCTCCTCCTGGAACAACGGATTAAAAGCCTAAATAACTCTTATATTTAAACCTATAGCAGAAATTCAGGATATCATGTCAGATTAACTCACTACCACTAGGGCTGAGGCATGTCAGTTAATGTAAAGATTTTTTATGCTAGAACTGGCCATGTGTTTTAGAGGCATAATCAGGTTCACAGTAACAGACTTTTAACAAAAAATGACATAAACAGCATTTAAAACACAGTGATAGTTTTTATTAGGCTAATGGGAATATAATTATTAAAAACCGTGGGCAGGTGAGTATAAAATGGTAAGTTATGTAAAAGATGTGTAATTACTCAATCTGCCAAATACATAAATCTCTCACTTTGTGAATTTTCAGTAAGTCTCTATATGTTGTCTAGTTTATGTCCCAGACTCCTACTTCTCTTTATCCACAGTCTAGCGCATACATGTATATATGTGGTGAATCTTACCCTCTTCTGGAGGCCGTCCTCAGCCTCAGTAGAGCTGTTGCTGTCTCCTATGCCTGTGGAGGGTCCAAACATCTGCGTCTGACCCTTCACCAGGTCACTCTCGTCTGATTTTAAAACATATAGCATGAGCCAGAATTTAGACACACATTAACAACATAATAACAGTATCCTACTTGAAAACAGTTTAAAAAATATATTTGCCTCTTTTCAAACTTTACTCATTGCTCAGGAGCTGTTGGAATTTTATTAAAAAGAGATTGAGAAAAGGTGAAATAAAACAGGGCAGCGGGAATCCTTCTAAAGAGCATGTCTCAGTGAAGTCTGAGGGTCTTTCTAAACCACCTCATTCAGTCACTTCACATCGTATTCATTATTCCAGCCCTGTCGGGTTTTATCTCCCTTATTATGGCATGCTCACAATGAACATGGTCGCAAGGAGCCAAATTCTCTGCACCAAAGGAAAAAGCGACTTCCTGCCAAAAGCACAGATGAGAACATAAACTGGTGTCATATTTAGCCATGGATTTATTATTTTTCATTTATATATCCAATATATCCTGAATTAAATAGCAATCTTATTCTTACGTCTTGAGCCACTCCTAATTTCTTCATACTAAATTATATACTTTTTGTTTATTAAATGTAAACAAATGGGAACAAATGTTTAACTGTGATGGGCTGCAAAAATACAATTAAAAAATTGATTATTTAGCTGCAGCCTCATTTCCTCTTACTGTATCTGTTCCAACCACTCGACATTCAGCATCATCATGATCATCTGTCATCATCTGGACCTGTATCTTACTGGTTCACGCCTTAAGTCAGATGTTTGTTATGCTTGAATGATTAATAGGTCACTGTGTGGCTTAAACAAATAGAATTCATCTGAAACTGCTCAGGTACAAGGACTGACCTTTAAATGGAAGACAAAATTTTGCCAAAAATGTGAGACCTTCAGGAAGCCTGAAGAACTACTCCTCAAGACTACATAAAAAATACAAGAAAGTCTGGCTCTTTGGACGCAGAATATGAACGAACGAGGAGTGGCTCGAGACTTTGAAAGACTGGCACCTTGTTACAGAAAATTGTTACTAAAATGAGTTTTTGTCAAACTGTGATTTTGTTTGGTAGTCATGTAAATTAATTAGGTTGCTATTTTCTTTCCTAAAATTGTATGTTAGAAATTTCAGCTGTTCAAAAAGAAACTCATCAACAGAAAAACCCTATGTGTTTGATTAAGATTGCCTATCTTAAAGACAATCATTACTGTAAAGAACGACTTCCTGGGTTTCATGTGCACAGTGACAAGAAAGTGTGTGTTTATGACTCACCTCCTAAAGTAAGTTGTCTCTCGGCACCCTGCGGCGCAGCACCTCTCTCGCTTGGTTGTGTGCAGCTGTTGACATCATTGTTGTTGTTGTTGTTTACCTGGATGCCGTTTTGTTTCATCAGCTGCATCAGCTCCGACTCCAGCGTTGCAATCTGAACAGTTCATACCATGGAGGAGATTCTGTTAGACTATTATCTACATTCTAACTGTCAACAATGTTCCCTAGCCATGATCTGAGTTAGAATGGAAATTCTGCAGTAAATATACACTGCTCTTTTATCTCCATTACAATATCGTATAAATAAAAGACACCACCATTTCATTGTGGCTTGAAAAGGGAATGTCTGGAGACTTGCACTTTTTTCCAGATGTTGATTTAATTGTTAACCAGTGTTTAACATGGATAAAGAAATATACATTAATAAATAAAGCAAAAGTACTATTAGTAGGATTTATAGCAGGATAGACATGCATACTGCAGTGGTGAAGCCTCAACTAAATAAGCAATTGATTGAGTATACAATTTTGAGTATAGCAAGTCCCCTTACAAACTACTTTACATTCTGGGAGCACGTTCGTAAGTCGGATTTGTTCTTAAGTCCGACAAATTGGGTCTTATACACCTTTGACACAAATATAAAATGTAAAGCATACCAATTCACTTGGCTAAATCTGAGCGGTGCATCTTTCCCCTTTCCCCATGTGCCCAAAAACCATAACTGCAGGTAAGCCTTTTTAAACATCATGAGTAACCTGAACTCGTTTAAAATAAGCCCAGGAGGGAGGACGATATATTTACATATAATTGTAAATGTTGGCATCTGGTGCACTGGAGTGTCTATTTTAATACAATACACCTGAGCTACTTCCTTGATTTGCACGTATCTGCAAACGTTTGTAGATCTGTGGTTTGTTCGTATCTGCGGAAATTAGTAATTCGTAAAGTTTGTAAATCAGGGATTAATAAATTACTTTGTGGCTTAAATAAAAAGAATTCATCTGAAACTGCTTAGGTACACGGTCCTATTGGTTCCAGCTGTAAAAGCCCCAAATAAATTGTGTGCCTGTATGTGTGTATGTATGTGTGTGTGTGTGTTCGCATATAATTACCCTCACTTGTAGCCCATGGATCTCAGCTAAATGAGCCTTTTCCACATCCTCAAGTCTCTTCTTCTCTGCCTCTTCCCTCTGGGCAAGCTCTACCTCCCTGAAAAAGAGTCATACTCTTTTAATAGATGGTCATGCATCTGTGTGTGTGTGTGTATGTGTGTGTGTGTGTGTGGTTTGGCAGCGTGAGCAGGGACACATCAGTCACCATGTGTCTGAGGACTCTTAGTGTTATGCCACTCCAGCTCTACTAGAATAAACTATTTTTTATCAAACTCACAGATTAGGCGCAGTTTGCTTTTAGAAAATCGCCCCAAACTGAGCTGCAATTAAAGCTGGTCAGGTTGTACAGTAGTTGTTATGACAGGCATGCTCACTCTCTCTCTCTGTCACTTTACTGCAGCTTCTGTGCTCTCTCTCTGAGAGCCAAAACTACACACATTCAGAAAGAGATTATTCTGATTATAGTGCCTTAATATGCAATGTTTTTTTCTGTTAATTAATTTTGAAAATCCTTTCACAGCTAAAGTCTCTCAAATCCAGCCAAATCTAATAAACAAACGATTAACCACTAAAACAGTCCAGCTCTCTACCCTACAGTGTAGGATCAGTGGATTAAGTAACAACATGTGCGTAACTATAAATGGTAGCTTGTGTTTCTTTTTTTTTTGTTAAATGCCCTGGATGTATGTGAAAGCTCTGCGGATGATCTCACTTCTGCTGGAAATCCTTGATCAGTTTCTTGGCCTTGTTGTATTTCTTTTCCAAAGTTTGGTACTGATTTTGAGCCTCCTTTAAGTGCTCGTTGACAGTGTGGCACAGTGTCTGAGCCTCGATCCAGTAGCTTTCCAGCTTTAACATCCTTTCCTTATTATCTTCAATGCTCTGCTTCAGTTGGCTTCTCTCTCGCTCCCAGCGGGCCTTCTCTTTCTCCACTGCTGCCAGCTAAAAAGAGAGAGAGTGAAAGAGAGGGAGAAAATCAATCAATAAACACAACATAATCATACAAGTGCAGCCAAGTCCAGAATTACTGGCGCCCTTCAATAGAAAAGTAGTATAACAGCAGAAAACAAGATGTAAGAAAGACAGAAAAAAATCAATGCAGGCTCTAGAGCTAAATGCTGTTGACAATCTGTGATCTGGATTAAAGAGGGCAAAGCTAAGAATATCAAGAAGGTCAAAATGTTTTGCAAAGAGAGCATCTGATATTCTCGATAAGTGTTTTTAACTTTTAGAAAATGCTTCACCAAATATAATTTGTACTAGACATTTTGAAAATGCAAATAACAGTATCTTTATTTGTTAAAAATATTTTGCATGTTATTATTTACTTATTTTTTAGACAGGATGTCAATATTTCTGAGGATGACTGGCTTAATTTACAGTTCACTCCTGATTTGTTTACTAAAGTGAAATTCAGTGTTTTAATGACATTTTTTTAAACTAATGACAATCAAGATAATAAGAATAATTTTATATATACTGGTTCAATAGATTCACATATACATGTGGATACATGGATTATATTTATATAATATATCTATATCTATGTTATAATTTAAAATTTATACATTTTTTTTTTATTTATACAGAATTATAAGTATATTGCACAGTGTGCTATAAACACATTAAAAGGCATTATGCATACATTATCTTTAGAAAATATCTTTAGCTTGCTACAAACAAAAACATGGTAAATGTATAATAATTGGCTGTAAAACCCAAATTCCTACCTTGCTCTTGAGTTTCTGGATCTCAGCCTCAGTGACACTGTGCTTGATCTGTAGCTGTGGACAGAAAGTCAGCAAAGGAGAGAGAGAGCGAGAGAGAGAGAGAGAGAGAGAGAAGATGAATTAATGTTTAGGACCTAGATGGCCTCTGCAACCACTGTACACTCTCCCTCCTACTATCTCACAATCAGGATACACAGAAGGATAAGAGTGAGGAACACAAAAAAAAAAAAAAAAAACTCTGGGGTAAAAAGGGCTTACTGAGATGCTGGGATTTTAACTTAATGTCAAGTATAAGGCAACACAGTTAGTCAAGTGTAAAAAGTGTAGCACAGATGACTAAGCTTGAGTAGGATTTTGTGTAAAAACCACTTGCAGAACTGATCTTTGAATACAGCGAACACTAAAACACAGGTTTCCTGCGTATGAATCTAAAGGAGTTTCAGTTCAGTTTGTTTTGCATCACCTCACAAACTGCATTTGTACTGTGAAATGATACCCATATTTCTTTTTCAGCCGTGCATAGTTATACATAATAATACTGGTATTACAGTCAGCCTCCTTTACTCATACGTGTAATAAATACTACAGCACATCATGATCTGTGATGTAAGCTTAGTGTATGCTGCCGCACTAATGAAGAAAAATGGCTGATCCAGATGCATTTCACTCTTAATAATGAGTTAAAGCAAAACAAACTTCAAACTGTGCTCTACGAAAAGAGGATGTAGGAGGAGGAACTACCGCATCTTCTTAGAGTACGAATAATCTGATAAGACAGCTTAAACATAAAACGCAGCACAAGGAGTTCGCTGGTAGCAGAATATAACAGCAACCAGCACTGCTGCAAATGCAGGCTAGGCAAAAAAAAAAAAAAACAGCTCCTAACCAGGATATACCTAGAATGTATTTTGCTACTCCTGTACAGAAATGCATTTCCATAGGAACAGACGTAGCCAATTGAACACTATTGTAAACATAAACAGCCCTAAATAAAATGTTTCAAAATTTGTTAATATGATATAAAAAACATCTGTATCTGGACCCTGGTCTGAAAATAATAATAATATTAATAATGATAATAATAATATTGATGCCTCCATACACTTCAAGATTTCCCTCTTGCTAGTCTACTCCAGATGAAGTGCACTTGAAGCCTACCTCTCTGAATTTCTGGTAGAGTTTGGTAGCATCCAGCTCCGATGGTGAAATAAGGTCTTCGTTTTCAGGCAAGTCGAACACCTCAATGGTTACGTCTTTTTCTGCCCTGCCGGTTCCCACGTTCTCGTCCTCGTCAGTGGCATACTCTCCCGTCTAAGATAAGCATATGAGTGAAAGTTCATTGACACAGGTCGATATCACATATGCTAATTATTAGATGGCACCTGAGGGAGTTTAAAGTGTATCTAAGCAACTTGGACTTAAAGCCCCAGAGTATTAATTTTGCTAATTAACTTAATCATTAGAAGTCATTGCTTCTAATATGCTGTTTGGAGCAGTAACATTAACTTTAGTTCCTCAATTGAAGGAACTGAGAAACGGAATTCCATTATGGATTATGGCAACGGACAGCCTGTTATCTGATCCTGCAGCTGCAACCGGAACCAGACTGTTTTTTCCTTCAATTTTTATCTGGACATGAAAAAAGGGACAACATTAACATTAAGCACATGCTTGCAAAACAGAGAGCAGAGTACCAGTCTCCACCCACACTGACCTCCTCAGGAGGGCAAGGTCGTTATGCTGTGTCACATTGAATTAGTCAGTGCATAACACAGCCTACTCTCTCTTGATTATCTCAATGCACCTGTCCTCAAAAGCTGAAAGATGATTTGTGAGCATGGGGAAATGGTGAGCATAGGGATGTTCTTTTTTTTTTTGATATGAACTTAAAATGGACTTTTCTTGTTTGTCTTACTATATTTGTGATGTATTTAATAATTAATGCTTGTAATGGTAGATCTTAATGTAAATTCAAATACATTTAATACAAACTTTGTATACTCAATACAACAAATCAATGATTTCCATATTTCATATAAAAAAAACATATACAGTACGATTCCAACAGGAGTAGTGTTACCCTGGTTTATTTATTTATTTATTTATTTTTGTACTTGTATGTTTTAGTATTGGTGTACTAGAGTTTGAAATATATTAATATATAATGCCCAACGTACACTGGCCGCAAACTGACAAGCCAGCAAATTCGTTTTCTCCTACACACCTTTAAAAAAAGACAAAAAAAACGGGAATTTCTCATTTGAATGGTGCAAACGTTTAAAGTTTCCGTTTGAATTTTCTGTTCTCATAACTGTGTTCTGTTACTCTGCGCAGTCTTGGTTTAATTTGAACGCCCCTACATCCAACCATGTAGGAACCTACAGTATGTAGTCCATTTAGTGGCCGTGGAGGCCAAAAGGTTATAACCATTGTTTTTATTCCTATTTTACGCCAGTGGTAGGACTGTGGTCAACATTCACATGTGCGTTCACACACTTCGGGTGTATGAATTTGGGCACACCAACTAACCTAATCCGTTATGCCTTTGGACTGTGGGAGGAAACAGGAGTACCCCGAGGAAACACACCATGCACAGAGAGGACATGGAAACTCCATGCACACAGACCCCAAGGAGGGAATCAAGCCAAGACCCTGAAGGTGCAGGGCATCAGTGCTAACCACTAAGCCACCGTGCTGCCTGTACATCACATTGCCATTATATAAATACCAGAAGACCTCTACAATCAAATACAGTGCTGTTAGAACTAAAGAGCAACATAAGGTGCCACTCAGGTGGTACATAAATGCTTAGGTAACGTTTCAGTATATGTCACCCAAAAAATTCATTTAAGGCAGATCATGTTGCTAAACTAATAAGCTTTGATTTGACTTTCCTAGGTGAACAGTAAAAAGTTGTCCCCTTCACAAGTAATAATTGTAATTGTAATGTAATTGTAATTGAAATGTAATTGTAATTGGATTTTATAAAACAAATATATAATCGTAGTAATTATTAAACAGTATTATTAAATAGTAATTAATTTAATCAAATTTGGGGCTTTGTGGTTTCTCAGTAACACTTTGTAGCATATTAACTAAAGTGAGAGAAATAGTCAGGATGGTGAGAGAATAATGCTGCTATAATGCTGCTATAACATAAGTCGGTTGTTTCATAAATGTTATGCAACATTAATACTGAAGTCATCTGATGATGAATAAGCTCATTTAAGAGCCATACTGAAAATAATGTGCTGGCAGAAATATTTCCATATATCAACCACTGAATTACTGTTGGATAAGTAATCACCCACAAGAAAATAATTAACTATTTACTATTTTTATTTTTGGTTAGGTTCCATTTAACAAAATGTAAAAAAAAAAAAAAAAAAAAATGGCAGAAATCACAGCTTGTCTTATTTTTGAAAAATAACAAACAGAATGAAATCTCCATATATGCGTATCTTTCCAAAGAGGAGCATGTGTACCATATGTTTAGAGCTTGATGTATTACAATTTATGTGTTTGTTAATTACATTACACAGCCATGCAATGCAACAGCTTTACCACAGCTTACCTTAAATGACAAATACACACGTCTACATAATGTACACAACGAGGGAATTTCTGGTGTAAATGAGCTTCTAAAAATGAAATAATTTGCTTAATAGAATCTGGTGTGATCTGTTACCCACAAACTATGACACTTTACAGAAATAAAAGAAACACTTACAGTCATGTTTAAAAGTAAGTATCCCTTCTTTTAATTCTATTTTTCTTTTTATCATAGTGGGTGTCAGTATTAGACAAATACAACCTCAGACGAACAACAACATATAACTTTTTGGGCAATGGGTGATACTAGGTACCTCCACTATCCTGTATAGTAGCTTGTACAGTAGATCCACTTTTAGCAGCTATAACTTAAAGTAATTGTTTCCTTTATGACTTTATCAGTCTCTCACATTGTTGTGGAGGAATTTTGGCTTCTTCATTAAAGCACTGCTTCAGGTCATTAAGATTTCAGGTATTCACTTATGCACTGCTCTCTTAAGGTCCCACCTCAGCATTTCAGTTGGGTTGAGGTCTGGACTTTGGCTAGGCCATTCCAAAACCTTAATTCTTTAATTTTTCAGACATTCTGATTTTTTAGATTTACTGGTGTGCTCTGGATCATTATCCTGTTGCATGACCACTGACCAAGCTATAGCTGGTGGCCTTACATTTGACTCTACAATACTCTAATATACAAAGGAGTTCATGCTCATTTCAGTGACAAATCACCTCTTCACTGCTGTGCTTGACAGGACGCATGAGGTGTTTCTGCTGAAATACTGTTTGGTTTTTACCAAACATGGCAGTGGGCATTAAAGCAAAACAACTCCACTTTGGTCTCATTCAGCCAAAGGACATTGTTCCACAAGTCTCGTTTGTTCAGTAACAGTTTTGTGAACCTCAGTCGTGTTTCCGTGTTCTTTTTAGACAGAAGAGGCTTTCTCCTGACAATCCTTCCTAACAAACCATACTGTACTTCAGTCTTCTTGTAATTGTGCTCAGTGAGGCCGGTAGGGTCTGAGCACTGCACAGTCTGACCTTGGGGTAAATGTGCTGGTACGTCCAATCCTGTGAAGATTGGCAACTCTCTTAAATACTTTCCACTTTTAAATAATCTTTCTCACTGTAGAACGTTCAAAACCAAATCTTTTTGGAATTCATTTTATAACGTTGTACAGATTGACGTGCACCACCAAAAAAAAAAAAACATTGCTTATATCTTTCCCTTTTGGCATTGCGTTCACACACACTTGAATGCTCTTGATCAGCAAACTGGCCAAACATCTGCTTTTATGGAGACCTGTTGATGATCAATTAATCAGCGGCTTACTCTTAATCAACTTATCCTCTTAAATCTTGTGGAAGCTGTAAGAGGGTACTTACAGTACTATTGCCCATGTTTTTTCTTTTTCCTTTTTTTTTTTATAAATAATTGCCCAGTGAAAAGGTTATATGGTGTTGTTCATCTGAGTTTATATTTGCCTAACACTGTGACCCGCTATAATCATATAATCAGATGACTTTTATTATGTTTTCACACAAAAAACATATCGAATTTAAAAAAAAGAAACAAATTTTTGAATATAACTGTATATGTTTATAGATTATTTTACTATGATGTAGCTTAATTTGATCCAAACAAGGAACTGCTCACAGAGGTCATTTTTAAAATAGAAACAAAGTCATGTAATAGTGCCATTATACTGTGCGAGTATTCTTTTTCTAAAATAAATTTGGGAAGTGGTTTCGATGGAAGGATTTTGATGAGATTGTGGGAATCCTAGTGTGGCTGAACCCGCAGATTGCTTAGCACGACTGTAAACATCACATCACAGCTATTTAAAAAAAAAAAGTTATTCCCACATTATAACCTCTAATGCAATAACCACTGGCTATTATACTAAACTGTTCCCATCCCTTCAAATCATAAGGTGAAATTTACTGCATGCAGCTTATAAATGTAATTATCCCAGCATCTCGGCTGATGACTGTATCCCAGCTTCACGGCCTGATGATTCAGCTTTGCCTCCAGTCAATCAACAGAGCTCTAATATAGAACATTAGTGCCATGGCACCGCATCACATATTATGGAAATGTGCTTCAGTCTAATGCATGGAAACAAATCCTCTTAGAAAAGAGGGAGCTAAGAGGCAAGAAAACAAGCTCAGTTGCTTAAGTCCAAGATAAAAGAAAAGTGCTTACATCAGATCCAGTGGAGGTAATGTCTATTAAATTTAACATAAAAAAACAACACATCTTAGAATAATTAAAAAAATCTTTGAACATACCATAACTGCTACTGTATCACATTTTCTAAGATGCTTTGCTGATGAAGACTTGCTATGAGGTATCAAGTTTAATCTTCTTTTTTCTATTTAAATATACCCTACAGTAAATTTTTTTCTTGGTTGTTCATCACAGATTTAGACATTTGCTGACTTAAAGCCCTTGTCAACATGCACATTTTAAAATGCATTAATTATATACACTTTTTGGCTTTCTATTTATATTAAAATGACTTAAAAAAAGCCAATCCAATGTTTATTGCCATGATTCGTCTCTAACTGTTATGCTCTAACACCAAATAATTTATGTATAATATTAACATAAATACATATTCCTGTGTTCAAGATAAAGTACTTTGTATTCATAGCTGTCTTTTTTCACTTAATATGTGTGGCAGCAGCTTAAAGATTAAGTTTTTATGTTCCTCTTTTGCATGTTGGTACGTACATAAAAGCATACAGTATTTAAACATGTTGGTGAAAGATACAGATTTCTTTAAGTAGAGATGCCAATTGTAGTCAAAACCTTGACCTTACATGTTTTATTGGCTGTTTTTTAGAATTCAGATACAATGACCTCTGACAGTTCATAATTATTTATTTTTAATTATTAACTGTTATTTATGTAAACCTTTGTAACTTATACCCCTATCTCACCTATGCGGTTTGACTCACGATGAGATGCGGAGTTAGGCACCGTGAGCCGCTGCGATTTTCCGCGACGTTCCACGAAGTTTTGTAAGGACCGCAAGCTTCCGCGAGGACCGGCAAAAAAATGTTTAATTTTTTGCGCGGAAGGATGGAAACGTACTCACAGCGCCAAAAACTCACGGTGAATCATGATGAACCGTACTTATGGCTGGCCACCGCGCGAAACCGCGTAGGTGAGATAGGGGTACACTCTCATTACAAGCATTTTTCATCCATATCTGAATTTAAGTGTGGATAATGCAAAAAAAAAACTTGGCTAAACAATAAGAGTGTGGATGAAAAAACATTACGTTGTACATCGGTACCAGTGCACCTTGGCGGGGATATTCAGAATTCAGGACGGGCTATGGCTTGGACATATCACTGGTAGGGGACAGATGTTCTGCTCTCAGGCTTACCTCATCATCATCAGCATCATACTGTGCATACTGCTGCTCCATCATCTCTCTTTGACGCCTCTCCTGTTCCAAAGTCTGACTGATCAGCTGAGCTACCTCACTCTCCTGCCCTGGACGCTCCCGGCCAATCACAAACCTGCGCAAGATAAAAGGAGCCAGTTAGCAGGCTACGGTTGTTATTGTTATTATGCTGGAATGCTTTATAGTTCTTCTGTGTGTGTTTAAGTGTGTGTGCGAGTGTGTATGCATATGTTTGTGTTTGCATGTGGGGCATATGTTTGTGTTTGCATGTGTGTGTGTTAAGTTATATGTAGTCTATTCAATATTCATTTAAGATATTCCTAAAACCTGTTATCATTGGTTTAAAATAGTAGCATGCTGGACACTATAACACAGACAGAACTGCAGCAGGTATAACTAGATGTTAGCTAGGTTGAAAAAAGAAAAATAAAATAAAATATTGTTGCAAACAACAATGAGCGTGCCCAAGCACCCTGCGCCATCGCCATCCCCTGGTTTGGTGCCGATCGTATAAATTTCCTAGAAGGAGTATATCAAATTCCTTTAGGTGCATTTTGGCAAACGAGGCAAAATAATTGACTTCCTGTTGAGTTAAGCACATGACATGCAATGTGAAATTTGTTCAGCTCAATGAGCTCTAAATGTCTACTGTAAGTGTGTATGATCTATGCAGCAAAATCTCGTGTGAGGTCCCCAAGCCATGCCGGGGGCCCAGATTCTCAGTCATCCCATTGGCAGCAGATTCCAACCTGTCTCCCAATTGTCGAGAGTTTTTGAGCATTTTAAGACCCCCAGGGGTTGTGTCAGGAAGGGCATCCGGCGTAAACCTGTGCCAAGTTGTAGTGCGGACTGGATATTCCGCTGTGGCGACCCCTTGCTGGGAGCAGCCAAATACATCAACCAAATACATAACCAACAACAACAACAAAAAGTCCAAAAAGCTGGGAAAAAAATCCCTAGGAAGACAATAGGGCCCTTGGCTGATGTCATAGTGCTTGGGCCCTAATAACTTAGCATTTGAGAAACTGTCAAGTGACCAATAAATCTAACTCTATTTTAGAGATTCCAACTCAATTTTTTTTTTCATTCTAAACAGTATTCTTGATTTACCTTTAAAAATTTATACATAACTTTGAACAATCATAACATTAATTTAAAAATCATTACATTTGAAAGTTATTTCGATAACTTTCTTTCAGGTGCTCCTGTCAAGGGGTTGCCATAGCGGACCATCTGAGCTTCACAAAACTGGGCACAGCTTTTACTGAGTCTTCCTGACGCAACCCTCCCATTTTATCCGGGCTTGGGACCGGCACTGCGTGCTATGGCTGCGTGGTAAAGGGTATGGAAACCCACTGGCAGCGGGGCTCGAACCTGGATCCTCAGATCCCCAAAGAACAAACAAGCAACATTAACCTTAGGTAAATGAGCCACCACTCACCCTTTAAAATTATTTCAATAAACAACAATGAGGAACTAATCTTGGTAATATAAAATAATTTTAAGGTTACCATTGGTCTCAGAAGCAGCTAAATGTTTATTTATTTATTTACTTATTTATTTATAATAGGCAATTTTTTGTGTTCCACCTTTATTTGCGCTGCACTCATTGCATCATCCCAAAATCCTTTTGAATTGTCTGAATAGATTCTGCAGAGGGATGTTTAAGCTAAATGCATATATATTCATATGCATATACTCACTCAGTCATTTTGAATATGACGGTCGCACAGTACACTGACTAGTACAGTGAAGTGGTCATTGTTCATGCATGGACATTCCTGTCCACTCGCCTCGGCTGTCAGGTTACAATGATGTCACGCAAACTGTTCTCGTTATATTAACAATGGCTGGACTTTCCCCCAGGTGCTTCTCCATGACCAATATTCTTTACTGTTGATCTGCTGCTCAGACTGTATGAACCACAGCAGAGCATTAAAATAATTGAGTGTTAAATTTGACGCTTTATTACAGGAATATTTATGCTTTTTAAATCAAAATCTACAGTCATATTTCTCTTTTGGTAAACTGGCTTATCTCACATTTTTCAGGACTATTTTTAAGCAAATGCTTGTGGGTTCACATGTGCAACAAAGGTAGTGATGTCTGGCAGGCCTGCAGGTATCTTTAATCAAAATGGTGTAATGCCACATGTCAGATCTCTCAATATATTCTGCAACCTACATTAAACCTTGTGCTACAGACTTCCTATATAAAAAGAGACAAGAATACTATCTATGCTCATTTCCCCAAAGTACTACATGATCTCTTGCCATTGTGTGAAACTAAAGCAGCAAGAGGACCTCATGATCGCTCTGTATCTGCACTCAGCCCTGAGGTACATCTGAAATATCAGCCGAGCAAATCCTCAGGGCTGCGTACTGCTCCTGGGGTTCTACAGCAAAGCTGACCTGGAAACAGGCCTGTGTGCCAGTGTTCACACATACACACTGGTCGTCAGATGTAAGTGTGCTTACTGAGCAGACAGGCGAGCCATTTAACCTCTTCTGCCAAAATGCTCGCAAATCTTTCCTGACTCAGAAACCAATCAATCATTCCTCGAGTCGGTTTTAATGCATCTGTCCAGTTAAATTCAGTGACCATTAAAGTAGATGTGGTTAGAGACTTGGATTAATTTCTAGGTTAAATATAGAACTACAGAAGAATCTGGGCCACAAGGCGACACACTCAATACAAGAAGGGGAATTCCTGAAGGGGAACGCAAATCAGAGAAAATGAAAAAAAAAAAAAGAACAGACAGGTTTAATAGAAAAACCTTGGATAACAGAACTAATAATGCTTTCTATGACAGGTCTCTAATGACCTATAAACATATTCTTGACATATCAAAGTATTTATTATGGTATCAAATTATAACAGTGTAAGCATTTACGTTTTCCCAGTGGGTATTAGGCAGTATTATTCATTAAACCCAGTTCAGAAGGTGCTGATAAATTTTCTATATTCTTTTCTATATTTCTAGCAGCAGTACCAAATAAAAGGCAAATCACAGGGTTATACTAAATTGGTGTTTTTAATACAGGATTGTTTCTATGGTAACTGCTAAATCATAAAGACCTTTATAGTGCATGTAATAAAAATGGGTCTAACAACAAATTTAACAAAGTACAAAAGTATAATGCTTGATGATGCTGGTAAAAAAAAACATTTATTTAACATTTCTGGAAGGTGATTTGAGGTAAAGCTGTTTTTTTACCACTCTGAAGGAACATCATCAGAACTAGGTGCCAGGGCAAGTTGCTTACGCTTTCCACAAAACTCCCAGGCTTGGGACTGGCACTGCATGTAGTGGCTGGGTAGTATGGGGTATGGCAACTCACCGACAGCAGAGCTCGAACCTGGATCCTTAAATCTCTAAACAACAACCTAGCGCCTTAACCACACGAGCCACCACTCCCCTTCCAAAATGATTTCAATAAATAACAATAGGAAACTAATCATGGGAATATGTGAATATAAGGGAATTCAAACTTAAACATCGCCGCTGGCACACTCTTGGTCTTAGGAGCAGCAAATTCTTCACATGCATTGAAATTAATGTTTATTTCTTTTCTTACTTATTTATCTATAATGGGCATGTTTAGCCCCAGGGAAGATGCATGTCTGGTACAGTAGGAATGCATATGCACTATGGCCAAGACCAAAGAGCTGTGCAAACACTGAAAAGCAATAATGCATAGCTACGAGGTCTGTCCCAAAAGTATCCAGCCATCTACAGTATTAACTGGATTACATGTAATTTACTCCTAATTACACTTCTAGTTATAGAGAGATAAATTTCCAGCACAACCATTTATCATAATGCCTATAATCTATTGTGACCAAATTTGTATATTTTTTATACAGTATACAGTAAATATGAAGTGTAAATTCAGTTACTGTTTCAAAAAAGTACAGCCTGTGACTGTGTGTCTATGAAATGCATTAAACAAACTGGAATCTTTTTGACTGTGTTGTTATAAATGTTTTATGAACACTACTGAATTATAATAACAGTTTAAAACACATAAACATATAGTAGAAATAAAGCCTAATGCATTTTTGTAGGTAACACTGTGCAACAATGTGTACACTGCTTGATTTATAGGTAACAATAGTTACTACTTTATATGACCTTCATAGAAATGATTACCACTGACCTGCTTTTACCACTATCAGTATTTGCTAAACAAACAGCTTTGGCGCACCTTATCCCAGAACAGAGCCAAGTGTTTCAGAGGTGTTGCAGATACAGTATATATGTACAATTACTTCTCACTGAGGAATCTTTATCCCAGCCAAGGCCAGCCCGTAGCAACGGCAGTCACCCAGGCCATGAAATGCTGGAGAGGAGTAGGGTGGATTTTGTTTGTTGCACGTTTTTTTTAAATAGTACTGCTATTTTTCTGTGATGTTATAATGATTTAAAACAGGTTATTTCTGTTTTTTTAACTCATTAACATTTACAAAATTTCACCTTTGCATTTTTTTGAATGAATCACTGAATCATGCTTTTTTTTTTTTTTTTTGGAAAAAAAGATTTGACTAAGTTTTATCACAGGCCCTTTTTAGGCCTGTTTAGTCTTTTAGCTAAATATTCTTCCATCTAACGGCTTCATACTGATACATGATGTATCCAGATGCTTCGAAATTAACTAACAGTCTATAGCTGGTATGGTTTAAGTCTTGAACTGCACCTGGATTAAAATTATCTTAAAATATTTTTTTTGCATTTGCAGCATTTCAATTAACAAGCTCTGTTTTCCACACTGTTGATCCCAGCTACTCCAGCAAGTACTGTATGTATGTCTAAACTGCAACTTCAATATTTATTCTAAAGAATACACTCCGCTGTTAATCTCTGTCATATACAGTGGGGCAAAAAAGTATTTAGTCAGCCACAATTGTGCAAGTTCTCCCACTTAAAAAGATGAGAGGCCTGTCATTTTCATCATACAGTAGGTATACTTCAACTTTGAGAGACAAAATAAGAAAAAAAATCTGGAAAATCACAATGTAGGATTTTAAATGAATTAATTGCTAAATTCTTCTGTAAAATAAGTATTTGGTCACCTAAAAACAAGCAAGATTTCTGGCTCTCACAGTCCTGTAACTTCTTTAAGAGTCTCCTCTGTCCTCCACTCGTTACCTGTATAAATGGCATCTGTTATCAGTGTAAAAGACACCTGTCCACAACCTCAAACAGTCACACTCCAAACTCCACTATGGCCAAGACCAAAGAGCTGTCAAAAGACACCAGAAACAAAATTGTAGACCTGCACCAGGCTGGGAAGACTGAATAGGTAAGGCAATAGGTAAGCAGCTTGGTGTGAAGAAATCTGTGGGAGCAATTATTAGAAAATGGAAGACATACAAAACCACTAATAATCTTCCTCGATCTGAGGCTCCACGCAAGATCTCACCCAGTGGGGTCAAAATGATCACAAGAACTGTGAACAAAAATTCCAGAACCACACGGGGGGACCTAGTGAATGACCTGCATAGAGCTGGGACCAAAGTAACAAAGTTTACCATCAGTAACACACTGCGCCATCAGGGACTCAAATCCCGCAGTGCCAGACGTGTCCCCTGCTTAAGCCCGTACATGTCCAGGTCCGTCTGAGGTTTGCTAGAGAGAATTTGGATGATCCAGAAGAGGACTGGGAGAATGTCATATGGTCAAATGAAACCAAAATAGAACTTCGTGTTTGGAGGAGAAAGAACGCTAAGTTGCATCTAAAGAACACCATACTGTACCTACTGTGAAGCATGGGGGTGGAAACATCATGCTTTGGGGCTGTTTTTCTGCAAGGAGACCATGACGACTGATCCGTGTGAAGGAAAGAACGAATAAAGCTATGTAATGAGATTTTTAAGTAAAAACCTTCTTCCATCAGCAAGGGCATTTAAGATGAAACGTGGCTGGGTCTTTCAGCATGACAATGATTCCAGACACACCGCCTGGGCATCGAAAGAATGGCTTCATAAGAAGCATTCCAAGGTCCTGGAGTGGCTTAGCGAGTCTCCAGATCGCAACTCCATGGAAGGTCTTTGGAGGGAGTTGAAAGTCCGTTGTTGCCCAGCGACAGCCCCAAGACATTACTGCTCTAGAGGAGATCTGCATGGAGGAATGGGCCAAAATACCAGCAACAGTGTGTGAAAATCTTGTGAAGATGTACATGAAACGTTTGATCTCTGTTATGGCCAACAAAGTGTATATAACAAAGTATTGAGATGAAATTTTGTTATTGACCAAATACTTATTTTTCACCATAATTTGCAAATAAATTCATTAAAAATCCTACAATGTGATTTTCAAGATTTTTCTTCTTATTTTGTCTCTCATAGTGGAGGTATACCTATGATGAAAATTACAGGCCTCTTTCATCTTTTTAAGTGGGAGAACTTGCACAATTAGTGGCTGACTAAATACTTTTTTGCCCTACTGTAAGCAATAATTGCAGATCCTCAGGAAGAGAAGTGATTAAAGAAAGAGTAGGGGAACATGGCACAGATAATATGTATAAAAATAGATTTGTCATGCTGTGCTGTCTTGGTGTTTATGAAAAGTGTGTTTTCTTTTAGTGAAAGAAATGCTTCCTTAGGACAAAGAGTCGCTTTGTTCCGTGTCTGAAGGCGCCTTAGTACACTAATGAGAGCTGTGGCCTTTGTGTTTCTCGCACACAAAAGAAGCAGAAAATAGCAACTGAAATTCTGAAATAATATTCTACATTAGCATAAATGATCAAGCTGCTAGTAATGAGAAGCCATTTCAGAATTATGTGTATATGCATACTTGAAACTGCATATTATTATATAATTATATTCTGGGATACAGAAAATAGTATATAATAGTATTATATACTATTTCCTATATCCCAAAATATTATTATAAAATATTTTCTGTGATTACTTGAATACTTGAGAGTCTTACCTGACCACACCTTGGGTGTTTCTCAAAACTGAGGCAGCAAAGCTCTGGGTCACACCCACCAGGCTGGTACCATCGACCTCCACAATCTGATCATTCACCTTAATCCTGCAAACCGGGATGTTATATATAAACATTTCATATAAACATGACAAAAATGCTTATACATTTGGCACTAATAAACAGGTCTGTATCGAGGACTAATTATAAATCAGCGGGAAGTATTATTATCACAGTTGTTTTTTTGTACACACATTGAAGCAAAACCATGACAAAGTTTCGAACTTAATTTAAGTTTAAACAATGAATTTCTACAATCTAAATTTGACTGGCTGAATTTTATAAAACTGAATAGTTTAATATGAATGTGACGTGCAGTTACACTGAGCGAACGTGTAAGGTGCTAGAGCATAAACTTTGTACATGTTGCATAACTTTACAACAAATCAGAGTCAAAAGCGGGAAATCAATGAAAAGAAATGGTAAGACTTTAGAACAGGACAAAACATAGGGCGAGATATACATAGCTTATCAACTAGGTAAAGACTGAAAGATTAGAAAACGGTTTCCTGGACATACAGGTTGAAATAAAGCTTGCAGCAATATCTCAAGCTGTAGTGCATTACAAGAAAACACATGATGAGGATGATGATAATACATCTTTTTTGTACACTGTGTGAAAGACCTAGACACTATATTAATTAAAAGTGTTATTATAGGTGTATTTTAATTATTATATCATTATTGAAAAAGCAAGTCCGACATTCTCTATAAACAGCGGAAGAGGTTTGCTAACGTCTTTAACAATCACAAACTGTACTTAAGACTATTGATATTATTAGGAAAAAAAAAATGGAAACACCATGAAGTTCCCACTGCATCCCATTTCATAGAAGAAGGTAGGAACAAGTTCTAAAAAGAAAAACGGGCATCCCCACGGTACATCTGAAATCATTCAACGCTCTTGCGATGCGTGCATCATGTGGTTTATACATTGTCACTGCGTATAGTGGTTGGGTAAAAATGACGTAACATGCACAGAACTTGTGTGAAGAACTGGATCCAGGATTTTTTATAAATTCTTCGAATGTGACAGAGGTGTACTGATAATCTGCTGCATGCGTGCCATAAATGTGGTAGAAGAACGTAATATGAACTGCTACAATGTTGCATGGACCTACCAAGTCTGAAGAGGTACTTGTGAAAGCTTGTTGACATCCCAGTGACACCTCAATCAGAACGCCATCCGATCTTTCCCATCTGCGTCACGCTTGTAATACCTTAATTAAGTCCCTAAGAGGTATTAGTTACGCTGTTAACTGGTCTATGCTGTCGTTAAAATGTCCTCAGGTTCTTTCTGCGTCTTGCTTCCACAATGTCCTTAACATGTCCAAAAATTCTTACTGAGTTCATCTAATTTTTTTGTAAACATTGTGGGAACATGGCTCAGTGTGACAGGGGTAAGAGATGTACTCACTGCTCTTTATATTATATATATAGATGGGTTTTTCATCATTTGTTTCTCGTTTTGACGGGGTCTTGCTTTACAATATACTGTATCTCTGCATGTATTACAAAGTACTAAAGCTGTCAGATACATAATAACAGAAAACAATTAAGGGACTGAAAAGGCAGTGTCAGTTTAACCAACACAGCACTTTCTTTTGACAATACTGTACTTGAATTATAATCATAATGTGGGGGTGTCAGTACAAGAGGACATTGAAACTCTTTCGATTTTGCTGAATAGCTTAAAATAGGTATACGTTAAGCCTGTCTACTGCCACAAAACTTCTTTTCTATAAACTCTCGACTACTGCATTTCACTTTTTTCTTCTTTTTGTTTAACTGCTTTACTGTTATTTGCTGCTTGCTAAACTAATGTCTCGAATCACTGGCTGCTTCTGAATACAAAGCTGCTGGCAAATCCACTCAGTTATACAGACAGGCAGGTGGCAGAGTGCTTGCAAGACAGAATGCTAATGTGTTCCTTATGAGCGTAGCAGAAACACAGCTCAACCTTCAGCCTTGCCTTAATGTCACACTAATAATCATTAGCTCTATTAGAAAGAGTGGGTATTAGAGAAAAGTTTAAAAATAAAAATTACCTCAGCAAATCTTGCCCAAAGTTGCACTATTAAACCCGCACAGTGCCAGACGGAGACTAAATAAAGGGTGGAGGAAATTACATTCAGGCCTCCTACAACCGTGGACCTGAGGGCAATCTTTCCAGTCGCACATTAATCTTCTCCCAAAAGCATCCTTACTCATATTTCAGCAAACTACTGTAGGCAATATGAGACAGAATACTGAATACTAGCGTTGTCTTTTTCTCTGAATAAACCGGTACAGTGATCTCTGGCATATACCAGCAACACTAAAACCATGCACATGTTCTCATGTTGTTGGACTACATCCAAGCACTATTAAGTTTCTCATGTAACAAGCTCCTTAACTCTGCTTTAATTCTGTTGGTTTCAGTTTAACTTACCCTGGCTAAGCAGGTAACCGGCTACAAGAAGGCCTCCCTTGCCTAAGGACTAGGCAAGGGAGCCAAAATCGTATAATGTTATAAATTTGTACAGTACATATACCCCTCTACACATTGTGCTTTGGTCTTTTTACCCCATCTCTTCTTAGTTTTTTCAAAATCTGTACCTTCCATCTCTCTCTGCTGCTCCACCTTCAATAACAGTCTTGACAAAGATCCCCAGTTTCTCCAAGCCTGCGTCGGCACCCACACCCATGCCAATAATGCTGATCCCCAGGCCATCGTCATCTGGACAGAAAAAAAACCCTGTAATGAGCATTCGTAAAACATTATCATGTACTGTAACAGTGGTGGCTGGTCTGACACTCGATAGGAGGCTAAAATCTAATATTAACAGAGCAATGCATTATATCATATTGTATATAGTGGCATTGATGGCATATTAAAGATTGATTTAGAGCAAACTATTAAATGCACGCACATACATGGCATGCAAGAAGAAAAATGGAGAGCACTTAAGTAATTCTGTATTTTTCTTACAAATGTATAATACAAATAATACAGTATCTATAAAAACGAGAAAGCTCAACTGTTAGACAGACAGACAGACAGACAGATAGACAGATCACCCTTTTCCAGCTCAACTGGGAAAAGTTCTAATTTTTCCACTCTCTTTTCCAGTTCGTACTCCGCTGAGGATGCCACAGGATCCACCTCCTCGTTCCTGCGATCGTAATCCTCATTTGAATAGGTATTAAAAACCTGCAGAGAAGAACAAGCAAACATTAGCTCATTAAAAGCACAGCCATGACTGTCTTTGAACAAAACTCTAAACGCCTGGCTTGTGTAGTGCACTAAATCATAAAGGAGTTACAAATGCTGCTGTTACAAACTTTAAGATCTACAGTATGCAGTAGCTCTTGGGTCCAGTTTTTATGTTCAACACTAAAAATGAATAGTGGTATATAGAAATGAGTATTAAAGTTATCTCGGGTGGGGGGGGTGGTGGGTTAACTGAGCAGAAAATATTGTCACTGTTGATCTGGTTTGGACCCATAACAAAAGTCAGCTTCCGAAACACAAACAGTCGCTTCCCATCCTGTCAGAGTACTGTAAGTGATGGCGCGGAGCAGTGGAGTGTGAACAACCCGTCATGCAGAAAAAGTCTCACCCACTCATGGCATCTCGCACTGACCTCACTATCGTAGTTGCACCAGCTCAGGAAGCAAACGGGGCCCTTAAGCACATTAAGTTGTGCCATATATACAGTATAGTGCATAAATGTAATTTTTAGATCACAACTTCCGATGGTGATAATGAAAATATCACTTTGTGCAACAGTTATGAACATGCTTAGACATTAAAGAGGAAATACTGTAATACATCCAATGGTCATTATGCAGGGAGGTAGTAAACAGACATCTTTCTCAGTTCTATCAAGCAAGGTCAGTTAGCAATATTTAAAAGAATAACAGAACACAGTTATAAAAGTAGAAACCGCCATCACTTCTCTATTTAAATACCAACTACTTCTAATGCACTTTTTCCAGCGTTTTACTAGTTCTTGGATACCATCGAGCTAGAAAGTTTTCTCCGTGCACCAGAGCTGCCTGTTTCATGCCTGAAACGTTGGCCTCCAAGGAACTCTTTAAATATCCCAAACATAAGAAAATGGCTTTGAGGGAGGTCAGAACTGTATGGGGGATGTGCCAATAACTCTCAGCCAAGTTCTGTTAATGTACAAGTTGTGTGCATGAATGATTGTGTCTACCGTTCCCACGGACAGATGCGTCTCTTCCACAGGTTGGCGACAAGTTATTTATCGATTTTCAAGGATGAGATGTTCCACTCAGTGAACGTTTACAGGAATGACTGCAGTCACCTCAGTCAGGATTGTCATTCACGGACATACAGCCGTCTTTTAAATGTTTGCACCATTCAAATGGTTTACTGCAACTAATAGACTCATCATTATACTGTGCTTGAAATGTCGCCTTCATGCACAAGAAATTTAAATGCCCTTGTATTTAAATACAAATCATTGTATATATTATAAATCATTGTATAATGAAAACACTATAACAGTAATTACTGTAAAGTTTTCAGTTTAGAACCATGCAAATTATCTTAATCTGATCTGAGACATTTTGTACTAGATGAGGAAAGAGCTGTCTATATTGGCAGATATGAAAATAGTCTATTTATGTTTAATCTCATGCCCCATCCTGTTCATGCACAGTTCTGTATATAAAAAGGATATAGATTGATCTAAATACTGTAAAAAAAAATAGTGTTCTACTGAAATTTGCTGCAAGTGTGACATTTTTAAATATGGCAACTGGCCAGTGAAGACATCCTACCTCAAATAAACTTTTTTCTATATTACAATAAAACTGTATTTGACTAGGGTACTGTATTTTGCACTATGCACAGTTTGCACAGTGTTAGCTGCATCAATTCTCTAAGGTACGCTGTTGTGCAGTTCTATAGGAAATTGTCTCTATTCTACCTAGAGACACAATTATCATCAGATAAATGTAGTAAGTATACGTAGTAAGTGTAAGTGTAACAGAACTCCGCCTTCTTTTTTATGTGTTATGTTATGTTTAATGGTAGTTATTTATGGTTGGCACATTAATGACACTTGGACATGTAGCATACTCTTTGCGTAACAAAAGCTTGCTTAAGACTTTTACACATACAGTATATACAGTATGTGGATGAATTGGAAAAAAATGGAATTAACATAAAAGGCACACACTCACTCATCATCTATACCGCTTTATCTTGTGTTCAGGTTCGCGTGTGGGCCTGAAGTCTATCCCAGAAGACTTATGGCACGAGGCAAGATACTGTACACTCTGGACAAGATGCCAATCCATCACAGGGCACGCACACATAAACAAACTGACACACCCATTAACACACTAAAGGCAATTTGGGAATGTTAATTAGCCTAACTTGCATGTCTTTGGACTGTGGGGGGAAACCAGAATACCCGGAGGAAACCCACCAAGCACGGGGAGAACATTTATTGCTCCCGCAAAAACATTTATTGAAAAGTAGTATCAAAACATATGATTAAACACGATCCCAACCAGGGTGACTCAGAACCCACTGCAGTCATTCCTGTATAAATAACGTGTCGCCAACACTATCATTCACATGCACCACTTGCACATAACAGGATCTCGGCTGAGAGGTTGCCACATCCCCTGTCCAGTCCTGACCTCGTTCTAAGCCATTTCCACATGTTTGGGCCATTAAAGGAGCTCCTGGGAGTGGACTAATGGAGCAGGTGATTAAATACAGAAAAAAAGGTCATTTTCACTCTTTTAAATTATTTCTTATTTAGCACATTCAGAAGTCCTGGTTTGACCTGAATGCCTTTTTATATATAATTACTCATTTCAATAATTCCATTTAATTTCCATTCAATAATTTTACATTTAACAACCTCTTCATTGGTTTTGTTTTACTTAAAATGAGGCAAATTTTAACAGAAACTTAAAAAATGCATACTTTGCAGTCTTCTTAAAGGCTACTTAACTTAATTATATTTAGTTCCTTCACTACGTATATTTAATTAGAAACTAAAGATGAAATATGACAGTTTATCAGTCAACAATTTCACATTTAATTAAAGTAATGGCACCTGAAAATAATAGTATTGTACTGTATATAGCATTGATATACAGTAATATGAGTGACAGGTTCCTACTTCCTTTAGTTTTAAGGGTAACAATGTTTTTTTTTTGTGTGTTTAGATCCTGTCTCTGTTTGACTGTTCTTTTATGAGATCCTTCCTTAAATGTGGTAACCTGTTCAGTCTTCATTTATTCATTGGTTTGTCTACTCATACATTGGTGTTTCTATGTCTGGTCTTATTGCATTTCATGCACACCCTGATGCAATTAAGTCTCACGATTAGTGACAACTATATCAATTTTAAAAACAGCCAATGGTTTCATTAAGACAATATATAAATAAAGAAATCTAAATTAGAATTCCGTCAACAAGACGCGTAACAAATCAATGTATTCACTTGCTTGTCATTCCTAACACGAAGTGGCACATCCCCTCAACACCTACTGATGGTTGGTGAGCTCTTGGTTGTCATCTATCATCACATTAGCACTGCACATTCACTTCAAGGCTCCAGCCAACTGCCTACCATGACAAGCTGTCACTATCACCAGAAATACCAGCTTTGTTTAAATCCTGTCGAACCATAAAACCGTCCCTGCTATCTTTTCCGTGAAGAAAACATTAAGAAAATAGAGCCATCCTATGCAGGACATGTCCTAAAAGCGGATGGTGTGAAAGCATTCCTAATGAAAGAAATTGAAACGAAGGATTGAAGGAGCAGCTTCGCGAATAGGTGATATGAGAAGAAGCGTTGACACTGTGCGCTTCCCAGCATCAATAATGCAGCCTGATCAAGCAGCATGCATTATTGAGGTACCACATTGCAGAACAATAGAAGTGCGTATGAGCCCGTTCACTCGATTCAGTCTCTCCTCAAGTTTAGAAGGAGCTGCGATAGAGTGTACCTAAATTTGTAAGAACGCAGAAACATTAATGAAGACAGTGAACATCTATAAATGTACTCAATCCTGAGGCAAAAAAATAAATAAATAGGTTTCCTGTATTTTCAAAATCATGGCAGATGTAGGATGATGCAGGGTTCATATGCCATATAACATGCCAACGATCTTTAAAATACAGTGAGAAAAAGGAGGGAGGTAGAAGTGTGAAAAAGAGCAGGACAGAAAGAGCGAGAAAGATATGTGTAGGTGTGTGAGATACAGAGAGGAGGAATCATGAAGCAGTGCTCCCAAGAGGAAACGCTGCTCTAATGGCGTGCTCAAATGTGATTCTTGCATTCGCTGAGTCGACACGTTCTCCTGTCAGTGGAGGACTACCAGAACATTCCACACACTATTAAATGAATTTTTCCTGCTCTCTGCTGGGCCTGGCTACACCCACAATGCCCATGTCCAACTAAAAATGGCATTCAGCCTCATTGTCTGTTGTTCGGCTGCCAGATGTACAGTAGCATCTTTAAAAAGGCTCACCGGTCCGCCAAAGGCATAAGGGCATTGACGTGAGGGGTGAGCTCATCTGTGGGATTCCTGAATGTTCATTGATCAATTATGTTCCTGGTTCACATCAGTTCAAAGACTTGGACAAGCGGCAAGGACATGCATTTTATGTGCAAACTTTCAGGGTCATTTCGGATTCAGAAATCTGAAAAAAGTGGCGATTTTATTAGTTAAGATGCTTCAACAAATTAACATCTTTTCTTGTGTAAGGATATAGAGATGGTTTTGCATGCTTTTATTAAATCTTACATTGACTTTTGCAATTCCCTTAACATGGGGGTTAGTATTTGCTTTCCCTTCTGCAAGTGTTACTGGCATAAGATTACAAGGGAGAAAATTTTACCAGTTTTACTCTCCACTGGTCAGGTATGGAATAAATTTTTATTTTATTTATTATTAATTTTTTCTGTCATACAGTATGGTCACACTTAAATACCGGAGATTTTTTGGTGTTTACCCTAGACTGCAGAATACGCTACATTTTAGAGCAAGATTTAGATCTTCTTAAAGACCAATCTTTTCCCATTGGTATATTGTTGTCCCTAGTCTCGTGATTTTCCTGTCATGTATCTATTTAGACATTTAATAATGGGATTCATGCTTTGTTTTATCTTTTAGTGTGGTTTTGTTTTACCCTGTCCTGTACTGTGTTGTAATGTGATTGTGTAATTCCTCAATGTAATTTAATGTAAATGTGAATTCCTCTTAGCTGTACGGCACTTTGATCAGCTTGGGCTATTAAATGGCTCTAGAAATAAAATCAAACTAATTCTTATAAGTATCTTTTAGTTCATGGATCATTCATGAGCAATTAGTTTTGTTTTGTTTTTTACGTCTTTAACGTGACTCAGAAGAACGAGTAGTCTCGGAGAGACTGGACGCGCATGCGTAAAGCGTTGCAAAACCTCCGTAGTTTAGGTACAGAAAACAAAAAATGAATAGTTACCTTTGAGTCTTTGGTCCAAATCGTTCTTTTGTCACGTAACTCCCATAGACGCTTAGCAGTGCAGTACACAGGAAAGAATTTAACGGTTTTCAATAAGTCTTCAAGACCTAGTCATTCGTTCTTTTGTCAAGTGACACCCATGGACGCTATGCAGTACAATAGATTAAAAAAATCGACTCGGACCAGAAGATACTGTATAAGAGGTGAGCTGGTCATTCTAATTATCATAATATGTCCTTAGCTGCATTGTGATTTTTTATTAATGGAACTATAGCAAAATTTGTGTATGTAGACGTTTTGGGGGTCTGTTTATTAAAAAAAGCTTTTTTATTTTATTTCTGATTAAAGAACGTTTACTGATTAAAGAAAATTAACTAAATGGCTCAAAAAAGATTCGCTCATTTTGATGAAAGAGATTTAAAGAACCGAGTAACTAAACTGATTTAAACTTCCCATCACTAATATCTTTATAACCCTAGTCCGTCTAGGAATACCACATGTATATTTTTATATGTTTAAAATTAAACCCAAAGTCTAACCAAGAATAGTTTTTTTTCTGAATTTCTATTATTTTTGTAAGCATTATGCTCCTGGAAACTCCATCACAAGGAATGATGTAACTGCATAGTGCAGTACCACATGTTCATGGGCTTTGTTTATCTAGCGTCTTTTATCTCTGACCGAGCCCTCACACCTATATCAAAGTGAAAATCTTTTAAAACAAGCTTTTATAACAATTTAATCTTCATACAAGACTAGACTAAACAAAATCAAATAGCGCACCTCCTAGATGAAAATCTATTCATATCCTGATGCATCATTTGTGCACACTAAATATCGTTCGATTGATCTAGGTGAACTCTTTAAGGTTCTATGTAGAAAGAATGTGTTTTAGGGAGCACTCGTACAAAGCTGAGCCCTTTACAAACCTTTCCACTTTTCTTATTGATGAATCATAGACTCCAAAAAGACTCTTACAGCCAAGGGCTACCTAAAAATTACTTAGATAAGAAAGGCAAAGTTATAGCAGTTTCTAAAGTTTACCTGGCATTCATTCCAGGGAGAATCCTTGACATATTGTGTAGTTACTAAAAACCCTTTATTTGGATTTTAAATAACTTAAACTATTATCATTATTTCAGTTTATTGTCGCTGGAATATTTGACCCTGAAATGAATGATGCGCTGTAAATGTGTAAAAATACATGGAATGCAATTAATTAAATATTTAGCCTAAAGGAGATAAATTTTGAATTGGAGGTCACACTTTACAGTAATAAAAGATTATCTGAATATATTTGTAATATACATGTTTATATATCAACAATATCTTTGCCCTCTTTTTACACCTGTTTGTATATTTTTCTTACATTATATTATATTGCATTTAACACAAAGAAAATGTTATCTTTTTAATTTTAAAGTCAGTGTCCTATATGCTACCTGCTTCTCTGACAGTCCATGACATGTACAGTCGACCCAGGTACCTCTACTAATATGAATGCACCAACATTCAAGTTTAGAGACTTTTGTTCATAACTGTGAACATAAAAAGAACTATCTCAGTGTAGTGAGTACAAAAAGTACTGACATAGCTTTTAAAATTAAACTGCCATCTCTGATTATAGGTCTTAAAAGAAAGGCCCTTTAATAATTGTACAGATAGTTAAGCTTCATTGTTCTAAAGAGGTTCTACTAGGCATTACATCAAATGTGAATAAAAGAACAATATTTGTTAATTCCAAGCTGTTGTAGAGGGTACAGCATGCATGAATGCATATTTGATTTCTATGCTGTAAAACTGTCATGTGAGCGTCTCATATTGTCGGTTCCCTTTTGCTGTCGCTCTTTCTCTTCCTCTATTCCAAGAAAGATCCTCCCTGAACAACATGGGCAGTCATACAGTAGCTGCACCACCATCCATCTCTTCCCTCCCACTCTCTTCATTATGCCTCCGCTCTTTTACTCCTCCTCTCGCCTGTCCCAGCACTCAGCACCATTCTGCTCTCCTCTATTAGTATTCATCTAATGCAGCGCTGAGCCAGGAAGCCTCTGACCACATTGCTGGGGCCCAGGCCAAAGATTAACCAGGCAGTGGGAAAGGGAAACAAGAGAGAGGGCGCAAGGCAGGAATGATGGAAGAAGTAGAAAAGAGGAAAGAGCTTGGAGAAATAGAGGGCTGGAAGTACATTGGTATTGATGCCCAACGTTAAAAAACACTTCAGTTTGACCCATCACATTATATTAGGCTCCTTCACCGTCACCTTACACTCTTACCACATTGTTTATACCCAAATATGCAGCTTTAGCAAGACATATTGCATCCACAGATAAACCACTCCTCACATATACATTCTTTATTACTTTCCAGGGGTCATATAAAGCTGACTTACACCAAACGACGGGTCCAACACTGGTCTTTAGAGTATTACAGCACTGACAGGAGACCTACAGTAGGCTGAAATAATGGTTTATGCTACTGTAAAATATATTGTATAGATAAACCAAAATTATTGTGTTGTAAATTGCTAATACTATTAATATTAATAAAACTCGGTCGCTACTATTTCCAGTTGCATTTATATATCTTTTTTTGTTTTTGTTGTGTTGTATCCTATAGCATCTCTCAGTGAGTGTTGGTTTTCAAATTTGTATTAATTTGTATACTCCCTCTGGACAGGACCTGGTTGAGGCACACGAGCAAACCACAAGCCAGTTTACTGATACTGTACATACAGTGATGGTGATATTCAAATTCACCTTTCCCAGATTTAAAGCTACAATGCACTGGATCATTTGTTGATTTAAAAATAAAAAAATATATAGTAACATCAGTTACGGGTGGAAATGAAGGAATATTTATTTTGTTCCCACGCTGCACTGAGTCACCCTAATAAAAACATCATTCACAGTAATAAACAGTAAGAGCTACTGTATAGAGTCAGATTTGCAGAGAGTTTTCAAACACAGGCCATTTAAAATGTCTTTGACGTCATTGTACTCAAAATAAGTACAATCACAGATCCACACCCAGGTTCCCAGAAGGCTGCAAACGTAAAAACAGGAAAAAATATTATTTTTGTTTTTAATGAAGACTTGCTGGCTTGTATAGTATGTGTAAACAAAACAGGTTAGGCTGCAACACTGACAATCAAGTCAATGATTCACAAGCAAAACTTTGCTGGATCACAACAAAACACAGGCAATGGAAGCAAACTAAGCAGGCAATATTACTAAACTGACTAGTAGACAATCTCGTTTAAAGATAGTGGGGTTGCTAAAAAGCTTACATACATGCATGAAATGAAATTTTGAAAAAGGTTTAGGTTATTTAAAAACTCCTGTAATACTGAAGAAATATATTCATACATTCTTATTTGATTGTATAAATATTCTATTTTGGGTATGAAATGGTTTAACTCATAATCCTCTCTTTGTTTGTTTCCCCTTTGTGTGCACCTGTTTTGTGTTCCGGTAGCGGCTCCTTGCAGCCACTTTTGGGCTCGGTGTGAATTCTGTCCTGTTTGTTAGAATCGTTAGTGTTTTTTGGGCTCCCAAATAAATTTTTCGTTTACACCTCGGTATTGATTCTTAAGCACTGTTAACGAGTCATCAGCATTAGCATCGCCTCCTTTCCCCTTTCTGCAGCCTTCCACAGCCAAAAATCCTCTTATTAAATGTAAATGAAAGTTAAATTTTAATTAAAAAAAACGTGATGATTAAAAACGATTGAAAGATAAATTACATGTTGAAGTCTGATGCACAATAAAGATCTAATTATCATTATTTTTCTAATGATCATTTTAATCTGTCTGTAAATTGATCATTTCTGTTCATTTCATAATAAATTATGATGAGAAACTGACCATATATTTTTATTCCTAAAATATATACATGTATATTTATATATACAATATGTGGTTTGGTCCTTTGATTTATTTATTTAATATGGGACGGTATAACATCATTATCATATCATTAACACCTCGGTAATAGTCAGTACTGTCACTGTAATTTCGCTTCATGTCATTAGCAACGGTACAGATTCGTTATCATTTCTTTAGGACTTGGTATAACATTGTTAAATTTCTAAATGGCTCGATACTTAACCGTCATCATATTGCTAACACTTCATTATTGCCTCATGTCAAAACTGACTGTAGAGTCGTTTTTATGTCCTTACGGATTAGTTTAAATTGCTAATGGCTTGATATGTGCCCGCTATGCTTGAAAAATTAACCTACAGTGGTGTGAAAAACTATTTGCCCCCTTCCTGATTTCTTATTCTTTTGCATGTTTGTCACACTTAAATGTTTCTGCTCATCAAAAACCGTTAACTATTAGTCAAAGATAACATAATTAGACACAAAATGCAGTTTTTAAATGAAGGTTTACGTTATAAAGGGAGAAAAAAACTCCCAATCTACATGGTCTTGTGTGAAAAAGTGATTGCCCTTCCTTGTTACAAAAAATAACTTAACTGTGGTTTATCACACCTGAGTTCAATTTCTGTAGTCACCCCCAGGCCTGATTACTGCCACACCTGTTTCAATCAAGAAATCACTTAAATAGGAGCTACCTGACACAGAGAAGTAGACCAAAAGCACCTCAAAAGCTAGACATCATGCCAAGATCCAAAGAAATTCAGGAACAAATGAGAACAAAAGTAATTGAGATCTATCAGTCTGGTAAAGGTTAAAAAGCCATTTCTAAAGCTTTGGGACTCCAGCGAACCACAGTGAGAGCCATTATCCACAAATGGCAAAAACATGGAACAGTGGTGAACCTTCCCAGGAGTGGCCTGCCGACCAAAATTAGCCCAAGAGAGCAGAGACAACTCATCCGAGAGGCCACAAAAGACCCCAGGACAACATCTAAAGAAATGCAGGCCTCACTTGCCTCAATTAAGGTCAATGTTCACGACTCCACCATAAGAAAGAGACTGGGCAAAAACGGCCTGCATGCCTGATTTCCAAGGCGCAAACCACTTTTAAGCAAAAGAACATTAAGTTCACTCAATTTTGCTAAAAAAACATCTTAATGATTGCCAAGACTTTTGGGAAAATACCTTGTGGACCGACGAGACAAAAGTTGAACTTTTTGGAAGGTGCGTGTCCCGTTACATCTGGCGTAAAAGTAACACAGCATTTCAGAAAAAGTACATCATACCAACAGTAAAATATGGTGGTGGTAGTGTGATGGTCTGGGGTTGTTTTGCTGCTTCAGGACCTGGAAGGCTTGCTGTGATGGATGGAACCATGAATTCTACTGTCTACCAAATAATCCTAAAGGAGAATGTCTGGCCATCTGTTCGTCAAATCAAGCTGAAGCGATCTTGGGTGCTGCAGCAGGACAATGACCTAAAACACACCAGCAAATCCACCTCTGAATGGCTGAAGGAAAACAAAATGAAGACTTTGGAGTGGCCTAGTCAAAGTCCCGACCTGAATCCTATTAAGATGTTGTGGCATGACCTTAAAAAGGCAGTTCATGCTAGAAAACCCTCAAATAAAGCTGAATTACAACAATTCTGCAAAGATGAGTGGGCCAAAATTCCTCCAGAGCGTTGTAAAAGACTCGTTGCAAGTTATCGCAAACGCTTGATTGCAGTTATTGCTGCTAAGGGTGGCCCAACCAGTTATTAGGTTCAGGGGGCAATTACTTTTTCACACAGGGCCATGTAGGTTTGGATTTTTTTTCTCCCTAAATAATAAAAACCCTCATTTAAAAACTGCATTTTGTGTTAACTTGTGTTATCTTTGACTAATAGTTAAATGTGTTTGATGATCAGAAACATTTTGTGTGACAAACATGCAAAAGAATAAGAAATCAGGAAGGGGGCAAATAGTTTTTCACACTAGTGTAAGTGTTACCGACCACAATAACTTCGGAGCCGTTTTAAATTTAAATCGTGAGAGGTCGGTAGCAGATTCGGCTGAATGGAATAGGGGTATTACATTTTACTAAATAAATACAATGTTGAGTTTACACACTTGTTTTCTACCACGACAAATATATTACAGGTGTGGTACAATAGTGTTTTTCCCCATCAAAGAGAGCAAAGCATCCAAACCTTATATTCAGCAAATGTAAATTTAGATTAAATGACTTGCTTGTTCATTTGATTGTTTGCTTACCTGCCTAACTGACCTACTGACTGACCTACTGACTGATTGATTGATTAATTGATTGATTGATTGATTGATTGATTGAAGGAGGGGTATTAAATACTGAGCACTGCATGCCTCTGGAGCTGTAAAACTCTGGAAACCTTTTACAACAACAACTTCCCCATGGCAGGCATAAATATTAATATATGGATATATTCATGTCACACAGGCCCATATTCTGCATACAAACCATGCCCTTCAGTTAAGTCTGGAAAAGGAAACTCAAACATTTTTTTTCTCTTTTACTTTGAAGCAAACTGCTGATTCTGACTGCAACTTATTTCCCCAGGAACACACTTTGTTCAACTCTTTAATCTTGGGTGTGAGGCGGTACCACTCCTTTACAACCAATAGACATTTCACTAACACAGTGAGAGAGTCTCCCTGGGTACAGGCCTAAACAAGAAACTCTGGAAATAATAAACAACTGCTTCCTTCATATCTCACTCCAAGGCATATCAGATAGCAAATGAACTTCTCTGTATATACTGTACTGTGCATCCATTTTTGAAACAGACTGGCACCATGAAGTTCATGAATTCAAACCCTGAATCATGATTTACCAAAACCACCTCGAATCCAAACCTTTCATTGCGCTTATTTATACTATTGAAAAGTTCTTCCTTCTATCTAAGATGAATTTGCACAATCTTCCCTCTAGACATGGTGCATGTAAAGCAATTTAAAAATGGCTGTCTAAAAATATTTCCCTAAAAACATGAGGCGTGTGAATTATTTTTGTGTCACACTGTGTAAACTGAGCTCAGTACAACTCCGTGTACAGCCTTCTCATATAGCCATAGGGTCGAATAACAATGCAGGACAGTGTGTCAGGACTGAACAGAGTCCTTTTTTTGTACGCACAACAGAGTGAAAACAAAGCCTGTCTCTCTGAAAAATCCTGAACTTAAGGTAGAGTGGGAGTACCCGCTCCTGACACAGCCAGCCAAGAACTTTCCTGACCAAAAGAACCACAGTGATCGCTTCTGTTTTGCAAACTGCTAAGAATTCAACTCTATATGAGGTCAAGTATGACGTAAAACTACTGTACAAAAGGCAAACTTTTCCCACAGGATTTCAACGTGAAATTTTATGTAATAACAATGGAATAGAATATCCATGGAAAATTCATTTAAAAAGTCATTTATAATGTAATAGCAATTCCAGGTAGTGTAGCTTCTTCCAAGCTAGAAATGTTGAAAACCTTTCTTAGAAGCCTGGACTTTGCCTAAGGAAAAATAAAAACCAAACTGCATGTGTTTTGTTCAGTTCAAGGATTTTAATTCTGCTCCTTTTAAAATATTGCACATTATTATAAAAAAAAAAAAAAGGAATATACCTTAGTCATTTCTGTGTACCACATCTGTCATGTATAGGCAACATGTAATCAGTTGTATTGAAAAAATCCAATTGCTAGAAAATCCTCATGAATTTTTTAAGTAAAGGTTTCTAGTGACTAACAACTATAGCAGACTTTTTTTTGCCGTAATAAGATACCAAACAAACATTAAGTCTGGTCATGCCCCCTCTTTTTGCCCAGCGTTTCTTTAACAGTGGGGCTGCCGCCTTTACATGTCAAAAGCCATGAGACAGTTCGGTTGGCACAAAAGTTAAAAACAGGCTCCAGATCCACCATAACTCTGACTAGCTTACTGAAAATGACTGAAGAAATTAACATGATTAAAGGAAGATTTCAATAATCTGATTTTCTCACAAGTGCTTAGTAAAAGAAAAAAAAGAGAGGAAAGATTTTAACCTTCCCATGAACCTTATTTTTCAGTTTTGCCATCTAGATATTATCCATAATCCAGTACAGTTAATCCTTTAAATGAACAAAATAAACATTTCCTTCAGTTATGAAGTGTATATACAGTATATACAGTACACAACAATTAACAAATATTTCACTCAAGCAAAATATTCTACATTTCCATAAAATTATTATTGTTATCACTAAAAAGCCATGCTATGATTAACATTTCCATCAAATTATATGACCAGAGATCAGCCCATAATCCAAAGCTGGGGGATGTGTCCTCGCACATCTCCTATGGAGAATATTCTCAAAGCTCTCTCTGCATTTGTGCATCTCATCCTCTGAGCCTGAGTGACAAAATCTGTTGCAAAAGCACAAAAAAAGAAATCTCTGACTCACAAAGACCCAGTACGTATCTGGTGCCTTCTAAAAATAAAGTATTCAAAGCAGGTTGTTAGCAGGCCCCATGCAAGGCTACAGTACTAAAGAGCAAGTTCTTCTGCAAATATAATGTGGATATGTGTTCCAGAACATTTTTAGAGGTATGTTGTAATTTCATTGTGAATCCAAAACCTGGCAGTTAGCAAACACAAAGCCAGAAGTTCAGAATAACTGAATCAGATCGTTTTTTCAATCAAATTAAAGCTGACTTCTCAAGTGCTCAAGTGAAGTGAGAACTCAAGAATTTACACTACAGAAACTCTTAAGGAACAAAACCGACACCAATAAAGCACTTCAGGTCTGACTTCACATCCTTCACCTTTGGTGATAAAACACAGGCAACACATCTATTTTTTGTATATACAATAATGCGTGCAATAAATGAAACAAAGACAGGATATTATCTGTAAGAGCATTATCACATTGTGACATGACCTAATAAAGACTGAAAAAAAAAAAATTGGAACAAATGTGAAACTATTACCTATTACCCGTTTTCTATCTGATCTGCTGTATATTTCTGTTCAGTAGTCATGCAGGTATAAACTAAATAATGGATAGTCTACAGGTTTCTGTAATAAAATTGATGGATCAAAGAGCAAAGTGTGTAATTACTAAGTCATTTTAGCACTCATTCAATTGCTCTGGAGCTTTTCAGATCCACTTAATTTAATGAAGGAATCAAGATGTTCCAACCAAAGCCAGCATTTTCTGATGCAATATTTTGTCACACCTTTAAAATGCTGTTCAAAGCACTCAGAAGACAAGGACGCTCAAGAGCACACATACACTCTCCTAACTCTTGGACTGGAATGCCTGATTATGCATGCCACCTTAATCTATGTAAATGTCTGAAATCACATCATGAGCATCAAGTATCTCTCGGGTTACGTTCACATTACCAGACTGAAAAGACACGGATCTGTATTTTTAAACCCTAATATAACAAAGATTTTTTTAATGGCTGTCTTGACACACAAATCTGATGTTTTTCAGATCAGAGCTTAGACACTTTTATAAATGGTCCTAGATCAGATACGTATCAGATATGTTGCCATATGACTTGAATGAAAAAAAAATCATGCAAATTTAGTGCATATATAGGGCGCTGACATCATCAGTCAGCACCAGCATCGTAGGAATTTAATAGCAGTGCTAGCAATAGCTGCTAAAACAGCTAAAACTGAGGCAAAAGGTGTTCTCTATTCTTCTGCACCTAAATAAATATAGACTGCTATCCTTCAGCGCAAAATCAAAAGCATAGTTTTTGCTGAAATTTCATCTATTTTTTGGGAATGAATGAGTGGTTGCACAAATACTGCATGACATGTCATAACCCAGATAGCACAATTAGACGTATCGTTTTAGAGAACACAAGCATTTGCATTGGAGTAAAATAAATAATCACTTTTAATTATGAATAAGAACTTTTATTCATAAGAAGTTTATCTGGTGTGTCAAATCATGTAATTAATAATCAGTGTTGGGTGTAATGCATTACAAAGTAGAGTACTTTGGACTACTTTTTTAAAGTAATCAAAACTCTAATCCGTATGGCCTCCGTGTGGCGCAGTGGTAAAGTGCTCGCCCTATCATCCAGAGATCGCGAGTTCGATTCACGAGTGATGCTGTAACCTTTCGTAGCCAGAGGCCAAGAGAGAGCTGATTGCCCGAGCTCTGTCAGAGAGGAGAGATGAGAGACAGCCATACAGGCCGTCTGTAAGGTCACGCAAGCGGAAGGAGTGGGTTCTCCAAATGCTGTTCTCTGAGTGTGTTACGCCGCCCCCAACGGTGCGTGAACAAGCTTAATGTGGGAGCCCCCTAGTGACGTGGAGGAATTAGACACAAAAGAAAGGGAGAAAACCGGGGGGGAAATGTTAACCATTCTTCAGACAATTTATGTATCCATGAGCCAGACAGCAGTAATTCCGTTAGTGTGTGTGTGTGAAAGTCATCCTTCAAGCCCTGCCCCCGCCCCCTCTGTTATTTTTTAACAGTTAACAGATTATGGGCCAAACTTCGCTGAGTGATGATGCTAGAATAATTATAAAAGTCTTGACTAAAAGACTTAATGATAGTTATTCTGTAATGCAATTAGTTACTTTAAAAAGTAATGTTCCCCAACACTGTTAATAATGCAGCTGCTGACGAGCTGGACACGGTTAAAAACCTGGTTAAAGGTTGGAACTACACATTGCACTGCCCCTTCCTTGTCCTCTTTGAAAGTGGTCATCTTTGTGCCCTTATGATTTAAGGGCATACAAGTCAATATTAATACAATATTTGACAATATGTAATTGTAAGCGTTTGGCTAAAAGTGTCATTCTCTATATTGTCAGTATTTTATTGTTCTGTGTTTTAAACTTGGCCAATATCTGGTTTTGATTTTCAATACAACATGTTAATTTGCATGGAATATACAGTATATAATCATGTAGTTATGTCTACTGCCCATTTCATAGGAGGTAAAATACAGTATAATCTTTAAGACCGGCCTTTGCACAGCACACAGACAATTACTTAAATTACACACAATTACACACAAAAAAAAGAAATTTACAAAACATTATAACAAACTCTCGCAAAAACCTGTCAGAAAGCTGCTAAATAAAGTGAGCACTTTTCACTGAAAGGCTCATGACTCAAAACTTTTCAGACACAAGGCTGGAAAAGCTTCGGAATAAGAACGCAGTAATCTATTTAAAGTAATATGACCAAATTTTACTTATATACAAACGTTTTAAATATTGACATTAACCTATGAAAACATTAATTTAAAAAGCTTATTCAAATCGCAATCAAAGAGGCTGGGGAATTTCGTCACTTCTGTTATCTAGAGAACGTAACATCAGAATCAAGTGACACATTTTGTCTTAAAAGAAGACCGTGTTTGACAGTTTCTGTGCTGGCATACGTTAGGGTCTCATGACAATTCACTTTGTAGCTCTGGCTTTTCATGGAAACCTGCTGTTTTAACACTATTTATAGATCCTGACTTAAACAGTGCCAGATTATGCCACTACTGAATATACATTTTATATGACCTTTAAGTAAGACTTCTGCTTTTAGAGTTTCAGAAATACTTCTCAGGGAAGATTGAAAGGCTGTTGTGCTCAGAAATACATGGCACCCTGCAGGAATCCAAAGCTTAGATGATGTTGTGATGGCACCATCCAGACAATGTCATTTTTGTAAGTTAAAATGACATTGTAGTAATCTTGAATGAATGGCCCAACCACTCACAAAATACGCCTTTATATATGTTTATCAAATATGTTTCACATTACTATAACTCACATCACTTTGTAGTTTCCTATTTGCTAGTGCTGTGTGTGCGCACTGTCCACTGGATTAGCAGATTGGCTAACTGTATTAACCACATAAACTCACCAGGAGTACCAACAATCTTTTCTACTTCCTGCTGAGATTGATTTTTCTCCCTCGTTTTTGACTATTAAAAGGGGGAAAGGAAAGAATAATTAAGAACATAAACGTAGGATTTATTACAGGGAATCATAAACATCAGAACCAAGCATTCGCGCTTGTCACTTTACAGATTCTTAATTGCATAGAATTGAATGTCAATTCAAGTGCCCCTTCTCACAGTCACTATGTCAAGTATTGCCATTGATGATGCTAAATTTTAGCAACATGTCATGTGTGTACGCACATCTCACATAGTGACCTGTTGCTTTGTTACCTATTACCCTTTCAAAGTAGTGTTATGCTGATTTTGTGCAGCACTTGCGACAATCTTACAGGAAGTCATATTGCAAGTCATATTGCCTTTTAATATATAACCATCCAGGAGTGGCTGTGTTGTCAGTGTTATTCAAAAAGTAAATTAGAAAGCTACATGAAGGCAGAGCGAAGCTAGTTAGAGGCCAGAGAGGACAGTGATTCAGAGCTGTGGACAATAAAGATAAATAAGAGTGCCTCAGGACCTGGAGCTCTGAGACTTGGAAGTCCTTCAGAGCTGATATAAGGCATTGCTGCAAAAAAAAAAAAAAAGGCGTGAAAAGAGAAAAAGATACCAATAGTATTACAGAAACAGGAAAAAAGATGCCTTGAAGTCTCTCTGGACTTGTCTCTTCACCTTAACAATTAAATGAAGCCTTGACTACCTCCTTTTTTCACAAACATCAAAGCTTTGATGTTGCAATAATTTATCCATTTTCCAAGCAGTAAGTAATATATATCGTTTTTTTAAGCTTGCTCAAAAAATATTTTTGAATGGCTGTTTAGGAGAAATGGCCCGACAAGTGCTGAGTCAGTCTGATAGGAGCAGCTGCGTTTTACCAAACCACTTAAAAAAGTCCAACTGGAGACAGAGTGCTGTTTGTTCGAAGCGGTCAAAACAAGTGTGCGACCCAGTAGAATTTAATATTCCATATGATTAATGTGCGCTCTTTGTCTGATGAACTCAAAAGCCAAGAGCCATTTAACAATTTAGCCGGTCAAACGTTAACCCAGGCAAGACAATGCCAATTTTTAGAGGATTGATGTTCTCTATTTACTCTGTTTATAAGAGGACAATTGTGCTTCCACAGCCTTAGGGCTATAAATACAGTGAACAGTTGTTGGAGGAAGCCAAACTGTTAAAACAGAGCAGGACCAGCAGGTTAGAATTCAGTCTACTGACCCTGCTTAGGTAAAGTGAGAAAATAAATCATAACTTTTGTTGTATATACAAATACATTATTTTATTATATTACATTATTTTACCCTAATTATAGCAGGGGAGTAGGAAATGTAAAACATGGCATGATGTTATCCAATGTTATTTTGCATGTGTGCATGAATTGCTGTCAAAAATAAGAAAAAGGCTGGAAAACAAATGTTTTTATTTATGAATTTATAATAATTCATAAATTAAAAAGGAGAACTATATGATATATGAAAAGGTTGTTCAGATAAGCTTATAATTCCCCTGAAATATAGTATACGTAGCATGTCATTGCATTACAGATCTTTAAAAAAAATACAAGTATTTTCATCCCTGTGTAAATGATGACTCCACAAGACTCAACATTCATTAGAATAAAAAAATATATATAATTAACCTAATCCTGCCCAGAGAAATGTTTATATTTTTTATTTTACTGAGTGGACGGCATCTTGCTAATTGTAGATTAGTTGTCTGGGAGGCTTGAAATATCTTAGCTAATCAATAGGGTAAACAGAATAACCATAAACTGCAGCTTTATGGCCTGTTCCCTTTAAATGACTAAATCAAAGTTCATTGATCTGATGAAGTTAGTGCAAATGGTCCATAAGATTTTAATTGATCGTATATATTGACTGGTAAGGTTTTCTAGAATTATCCTTCAGACTATTGACGACACACACTATAAAAAAACAGAAAAGCAAGCGAGGAACATCACAATTGGTGAACGTTTGCTCAACTTTAATGGGAAAAAAGATGGACGAGAAACAGAAACACCAAAATGGTGACCGGGGCATTGCAACCATTTTTATGGAAGCATTACATGGGCTCTGAACAAACATACCCAAGTTGGAGCAGTGATGATGTGTCAAAAGTGTGCAGAAGCTGTGCCAAAAAACAGGTGGAATAAAGATAAAGTTAATAAAGATAAGACTTGAGAAGGATGATAGCGTGATTGCCTGATAGCAACTACACAAAACATAAATTTAGCACTATGTTATTGCTACTAGAACATTTCAACCCCCAGTAATTTCACAAACAGCCGAAGACAAAGTGCTGCGCTTTCTATTAGAACAACATGAATCACACAGTCCGTTCCCGAGAGATTAAACTTGAATCATTTCAAATAACTGTGAAATGAACACAAGAGACCATGGAAGAACACAGCGAGAGGCTGAGCCAAAACTAACTGTGAGGGCAGCAGATGTTTTTGTGCACATCTCCCAACAGACATGAATTGCCGTCCAAATGCCAGTGTAAGACACCGCATGCTCATTACCTAAATTACACTGCATTGATCAGGCAAGATATGGACTCAGAGCTCAGTCACTAAGCTTTCTATTATATATAATTCTAGTTCTATTCTATACAAGACACATGTGTGATGTAATGCAGCCCAACGAAAAGCAGAGTTACTCCTATTAGCAGGAAGTTGATTATTCTCCAATAGCAGCAGCGGTGTTACGACTCTTGAACAACTTTTTGTCTTTCTCTTTAAGTCCTAAAACAGCAATTATTTTACCAAAGCAGCTGATACAGTATGCATTCCACTCTGAATACTTCTGAATACTTTCTCCACAGAAAACTTTAGCATATTAATAGTTTTCCTTTTTTTATGCATTTTTTAGGCCGGGCTTGTGTGTTTTGAAATTGTTACTATGGAAACATGAATGTGTTAGGAAGAGTGTATTAATATAAACCTGTGAGTTTCATTACAGTCAGCACTACTTGTCAGAGCTGTCAACATTTTCTGAGTAGTAATGTTCAAGAATTAAACATTAGTGAAGTAAAATAAATTAAATATAATATAATATAATATGGTAATTGAAACCATTCACAATTATTTCCAGGCGAAGTACCAACAAAACCAGCATGACATCACGTTAGTAATTTGCATAATTCAAATTGCAATGTTACAAAGGTTAAAGTACGTAAGACTAGGCCACACTTCCTTCTTCAAATATTTAAAACAGTAAAAAAAAAAAAAAGTTATGAAAAGTAATTTAAACGTCTAATAAGTTACTAAGTAATATTTTAGTCATAAAAAATCTGAACCCTGCCAATAGCCATGATATTCAGAAAGAGGTATCAAGTGTTATTAATTGAAATTATATTACTGCATTAATTTCATATTGTCCTAAATGTATATCTCCGAAATGTATTGCATGCTCTTTAAGTGTATTTATTAATTAACACCAAAAACACAATGTAGAATAGTCGTTGATGAACGTACCGTTATCGAGGCAGTACTGAACCGTATTTTCCGGTTTGGAGGAACGTCTTCTTTTATCTCCTCGGGAAGGCCAGGAATTTCGGTGATCTCTGATCCGGGATCATAGTTACCATCATCATCCCCATACAAATCATCCTCCATGTCGGTGCAGCTCTCTCCCCAGCCCTGATAGCAGGCATCTCCATCAGCATTGTAAATAACCCTCTCATTGCCACAGTATTCCTCATTAGGCTCCTCCATGTGATTAGCTGTTATCCGGCTCGCCTCATCTTTAGACTCATTTACTTCCTTTCGAACCTTGATGTCAGCTGAATCAGATGTATCCTTTTGTGGTTTGTCATACACTGCAGTGTCATTGACTTGAGTAGAGTTTGTGCAGCCCCCAACAGCATCTTCAACCTGCTTGTGCTCACAAGATCCATCTACAGCCATGCTAATTTCTACATCCTCATGTTCTGGCACAGTCCTCTCCTGAACCATATTCTCCTCAATGGTCTTTGCCTGCTCAGACAAAGGGCTAGGACTGAGAAGGTCTTCTGAGGAAGATGAAACTGGAAGAGTGTGCTTGCTTCCAACACGTGTCCTGGACACACTTCGAGGTGGAGACTGACGAAGGCTGGTATCATCCTCACTGCCATCCCCTTGTCTTAATGAGCTATCTGGCGAATACAGAGCTCGACCAGCTACGTGACTTCTGCGGAAAGTGGAGCCCGCGCCTTGATGGTCTAAATTCTCAAACACAGCACTAAGCTGGCTGACTGTTGGTGAAGATGCCTCTGTTCTTGAGCAAAGGCTGTCCAAGGAGTCTGTGCTGCCCCTATTGGAACGTGCCCCCCTCCAATCATCCAAATGCTCATGAGAACCCCTCTTATCTTTGCCATATGAGTACACAGGAGACTGAGATGTGTCCCTGGAGCTCTGCTCAAAGAGTTTCCTTGTCTCTGAGAACTTTGAGTTGCCACCTCTCTCAGCATGCTGAAGTTTGATCACTGAGCCGTCTGCCCGGTTAATGAAATTGGTCGGCTTGGTAAGTTTCTGTGGAGATGTCTCATCTCTTCCTCTAGGCCTTCCAGAACCTGTGCTCTCAGTGCCCATCTGCATGAACATGTCCTTGATCCGGCTGACGTGTGCCCCATACTGCCGACCCCGGGGCTGCCGGATCCGCTCAGGATCTTTGCTCTTCGTGTCGCCATCCTGTCTCGGCTGGTCAAAGGCCTTCTTGAGAGCCTGGAACTCTGCTCTGTAGGCATTCCTGTGCGGAGAGGCACTCCTCAAGGTGGTCCTCTCTGCTGAAGCCTCCGTCTTCAGCATCTTCGCCTTGACGACGGAGGAGATATTTGCTTTCAAAGGTGTAGTAGCATAACTAAATGACAGTTTTCAGTCCATTAATTTTACTATCACATTCTGTGTTAGATGGCATCACACCACCCTAAAATAAAAACAAAAGAAAGCACATTAGACTTTAAAGTTGTTAGGCTACTGTATATCATACATTTTGAAGTTTCCTTGGAAAAAGCACTGCTGTATCATTTCTGCGAGGGCAGGGCTACTTTCTTTTACAAAAGCACTTGGTGCAGCATAATTCACTGAGTGCACACTAATGAAATAGAGCTCACAACAAAAAATGGCCTTTGCAGTTATTTTATTTTCAACACTGTGACTGCACATGATTCAAACATAACGACAGACCAAAAGGACAACCCCGTCACACAGACACTATTTTTGCCAACAAAACACAGATATTTAAGCTGTGTGACTGTCCACCGCCCCAGACTATCCATCACACTGCCACGAGGGCTGGTGGACTGCGCACAGGGAATTATTATTAGTGGTGCTTGCAAAGCCAAGCACTACTAAAGCACTACTATTGTTATCTCCCAGGCTTATTATTCTTTTTTTTTTCTGTTTATTGTTATTCTTCTTCCGTACAAAAGTTTGGCGCTTGACGTAGTCCAGTTTGTCGGAGACCCATGAATGAGGGGTCAAAAAGTCGTGCGGCTTATTCTGGAATGGGGTGCTGTGACTTTAAAAGGGGTGGTCAGTAATTTGCCCCAAAAGGGGGCAATTAACCACCCGAAAAAAAAAATCCCAAAGACTTAACATGGAGACCAACTTTGACAATCTGGTGCAGAGCAAGAATTTCCTAGACCTATAAAATTTAACACATTCGGATCCGATTTTGATAGAAATTTGGGGGGACCCCGAGTTTTGCCACAATTTGTTTCTTCAAAAAAATGTACCTCTCTAGTTATTTTTACTTCTTTTTTTTTTTTTTTTTGTGTAGAGAGTTACTGTACAAACAAATCAGACTCTTATCGATGTATGTATGCTGGTGTTGCGAACACAGAACGAATTCACTGTTATGTTAAGTCATAGTGTCAGTTTCATAATAATGGGTTTAAAGCCTTAAACAACAGCATGAGATTCAGTCTTGTGGACATCTTACCGTAAATACGTTTTGCTGTATATGACTGCACAAATTACAGACTATGCATTATCATCTGGTGCAAATCAAAATGAGAAAACAAACAAACAAAAAAAAACACCAAACATCTCACCGGCTCAATGCAGAAATGCACATCATGAAGAGAAGGGAGGTACACAGGAAATCACAGTGAGCTGAAATGACTGACACAGCAATGTTTGAACGTTACAAAGGTTTCGAACCCCTTTGAAAAACCTGCCTGTGCCACCAAACTGCGACACTTGGATAGAGGCAGAGATGTTCCTACAGGCTGGGAGTGTGACGCTGACATCTGCCTACAACATCCACCCTTTCCATCAGCAAACACTCGACTTGTTTGCGTACAGACAAATACCACGAAACACGGCAGGAAAGCGAGTCGAAAAGCAGAAGGAACTACTTGTTTGTAAGTCCTCTGCTGTTGCTCTTCCCGTGTTCAAAACAAAAGGCTGACTTACTGTACATCCTCTCCGTTTCAAAAACTGATGCTCTGTCAGTCAACGCAGCTGTCGCTCCTCCTTCAAGAAATCGCTCGATTTTCCCCCTGATTGTCCCTCAATATCATATAACTATACAGCGAACATCCTTTTTTTAAAATTATTATTCTCGTTTTGACGACTGAATTCCGACATACCGTTGGACGCTTTCACACCGGAGCCGGCCGCTTTCACACACACCTCTAAGCAACGCCATTGCAGAATCCGTGCTGTTGCGGACATTCTCGCGCACTACTGATACGAGGGGGGGAGGCGTAAACAAAAACAGGACTTTCCATCGCTAAATCCGGTGACACACCGCTTCGTGGTGTTAGATCAACCATTCGGAGAGCGATCTATACTATATAGCATGACTATCTTTCGTGTCGCTTTCATATTTTTGACGTGGCAAGTGTCCATGTGACAGGTGCACAACCTTATTTACAACACAATGGTTCGTTCCAATAATCGGCTTGCTGTGGAGGGGAAGTGGGGGGCCGCCAAACCGCAGTGTGCAAAAATAAATATATATAAAAACACCATAACTACAGCTTTGGTAGAGTGATGCAAGAAAAAAGAAAAAAAAAAGAGCAGAATGAATGCATGATATTTTGCACGTTTGCGTGTGTTATAAACGTACCGTTTGTTATATCCTACTTCACAAAGCATTACAGAGCACTAAGGTGAAAATGCAAAAGCATGATGTCAAGTCTTAAATATTAGGAATTCTTTATAAATAAATAAATAAATAAAACACTCTGGAACAACTATGGGATCTTTCGATTCTCTCACAAACCCACACAGGAATATCCGAAGCATCATTGCAGGCCATTGATTCACTATAATAATAATAATTATAACAATGTTAATAGTATAGTGGCGTAGTGTTTAGTATTGTGGCCTCGCACCTAGAGGGTCCGAGTTTGATTCCCGCCTCTGATCTGTGTGCATGAGTTTGCATCTTCTCCCAGATCTTGACTGGTTTCCTCCACATCCTTCAGTTTCCTCTCACAGCCCAAAAACATGCATGTTAGGTCAATTGGTGTCCCCAAAATACCCTCCTCCCGGCCCTGTACAGGATAAGCATTATAAAAGATTAATCTATAAATAAATGAATGCAGTTACCACACCTTGTATCCTGGACAGAGTCAAGGGGGCAATTTGGGTATGGCGTACTATAATTATAATAATAAATTCAGTGGGTGCTCTAGTAGCATAGTGTTTAGCACTGAGGCCTCGCACCAGGGTTCAGGTTTGATTTCCGCCTCTGGTCTGTGTGCATGGAGTTTGTATGTTCCCCCTGTGCTTGATGGGTCTCACAGTCCAAAGACATTCAGGTTAGATCAATTGGTGTTCTCAAATGCCCCCCTTGACCCTGTACAGGATAAGCAGTATAGAAGATGAATAAATTAATGAATTCAGTTTCCATAACACTTATACTGTTTAAGGGCATGAGCCCATCAATAAGTCAGTCTACAAAATGAGAATGATGGATTGCGGGAGCGAACCAGAGTATCAGGGAAAATGTGCAAACTCAACACACACTAACTGAAGATTCAAACCCCAACCCAGAATGTGCAAGGCACTTACCATACCCTGAATTAATAATAACAATAGAAGAAGAAGATTCAATTATTTGTCACATGTACTTTACAGCACAGTGAAATGTCTTCTTCACATATTCCAATTAGGAAACTGGGGTCAGAGCGCAGGGTCAGCCAGCTTACAGCGCCCCTGAAGCAGATAGCGTTAAGAGCCTTGCTCAAGGGCTCAACAGTGGCAACTTGGGGATGCTGGGGCTCGAACCCCCGACCTTCCGATCAGTAACCCAGTAACCCACAGCCTTAACCGACTGAGCGACCACTTCCCCATTGTTAATAATAACAACAATATAATAATCATTATCATACAAAGAGTGGGTTTTCTTACAGGTTCTCTGTTTTTTTCCCATACCCCAACAACATTACACATGTACATGTACATGTAGATGACTACACCCTGCAGGAATAATACCCTGTAAAATACAATGTAAATTACAATACAATAAACGATAATATCCATATTTTATGAAGCACTATTTATATCTAAACGTTTGCAGTAAAATAAACTAGCAGCCCCCTTTTAAGGGCCCAAAAGTAATCTGACCTGTGTCAGATTTAATCCTGTAAAGCCTATATACTGAAGGTGAAAAATTTTACAACAGTGACCTGCTGAAACAGAAAAGCTGCCTGAAGCCTGTGAGGCTGACTACCATGTGACAAAATAGTGGTGAATAGTGAATTGGAGCTTAAACTGAAAGGTTGTGATAGACATCTAAAGAAAATGAGGAAACAAGAAAAACACTGTTGCAAAATCCCTAAGACAAGAACACTGAAACTGTTCTGATTACAGCTAATACGAGCTTCACAGGTTTGCCTGAAAAGAACGGAGGTCTGATGAATGGAACTCACCTGCACTTATAATTTGCATTTGTGTGTTTAGTATGGAGCTAATAATATTCCTAATAGACATGTTTTTAATAAAATATATGTATGCCATGATGTGGAACATAAATGCACGGTATGCCATATTTCTTTTCTACTCCTACCCGCACAGAAAGACGTTGCTTAGCAACCTAAAAATAAATTTTGTGTGCATTTGTGTTTTTCTATCTACTGTACACATATTTTGATTTACCTCATGTTTTTGTATAGTTTATAATTTTGCTTTCAAAGACTTATGCATACAACAATTTGCATTAGTCTACACAGTTTTTTGTTAATTAACCCCTTTAAATTAGGCTTTTTATTTACTTATGGTTCTTGAAGAATCTTATTCACTAATTACTATGAAACTAAAGGGAAAGTTTGTATTTATTACAGTATAACATTTAAGGCTAAACCCACTGACTGGTCCTAGGAGGTTTGTGGCAAAGGCAGGAAAACACAAAAGATTGCAGATCCACTAAGTGAACATAACAATTAGTCAGACAGTGAATCAGTTCATTTAAATATCTAAATAGTTTAATGACTTAATTCTGTGTAATAAAATGGAAAAAATCCATATTAACTGACTCATGGTTAGTTAAATTACCATATCTGATTATGGAGTTTTTCAACCATCAGAAATCAGTTTTAACAATAAACCTGGCCTTATGTAACTAACACATAAGCAAAGTAGCTGTTAAACACTATAATTAAATAGCTAATGAGCCTGAAGGTTGAGGCTGAGGGTTTATATATATATATATATATATATATATATATATATATATATATATATATATATATATAAAATACAGTTTTCGTATCAGGCAATTTTCATTTATGCATGGTGTGCAAAGAAACTTTGTCTGGCCATCTGTCTTTTCAGCCTCACTCCAGGGGGTTGAATATATTGTAAAAGATCTTATCTCATTGTCTGCTTTGGAGCTTAAGGAGTGCAATGTGTGGGGGAAGCGTTATAGACTTCAGAGAAGATTGATCACTGAAAAGAACAGAGCGCTTTTTATCTGACTTAGAAGTTAATAATAATAATAATAATAATAATAATAATAATAATAATTATTATTATTATTAAAATAATAAAAAAAATCATCATCATCAAATTATTATATTATTATTATTATTATTATTATTATTAACAACTCATAGCCCTTATACTGTGTAGGATTGCAGAAGGCCACAGAGGCACAACCATTTACATACCCAATCATTCACTACAGGCATTTTGGAAATCCCAATCAGCCTACAGCTCATGTTGTTGCACTGTGGGGAAACCAGACTACCCAGTGGAAACCCAGAAAGCACAAAGAGAAAACATGCAAACAAGTCTGCTTCACGGGGGTCCCAGCCCACAGCCCACAGCACCCAAAGGATCCGCTGCAAACATTCTGATGCCAGATACCACAGCACACCCCAGAGGTCCTGCAGAGTTACACCTAGGGGTCCAAAGCCACCCTAGCAGCACAAGAGGAACTCTTTTTCTAGGTCGTTTTCATGTTAATGGTTTTAATGTATGGCTAATCTGTTTATATAGAGTGAAACGCCAGACAGAGTTCAGCCAATATGTTTTCATGTAACCCCTGAACTTGAGCTGCAACTGACTTATAAAGGGAACAAGTATACACACATTGCCTGTGACAGTGCTACAGTACATAATGGAGTACCATGAATCTAAAAAATGAAGAGAAGAGCATAGAAGCAGAGGCAGAAGAAGGACAGGAAAAGCTCACAAAAAGAGACAAACAGTACCAAATGAAATTTGGGCTACAAAACACAAGGTGGCCATGTAAATTAACCACAGCTTGAGCATGAGAAAGCATGAAAACAGTGTAACCTTTTACAATTTTCAGGGGCCTCCATAATATGAAACTTTAGCTGAAGTTTTCTTGGGTGAACTGAATGCAGGTTCTCAAGTTGAGCATGCATATATATTGTGGACAGGTAGAAGGCAACATTGCCTAGAAGGCAACATTGTCTGGGGGGCATTATTAGACAGCATTCTGTGGGTGTTCCTGGTCAGTGTGGGCGTCTACCATCTGTGCTGCCATTAGCCTGCATGGGTCATCCATCACCATGAAACACTCGGTCCATAAAACAGTTCATCTTCTTGTTTGTCTTGACTCTGTTCATAACATCCTCATTCAACCCCATGAAGTAGATCCATGTGTTCAACTGCAGCTGATTCATTACACTGTAGCCTGGCACAATGTCAGGTTCCATCATCTGTCCAACAGCTGTTCAAACTTGGTTTGAGAGCCATGCATATTTTTTTCTGTTTTATATCTTTTATTCTTTTCACCATTTATGAACCCAATTCAATAATTTTTCATCTTGCCATTGGAAGATATATGACCGCGATCCTAATCAGTCTGTAACACTACTTTAATTGTACGTACATGTGGTGATCTTAGAGTAGATGACTGCTAGGCCTGGATAAGAGATTCAAATATTTTTTTGTATGATGTTAATAAAACAGAGACAAAAGGAGTGATCCAGAATAATGCTCTTACTTTTTGTTTTTCTGTATAGTCATTATATGATGTATAATCACTGTGGTTTTTGTGTAATTTTCTTGTTCCTACTTTTTTGAACACTTAATTCTAACTGTAAACATTACTGTATTACTGTATAGACTTGATGTACATCTATTCATTCAGGACTGTGTAGTGTAACATCACTGTCTTTTTGGGGGGCAAGTGGGTGGTAAATATGTGAATAAGCAAATTCATGATTTTCAATTTCTGTGCATCTCTAGTCAGTTTTTTTCAAACCAGGATTACAAGCCTAACTTTGATAACTGTGCTTCTAATGTTTCTGTTTGGTGAGGACATGCATGATTTGTCGAGCAAATCCCAATGCACGGTGAGTGTCCAATTTTGGTGTGAATTTCACATTTTAAAGAAAGTGGTTTTATGGTTTTAAAGTAGTATTACAGTAATGTTAAATTTTTTGCTCAATACATAAATATTTGCTGAATGTGTGAACAGATGCTAAAGCATTTGCATTGTAGTGCCACTATTTCAAGAAATGTGTCTAAAAAAAACACTGTCAATATACAAAAGGGCAGGAAGAGAAAAGACAGTAGTCACAGGAAAAGAGTTGCAGGACGCCATGAAAGCAGCAGGAGCAACAGTTTCAGAAGGAAACAAGGCACAAAAAGGCAGGGGGCATGTACCAACCCATCACAGGGCACAGACACAGAAACACTCACATTATCCCAGAGACCTAGGGCACGAGGCGGTGCACATCCTGAATGGGGGCGGGGGGGTCATTCCATCGCAGGCCACACACATACTGTACACACTCATTCTTACACTCCAGGCAATTTTTGACCTCAAGTTAACATAATTTGCATGCCTTTGGACAGTGGGAGGAAACCAGAGTACCTGGAAGAAACCCACCAGGGACAAGGCAAACATGCCAACTCCATGCACACAGACCACAAGGCGGGAGGGAACTGAACCGGAAAACTGGAGGTGCAAGGCGACAGTGCTAACCACTGGGTCACTGTGGCGGTTTGGAGCCAGTATGCTCTAAAAATACATCTTGAGAGTAAATATACATCTATCCATCTATACCACTTTGATGCTGATGCTATCCCAAGAGACTTAGGACACAAGGCAGAGTACACCCTGGACAGGGTGCTAATCCATCACCGTGCACACAGACATGCACACACACTCACTACGAACATTTTGGGAACGCCAGTTAGACTAATCTGCACGTCTTTGGACTGTATATTTAAGCCAAGTTAAATATACAGTAAAGGAAATTACAAGTTTTCCAGGGAGAACATTTATTGCATGTGTAATAAATAAAAATGGTATTAAATGGTTCAGTGTAAGTGATGTACAGTACAAGTGATGCAGAAGTTCTAGGCAGTATGAATGGTCTGTGTATCCCTGCTTCTGGGCGTTGTCCTCTCGGTTCTGTTCCAGTCTGAACGCGCTGTGTTTTCCAGCTGCTGCGCCAGATGTGCTCCCACAATGCGCCGGGCTCGTTGTGGTGGGAGGGAGGGAGGAATTTCAGCTAACGGGAGAGATGCTGATGGCTACTCGGTCTCTGCTATCATCACCGAAAACTTACACCTTTACCGCAAAGCTGCACGGAGACCCTTAAACCATGAAGTGTCTCAGCGTCTTGGTGCTGTTCTTAGTAGGTATGTGGCGTTCTTTTTTTTTTTACAGCCCACACTTCACAGCGTTTTTTTTTTTTTTTGGCCACGGTGAGAGCTAGCGAGCTAACGGCTGCTAGCTAACTGCTTAACGGATTTGCGCGAGAGCAGAGAGGTCGTTTTTAGCAGCGCGCGAGCTCACTGTGGTGGATTAATTTCCAGATGTTTCCATTCACCTAGGCAGAGTTGAATAAAGAGTTGAGCTGTTTCTGTATTATGATTGTATTTGTGTGTGTTCTCTCGTTTTAATTGTGTATTCTGCTTTTTTCCCAAAAAAACAAACAAACAAAAAAACCATAGCTTGTGAAGGCCATAGTCAAATCCAGGCTTTAGTCGCCTCTACACAGAAGGCTCGGTCTCATACGGGCGGTGAGTGTGTGTGTGTGTGTGTGTGTGTGCGCCGTGCCATAACCTCAGCTACTGTATATGATGTGCATTGCTGTGTTGGCTTTATAACCAGGGTTGCCAGGTCTGCATACAGGTTAAAAACTATTCAAAAAAGTATGCTTTAACTCAGCTGTAACATCATGACTGTTATTACAAACTAGATTGTAACAAACGTTATGTTAATAATTTTACAATTATAGTTTTTTATTATTATCATTATTATTATTATTATTTAAGGTCCTAAAATGGTTTTATACTATTGCACAAACCCTTACAACCATTAGGACCAGTTTATTTTATTGGACTTTTTTTTATACATACCAGCAAGATTTTTTTTTAAATCCTTAATTAATTTTACTTACCCAAATTACCTTAAAACTACCTTAAAACTGTTAAAATATAGATAATGAATATACATCAATGTACTCACTCATTCTTCGTCTATACGGATTTATTCTTGTATTCATGGTCGCGGAGGGCCTGGAGCATAACCCCGGAAACTTAGGGTCTGAGACGGGGTACACCCTGGACAGGGTGCCAATAAATCGCAGGGTACACGCACACATACACACTCGCACACTCGTTCATCCAATATGGGCAATTTGGGAATTAGCAATTAGCTCAAACTGCATATCTTTGGAGTGTGGGAGGAAAAAGGAGTATCTGGATGAAATTAACCAAGCACTGGGAGAACATGCAACCTCCATGCACACGCAGCCCAAGGAGGGAACCGAACCAGGACCTCAATCCAAGTTCTTAATCCTATCTGGATATTCTTTATTTGAGGTGCGCCTAGAGATTCTTGGTCCCTTGAAATCCTAATATATGGCCCCCAACCTGAGTAAGTTTATTAAGCCTCTGGTTATTTTATGGTGATTGCTTGTTATATTTATCAAAACTATTTTACTTCAACAAGAATGCTTTATATCACACTGCTGTTGGATTGTTCAGAAGGAGTTGAGTATATTGAGTTATAGCTGAATTTTAAAATACATGTTTATATTAATGCACTCATTCAAATGTTACCATTTCTCTGGGAATAAATTGGAAGGGACTTGTATGGTGTATGCGCAACATGATCTAAAGTAGACTTAACAGACAGTGTTATTTAACAATAACAACAAAAATAGTGTTTATATTATAGGGTTTCCTCCGGGTACTCTAGTTTTCTTCCACAGTTCAAATACACTAGGATTTGGCTAATTACTGTTTTTAGATTGCCCAGAGTGTGTAAGTGACTATGTAAGCATACGTGTGCTTATGTGCACTGGATGGATCGACACCAGGTCCAGGATGTTACCTGGGATAGTATCCAGGCTTTCCGCAACCCTGTAACGGGATATAGAATAGAAGCGGAATAGAATTTTTCTTAATTAATTTGTCATATTTATTATGTAGACACTTTCTGTATGGAAGACATTTGCGGAATGGAAGGAGTCTCCAGTTACAATCTGAAATAAAGCTGTAAATGTGTTTTCCACTGTGGGAAAGTTTAAGAACAGACAATTCGTTGTTTTGTAATTTGTCATATGACATGCTGCTTATTTTGTCTTTCAGAATTAGAAAATGTAAGTGTCTGGTAGGGAATGCTGCTGTGTCCTCATCAAGATCTTATTGTTTTATTAATTGTTTAAATTATATAACTTGTTGTTTCATTCTTTACCTTATAAATAAAAACAATGAATTTAAAGTTTGCAAAATTACCAACCCTTAAAAAACAGAGAAATAATAATGATCAACCAACAGCAGTTCAGTAATAAACTAGACCTGGCAACACCACTGATAACACCGTGTGGATTGTAACGTTCTGCTTTCAGTTTTCCCTTTAATTTGCTGAACAGTGTCTTTCAAATATCTTAAAGAATTTTAATTAACATATTTTGACCCATTGTAGTTTAACATAACTCCTATCAATCTACAACATGTTTTTCAATTCTTATATGTATACTAGAACGTTCTGCACATTTATGGATTTGCATTCAAACATTTGAGAATTATCTTGCAAATATCGCAATTGCCATTGAAGTTCTGTTCTACCTGAGTTTTTCCAGGCGTAGGTTCACCTTGTGGATGGCAGATTAATCCATGGCTTCAAGCAGCAATATTATAACGGCAGACAGACCCAGCTCAGTCGCTTACTTTCACTTCCGGATAAGAGTACTTTGAACAGATGTGTAAATGTGTAAATGCTCAGCATATTCCCATAAGGGATCTGTTTAAAAAAAAAAAGAAAAAAGTGAAGTGCATGAGTTCCCCCTGACCGGAAAAGGGAAGCTGGTGTGAAGCTGACTTTGCAGTTCACTAGGACGTGCTTGACTCTGGCCATTATACAGTCTGTATCTACTCCTCAGGCACATAACTGATGTGAGGCCTGGTCAAGGTCAAGCAGTAAAATTATAAACTGGAGTTAGCTATTTATACTGCAGGAATTGTGTGTGTCTGTGTGTGTGTGTGTTCCTTTCCTACATTAGCCTTTGGCAAAGGGTTTGGCATTAACCAGCAATGGCTGATCTATTTGAACAGGGAGGTGTTCATTACCTTCACATGGCCTTGTGCACTTGCATAATTATCTGATCATTTGATTGTATTATTGCTCCAGTGGACAGGCCTTGTCCAGCCTCTCAGCTTTTTTGGAAGATTTTGCAGATTGACATGGTACTGTATAAATAAGCCGACTGAACAATAAGCTGCAGCCGCAGGGTTCAATTGATAGGAAAAAACAAACCAATAATATTGGCCAGTTTAAATATATCGTCAAAAAATGCCTTTTTTTGTTAATCTGATTTGACAGGTATTAAAGTAATTTAGTCTACATCTAAAATATTTGAATATGTTATTGGTTTGGTAGTGAACTTAGATTGGGTGAACGTGTTAATAGCTAAATGTGAAGAAAGAACACTAAGGAGAAGCAGACGGACGGTAAAATGAAAATAGCGCCAGATTCACTGTCCGATTCTCCTTAACACTCCTGATGCAAAGTACTGTTTAAGCATTCAATTTGAGTATGTAAACCATGCTTTAAATGAAACCTGTTTTTAGCAACCTCTAGTGGCCGACAGCCCAACCTACATTTTTCTCACTGACCCTTGTGTCACCCAGAAGAGGATGGGTTGCCTTTGAGTCTGGTTCCTCTTAAAGTTCCTTCCTCATGTCAGCATCTGCTCTGGCATACTCATTAAAACTAAATCTGTATCCATATGTGGGTCTCAAAGTGCTATATATAAAAAAATAAATAAATAGTACTTTACTAACATTAATATACAGTGGAACCTTGGATTATAAGCATAATTTGTTTTGGAAGCGGGCTTGTTATTTCAAAACACTCGTAAATCAAAGTGATTTTTCCCATAAAAAATAATGGAAACTCAAATTATTCATTCCACACCCTAAAAAAAATAAATACATAAAAATTATTATTACAAAATATAAAGTAAAAATAAAACAAATTAACCTTCACTTTACCTTGAAAAAGTAAAAATAAATTGAGACAGATAAGTGTTTCTACAGTTTTTATGCGCGCAGTCACTGTGAGTTTGCGTGTGTTTGTGTATGTTTGTGAATCTAAAGTAAGAGGATAGGAAGAATCAGCCCCTCTCGTCTCCCTTTTCTTACACAGTAAACCTGCCTTCTCTCTTATTTAAATTTCACACAAACACACTCACACACACACATTAACGGAAACACTGTTTTACCGGAAACATTTGCAAGGAACATCACTAATGACACTCGTGTTAGCCATTACTGACGGAATCAGCGCTGTAAAGTAAAACAAACAAACAACTGAACCTGCACTTTACCTTTGAAAAGAATCACGGCAGAGCAGTGTTTCTGTGTAGAGCAGAGAGTGTGTGTACATACACACACACACACACATAACGACAGGCTGAAACAGAGAGGGAGAGAGAAAATGGAGAAGACTTTCTTTTGCTTTACACAAGCGCGCACACGTGTGTTATAATAAACAGTAGATGCTCGCTGTATACACGCACTTACAAACACAAAATAAAATATGTTTTACGTGCACACGAGGTCACAGTGTTATAGTAAACAGTAGACGTGTGCACGAATGTTGATTATATCATTAAGAGAAATGCACACTAAGACCCAGCAGGGGAGACGATTACCCACAATTCCGCAGCACAAGAGAGAGAAAAACCGTTGGCTCTGTTGTGATAACGTGATGCTCGGCGTCAAAACAAGAAGCGCATGTGTGATACATGATACTCGTAAACCAAGACTTGTTCATTTTCCAAGTTAAAATTAATTTTAAATCTTTGCTCGTCTTGCGGATATTTACCAAAAGATCCTGCACATACACACTTATCAGTGATAACATTAACAACATATTGTAGCGTTTTTTTTCACCGCTAGGAAGGAACTTGGAGAGACGAGTGAGCTTCCTTGCTGCCCAATGCAAATGGCTGGGAGTAATTTATTAAGTACACAGTTGTACAAAAGCATGGACAACAAAACCACATCCAATTTAGCCTTAGCATAAACATTTTTAAACATATTTGCTAGAACACACACCTAACACACACACACACACAAAACATGGCCGAAGCCACTAACACAAACACCTTTCCCCATCAGGGTGAACACACAGCAACCCCTCCTGCAAGGCATGATGGTCGCCAGCCGAAACTCCGCCTACGCCACAATATTATTTTTATTTATATTTCAGTAAATTTAGAGACAGGATCATGGGCACCCAAGGCTCATTTATGTCTGTGGGGACCAAAGGCCTAGGCCTAGGCAGCCCAGTCTGATCCCACAGAAAAGCTAAGGTAGCACAAATTGCTAAAAAAAAAAAAAAAGTTAATTGAAAAAAAAAGTTAATAAAAGGCTATAAGAACATTCAGTGCATCACAACTTGCCATGTATAATTTTATTTAGGCAAAGAGTTCAAGGTTGTTGATCCGATCGCAGTTTGATCTATTGAGGCCCTATCTTGCAACTTATCTGCTGCTAACATCCTGGTGCTAGATACCACAGCACACTTTCAGAGGTCTTATGGAGTCATGTCTTAAGGGGTCAGGGATGTTTTGGGGAACAGTACACAAAATTGGGCATAATATTATAAGGTTTTGAGGTTATAGCTGATCTGTGTGTGAAGTAAAGGTGCTTGATTTCCATGATTTCCATGGGGATATGGGTGATGTGTGATTTCTAAACCCTTAAGGGTTGACAGGATACAGCGTGAGTATCAGTTTCTGTGTTTGCTATTCATTAATAATACCCTTGTGCTGATTTAACCGTGAGTGTTTACACCTTTGACTTCTCTTACATTTAACAAATTTTAAACCCTTTTGAGCATTATGTAAGATTTAAAAAAAAGGCATTTTGTGCAAGATTAATCTGTCTGGTGTATGAGTGTCCAGGTACTGCATTTAATACTTTAAATACTCATAACAATGAGATGGTGATACATGAGAATGGAAAATAAACTTAATGGACTTTTATGCTTGTTTAATAGTTTAATAGTATTATAAGATTATTATTTAAGTATTTTATTGATTTCTTTTTGGTATTATAAAATATTATGTAAAATAACTAATGTATTATGTCTGAAGTTGAGTGTATGAGTGAGTCACCACAGTGCAGACATGCTGTGAATTGCATAATGATAAAGTGAGGTTAAGTACTGTACAATAGCCCAATTTGTAAAGTACAGTACATTGGAAATTGTCTAAGGCAGAGCTCACAACAGCTACAAGCAGACTAATTTATGAAACATTCTGTCTATCTATCTTGTGATTTAGTGGTCACCATTGTCTCTCGCTCACATTCGGACCGGAATGTCTACCCTTCAGCCGGAGTGCTGTTCGTCCATGTCCTGGAAAGGGAATACTTTAAAGGGGAATTTCCACCCTATCCTAAGCTAGGTAGTGTATATGTTTTCACTTGCATTTCATTCACTTGCACCTGGTTTGTCTATCCAATGTCTAGAATATGCAAGCCTTAAAAACGGACCATCACCCAAAAATCACAGCTTATTTTTTCACCATTTTTCCTGAATCGGTTCACAGGTGACACCAGCAATGACCCAATCACCTTTAATACCAACCTGAAGGGATATCCAGACAGGCCTGGGTGGTTGCGCTACATCCAGCGAACTTCACACAGTGATGGAGTCCTTTACGGCTCCCCCACTGCAGAGCACGCGGGCAAACCAACCATTATCGAGGTGCAACAGACATTATTCTGCATTATACTGTAGATGGATTCTGAGAAGTAGCAATTTGCTCAATTATTAAATCAATTATATCAATTAAAAATATCCATATAATTTTAGTCACAATATAATAGTTTCATTATGAACACGCCATTTCCTCTTTACATTTACTGTGTTTTTAAAAATAATTTAATTTAAGAAGTAAAACTCTCACATATTATAGATAAATTACAAAGAGAAGTCTTTTTTTATTTTTATTTTGATGATAATGCCCTACAGTCCAAAAATCCAGTATCTAAAAATAGTAGAATTATTTGATTGCAGGTTTGAGTAAGCTAATGTTCAAACAGTATACATACAACCACAATCCTAGGGAAAACTGCTGATTTGACAGTTGCCCAGAAGACAATCATTGACACCTTGCACAATGAGAGTAAGCCACAGGTCATTATTAAAAGGGCTGGCTGTTCATAGTGCTATCGAAGCATATTCATGGAAAGTTAATTGGAAGCGAAAAGCTGCACAAGCAACAGGGATGAATGCAGCCTTAAAAAATTGTCAAGCAAAGCCTATTCAGAAACTTGACAAACTTTATTGAGATACTAATTTCCTTTTCCAGCAGGACTTAGCATGTGCCCACAGTGTCAAAACTACCATTGATTGATTATTTTTACTCACTATTACTGTTCTTGATTGGCCAACCAGCTTGCCTTACCTGAACTCCATTGAAGCTCCATCTGTGGGCTGTTGACAAGTGTAAGATGAGAAAGATACAGAAGAGTTTAAGGCTGATATCAAAGCAACCTGGTCTTAAGTAATGCCTCAGCAGTGCTACAGGCTGATCACCTCCTTGCCATGGTCGGAATAGGCCATCAAACATTTCTCTATTGTAAATCCTTTTTCATTGATTCTACGAAATATTCAAATCTATTAACATACTGGATTTTTTTATTTTCTTGAGCCATAATAATTGAAATACAAAACAAAAAAGAATTAAAATATTTAATTTTACATGTACAGTAATAAATCTAGAATATATGAGAGTTTTACTTTTAGAATCTAACCATGATATTAAATCTTTTTGACATGCACTGTGCCTAAGCTGTTATTAGTTGGACTTCCCTTCTTATGTGTTACAGATTACTGCCTATAACAGACGCACCTTCGAAACAGCAAGGCATAATTTGGTCATTAACATCATGGGTACAGAAGGTGGGATCCTAATGTTAGTTAATAAAATAGATTTGTAGAGTTCCTTTCATTTAAATGCTGGCCCTTGAGATACTTTTTTTTCATATTAATTTAATATCAATCACTTACCTTACTCTAAAACCTCTGGGATAAGTAGAAAAACCTGTGACGTTCAGAATAATTTAAAAGCCTTGAGTTTACAGTGGATTTAGGCTGAGCATCTGTTTATGTCCAGCTGTGACCTGGCTTTGATGTCATCAGCCATCTGCCCCCTTTATCTTCAGACACACTTGTACATATCACCACTGTTCCACCAGCTGACCCTAGTCTCTCTTTCTGTCTGGCAGAATTCCCCTTGCCGTATCAGGCTGAGTTTTACATTAAAAACATGAATGTAGAAGAGATGTTAGCCAGTGAGGTCCTGGGAGACTTCCTGGGTGCAGTAAAGAACGTCTGGCAACCGGAGAGGCTTAATGCAATCAACATTACTTCAGCACTGGACCGGGGTGGACGTGTGCCCCTGCCTATCAACAACCTGAAAGAAGGGTGAGCTTCATTTACACAGTTGCAGGACATAAAGTCCTAGTGAACCCCCCTCAATGGATGAGAAATTTCAGAATGGAAGAAAGAATTGGTACCAGAACAACATCAGTTACTGTACTTGTTTCTTAGGCAGTGCAAAGTACAGTTCCTCTGTTAATTAAAGTAATTTTCTTTGGGATCAATAAACTATCCATCCATTCATCCATACACCTACCTACCTTAAAAATATTTAACACTAAAACATATATTAAATACTAAAACATAACTTAACATATATTGAATAAAATCAAATGCATCACAGGCAATATATGTAAGGTAATAAACCTTACTGAAAATATAAAAAAGCGGTGAACTTTTACATTCAGGTTTCACAGGCTTAGCAACAACAATGCATAATGGCAAAGAGCAAAGTTGCTGCTTTCTTCTTTACCTTTGAATTTATTTGTTGTCATGTAGAATCTTTATTTTCACAATTTATAGATTAATCATAAATCATTTTATTTTTCAATTTTAACCTACAGTATATAAATATAAGTATTGGTATACCAAATGGATACCAAACCTCCACAATCGCTTAGAATTTTAAGACAGACATTGCATAATATGTAAATTGCATTAACCTAGCATTAACTTTCCCCCTTATATTATTATTTTTTTTTTTCTTAAAAAATTTCTAGGGTGTATGTGATGGTGGGAGCAGATGTGCCATTCTCATCGTGCCTGCGTGAGGTAGAGAGTCCACAGAACCAGCTGCGCTGCAGTCAGGAGATGGAGCCGGTCATCAGCTGTGACAAGAAGTTCAGAGCTCAATTCCACATCGACTGGTGCAAAATCTCTTTGGTGAGGTCTTTGTCTTTAAGCACATTCTTTTATATTGTGTTGTTAAATGCACTCACATTTAGGATAATATATCCGTTTACACAAACTGTACCTTACCGTCCTTGCATTTTTATAGAAGGTTTAAAAAGGCGCACCTAAAAATAGGTTTAAAAAGATTTTTTTATGTGAGAAAAATGCTCAGCATGTGCAAGTGGAATTTAAACTCTTAGTTTTATAATGTCTTTACTAGTTATACAGTAGTCCCTTGTATGTATAGTGTGCTGCAGCTTAATCAGTGGATTTTAGAAGTTAATACACAATTAAATTATTAAATGTAATAAGGGTAAATGTAAAAAGGGGCAGTGGTAGCTCAGAAGGCTAAGGCTCTGAGTTACTGATCGGAATGATGCCGGTTTAGGCCAAATGCCTAAATGTAAATGTAAATTATCATTGTTGGGGCCTTCAGCAAAGTCCTTAACCCTATCTGCTCTCCAGGGGCGCTGTATCATGGCTGACCCTGCGCTCTGACCCCAGTTATGCTGGGATATGCAAGAAAAAATTTCACTGTGCAGTAATGTGTATGTGACAAATAAAGGCCTAACTAATGTGTGGTAAAAATGAGTGACTTAAGAAGATATGTGAATGTTCGCATAATCAGTTAGGGCAAAAATTATAGCTGAGACACATAAACCAGCATCACATTCCAGTATCACTTCATAAAGGGTTTGATTCTCAGAATACTGCCATTTTGGTCCTACTTTTAAGATCAGGAGAAGGAGCTATTTAAATATTTAAAATCCCTAAAATAGGAAATCACTGCCATCTCCACTGTCCTTACTGGTTAGGAGTAGTGAGGAAATGGAGTTCAGCCAGAGACACCCGTGGAGGAGAGATTAAGTGACACAGAGCTCATAAAAGCCTGTTTGTTTGGTCAAAAATGGAATACTTTTTTTATTTTATGTTGTTTCATGTGGTATGTAATTGGTCCAATACGAACATGTCATATGCTGTCTCAGCAGGTGACTGATACGGTAGGGTTTTTTTTAGTAACAGTGAAGATGCAGCTTTAAAACATTGACATAGTGGACAGTGTCAGAAATAATAAATGACACTCTGCTCTAACAGCACCACAGATCATGCGCATGAATTATACATTTCCCACCATGCAGCATTAAATCAATTAAAAACAAGCTGCATACATGGAGTTCTGGGCATCATCCACAGCATACACATAAAAATAATCATATTTATATATAAATTTTATAGACTTATAATAAATTATTTGAGTGTACACAACTGTTTGTTTTAGATTTTCCATTATATGCTGCACTTCATCACTTCATTAACAAGTCGTACCCCATGTTTCACACACCTGACAGATGGCAATGATGCCTTCACTCACTCTTTATATTTAGAGGTAAGAGTGGGGCAGAATTTTACTTTAAATTTTTTCATTACATTTTACTTCCTCCTTCACAAGCTAAACGCTCTCATCCTGTTCCGCTTACTTAATTTCTTCAATTTTTTTTTAGATCAGATTATGACAGTCCTACACAGGTCTATTATAGGGGCTTTAAACAGTTGTTATTGGAGCAGTCTGATTAAGATAATGTCATGCAGCAGAGTCACGCATCTTTAAGTTTTGTCTGTGTGCATAAAGCTTTCACACAACTACCGCTGATTTCATCATTTCACCTTTCCAACGTTTAAAACAAAAAAAAAAACAGGAAAAGCTACAACACACTTTCCTTGGCGCATTCCTACTCCTCTCTGAAAGAAAATCTTCATAAATAACTGGTCTCCAGGGATCCACAGCAAGAATTCAACTCAAGTGAGCAGCTTGCTGAGACAAGGACAGATCTAAGTCACAATGATAACCTAAGTGTCACTGATAAGCTAAAGAAGCTGAAGAGTTGGTTTGAGCAGCCAATGTAAAAACCAAGACCTACTTTAGCCAAAAAGATTACCAGAAATTAACAGCCAAGAATTAAGCACCAGCTTACAGCAAAGATGACTTAAGAGAACAGAGAGCTCTCCTTAAATAGACTCAGGGACACCTGGGGCTGATAGCCAGTGATTATAATTACAGTAAGACCATCTCTGGTTACGTTCTGCCTCCCTCTAGTGTTGGCACAAGGTTGTACCAGCTGTCGCCTTGTAAAAGAAGCCAGTTGGCGGGAGAACAAGTTGAGACATCTCATCTAATCTTCTATACCGCTTTATCCTGTATTCAGGGTCGCTGTTGTCCTATTACCACCCTTTTTTTTCAACAGCAACATTGACAATTCCTCCATTAATTAAAGGTGGATTGTAACAAACAGTAACATCCCCACCAGACAAACTCAAAGAAACTTGAATAAATAAAGTAATGATAATAATAATAATGAAGTAATTACTTGTATAATGTTTTATACAGTAGATGCAGTAAAGGATAATTGGTGCGTTATTGAGCAAAAATTAACTTTAATGATTGTTATTTTTTTATTATCTGTGTAATATATTCTGTGCCAAGGCTATATTGTACAAATTGCTCCATTTTCATTTTTTTGTTTGCTTATTCAGTTGTTAGGACATCTTAAAAGAGGATATACGGCTTAGATGTCCATTTTATATGAAAAGCTATTTGACCTTTCGGTCTATGTAATCAAGTCCATGATAACAATGTTATTGTTGTCAGGTATCTATTTTAATTGAAAAGGTTTAATGAAGTTTGATGTAGCCTCTTGTTTGCCAACTTTTAATGCCGTCTTTCATCCTTTGTGCCTCAGGTGGATATTACTAAAGTCATTCCTGTCCACAACAGCCGCCCAGAGCCAGGCACTGGAGTGCTGCCAGACATCGGTGAATACAATCCGCCCTCTGAGTCACTGAAAAGTAAAGACTATTTTTCCGACTTCCTGGTCACCCTGGCTGTGCCCTCTGCCGTTGCACTGGTCCTCTTTGTCATCCTGGGCTATTCGATGTGCTGTCGCCGAGAAGGAGTGTAAGTGCATTGTGATAACTTCTCAGTGTAATGACACACACACACAACCAGACACATTTAGATTATTGACATCAAGGTCAGTGAATGGTTTCTCGAAACATTCCTCTATAGTGATTTAAAAATCATACTTGTACCTGGTGTGCTGCATATATAAAAGTTCATTATGAATAGTGGGTAAAAAAATTAATTCAGTCTATAATTTAATTAGGCCTGTCAGGATGAAAAAGCAGCTTTCTCATCATTCTCGACCATTCTCATCCAACATCCAGTTTTATTCATTCTGTTAACTTTAGTCGGGCTATTTATACAAAACGTTTCATCTTTCATATCATTAATCGTTGAATACATCATCTGTCACTCCATATCACACTGGCCAGTCAGTGTTCTGAGAGTCCTTTCAACGTCTACTAATGACCAGATGTACTGCGGCCTGAGGAGACCCTCACTCCTGAACCTGCTTCCCATTCACTTTTGTGTGGTTGTCTTTCAACTATTAATATTAGTATTTAATTCAGACATTTTGTTTTGTTTCTAGGCGAAAAAGAAACATGCAAACACCAGAGTAAGTGTTTCTTCTCCTGTGTCTTTCTTTTATTTTGTCCTCTCTCACTATTTCTGTTGTCCTTTTTTAGCTAGGTGATCCGAAATTTTTTATTTATTTATTTTATTTTTGTCTTCATACGTTTTATGCTCTTGTGTCTTTCCTCATGACATTACCATCCATCATTCATAAAGATGCCATGTTGTCATCCGGCTGCTTAGTGTCAGGTTCAAATCTAGGAATCAAAATACAAACTGGGTTTAAAACAAGTGCAGTCTGTGGACTTAAATAAGTGGGATGTGCTGAATATAAAACCTTTGCCAGATTGTATGACCAGGAATGACACAGCATACTCATTTTCTAGACTGAACAGAGTGCTTTGCTGGTTGTATGGTGCAACATAACACAGTTTAGCATTTCCTTTTTCCTTCTGGTTATATTGCAGTATGTACAAATGTTGTACATAATATGTCCAATTGTGTCTCGGCTTTGATATGTTTTGTTTCTTACTCTTTCCAGTATCCAGTTGGTGCATCACAGCTCCATTCAGAAGTCAACAAAGGAGCTACGCAGCATGTCAAAGAACAGAGAGATCTCCTGGCCTCTCTCCACCCTGCCTGTTTTCAACCCTGTGAGTGGAGAGGTGGTGCCACCGATCCACCCAGAAAACTACGAGACAACCAGCATGCCACTCATGCAGACCCAGACGTGAGTGTTGCATAATGTACAGTAGATGTGCATTTCTTTATCTGCAATCAAACCATTCTGCTCCCCCTGCATAAAACAGATAGACATTTTTCATTTCATAATCACATTGTCTACAAATGTTAGTGTTATATATTGTAGTTCTGTATGTTTTACTCTGACAGATTCTTCATACTGATAGATGATTTCCTGTTTCCTTGTTTAAAACCTTTGAAGTGTCACTTCAAGAGCAACCACTTCCTTCAAAAGAATACCCGCTCAATTCAAATTACAGTAACATGAGCATGTTTTGTTGAGAAAACACTGAAACTTTGTGGGGAGGAAGCAAGTACATTAAGCAAGTAAATAAACATGAGATTTAAATAAGAGAAGTGAGAAATTAGAAAAGATTGGTCCGTACAACAAAGGAACAGTGTTCCGTATAATAAATGACACATTATTAAATTAATACCGCAGCCTGAGTAAAGCTGTCTCTATTCACAGAAATCTTCAAAATCAAATGCAGATACCACAGCAGCAGCCTCCAGGTATGTATGCAGCACATCAGCATAATTTTAGCTATATGCAAAAACACAACTGATGAAGACAACTCCAGAATTATTGGCACATGTAATAAAATAAGCAGTATACAACAATTAGTTCTGACCGAGTAATCTGACAGAGAGCATAACAACACTGGGATGTTGAACTATATGCATCGCTCTGGGTCAAAGGTGTTCTAACGTTGTTAATTACAAAAACTTTTAGTTGCCCGCATGGGGGGAATTAGACTGTTATGGTCTGCAGTACTGGAAAGAGGAAAGAACAGCTGTCTGCCAAAACCCACATTCTAAACCATCACAGACATACTTTCAGTAATAAAGCATGTTATGATGTTAAACAACACTCTATCTCCTTAGTAATTCCTGCTAAGTCGTTTCAAATTGCCTCTGAACTGTCCGTGTTGTCTTGTTTTATTTACGGCTACTGCAAGCTAATAAGCTACTGTAACTAGCATGCAAGACAAGGCTGAGTCACAAATCACCTGATCAAGGGCACTACTTGGTGTTTAATACAAGGGATTTAAACCCTACATAGTACACTAGATTTTGACTTTATTTGGGACCCAGTAATTCAACCCAGTAACCCCCAAAGTTAGCTGATATTCTAATGTAATAAGTGAAAATATAAAGGAAATCTCAGAATTATTTTAGGATTCTCCACCACCTCCATGGTTTATTTTTTTTTTTACTTTCATTATTTTCACATTTTGGCTTCATAGTAAAACTACTTTCATTCCTGTTAAATATGCCAAATGTCAGTCAGCAGCTCTGCCACTTGCGGTTCACTAGTTCCACCAGGTAAAGGATAATTGTTGGTGGAGCAAAATACTGGTTAAATAAACAAATCATTATATGTTGATGATAAATGGTGTTTGCAGAACTGTTGTATAAAAGCAATATCGTGCTCGAGTTTGTGATGCTGAACTCACACCTACGACTTCCTCACAGCAAGCTAATATTGCTTAATTATACACAACGATTAAATCATGCTGATTTTCTCTCTTGAGAACTTTTTACCAAATATTAAGTGTGAAAGTGGCAAACCGTTGTTTGCTACTTAGAACTTTAAGTTTGAAAAAAGTTAGACATAATTGTTGCTACTAATTCTAGATTTGATTGTAGGTGTAGTCATATTGTGTAAAATGTTATAACTATATAAATATAACTCTATGATTGCTATATCTTATTTATCATATTTTTTTTGCCTCATGTTTTTGTTATAACACAATAAGAATGCACAGGCCTGAGCAGCTATGCTGTACAATTAGATGTCAGAAAAAAAGAAAATGCTGTGTTGTCACTGTATATTGCTGGCTGGCTTTGGAAAGAATCATTGCAAATCACATTCTGATCTCTATTATATCATAATGAAACATTTCTATCCAGGATGAATATATTTTAGTCCACTGGGAACAAGGCCTCAGTGAATGGCTAGAGTGTAAAAATAATATATAATCCATTTGTTTGGTCTGGGGGCATTTGTAGTAGCATGTTATACAGCACCACCATCGTCCAAACAACAACTGACAGATTTTTTTTGTTGTTGTTGGAAGAATGGTGTTTTTCGCTTCAGTACAGTTCCAGTTCCAGTTGCTGCTAGGAATCATACGTTTTTCTGTTGTCTTGTAGTGACGTAAAACCTTAGTAACATTTAATTTGCCATCAGTCTGTAGCCGACCGGTGATCTGGTTCCCCCCAGTGTCGTGTATCCGCACTAATGAACTGCATTTGGTCACAGTATCTCCTTGTCTAACATTCTGTTCGTTCATTTACTGCTACCCAAGGAGATAATTACAGTTTGTCAACATTTCGAAGGCTGGAGGCAAGTAATAATAATAAGTATCATAGTGGTGCTAGTGTCTTTGTTTCATCAACTTTTTAATGTAATTGGTGGATTTTCCTTACAGGTAAATGGTATTCCTGAAGAGAGGAAAGTGGCTGAAGCATTGAATTTGTGAGCTTCCTGTGTAGTTTGTGTTTCCACATCATGCCAACTCTGCATGTGCTATAGCTCCATAAAGCTGTGCAGTACCAGTGAGATGTAGTCCAAGCAGAAGCAGAAGCTACTGACAGCTTCAGTTACATGACCATATCGGAACTATTTAAATATTTATGGTATTTTTGAGGTAACTGTTTTTCATTCAAGGGACCATTCATGGTGAAATTTAAAATTAACTAGCCAGTCAAGAGACTGTTAGGTTTATAAGCTTATTAAAGTTTGTAAGCACTCTCTTTAATATGTATGTTTTTAAATGCAAATTACAAGGTAATTATATATAATTTTATCCTCAATACAGAGGATACAGTGATTCCATATTTTTCCTCTATTTGATCTGGAAAAAAATGCCATTCATTAAAACATTTTAATTTTATTTGTTTGAAGTATGAATGTTATAAAGCTATTAATAAAAATGTGTTTTGTGTCAAATATGCGATTTGTTAATTTGCTACCAAGTGAAAAAAAATAAATTTGGTCAACAAATCTCTAAGTATGTGAATTTTTATAATAAAATGTATTGTAATCTTGAAGGAATCTTCCATTATTGTCCATGTCATGCAGTTTTAGGAATAAAGAACTGGTGATCCTGTGTTTCTAAAAGATTAGTAGGTAATGTAAAGGAAGGTAGATGTAAAAAGTAATCTCATTTGTTTTGTTTTTTTCCTTGAGAAATAGGAGAGACAATCTTGATTGTGTAGGAAATTTGGTGTAGCCCTTTCTCTCTGCATCCATAAATCTTCTCTTTGGTCTTCCTTTAGACCTCCTGCCTGGCAGTTTCAACCTCAGCATCCTTTTACCAAAATGTTCATAATCTCTCCTCTGAACATGTCAGAGGAATATTTTCAGGAAATAAAACAATTACTTTTACTTTTTTGATTGTAAAATTAAACAAAGCACAATGTCATCTGCAAACATCACTGTCCATGGAGACTCCTGTCTAACCTCATCTGTCATCCTGTCTATCACCATAGCAAACAAGAAGGGGCTCAGAGCCGTTCCTTGATGCAGACCCACCTCCACCTTAAACTCTTCTGTCACACCTACAGCACACCTCACCCCTGTCTCACAGCTCTCATAGGTGTCCTGCACCACTCTAACATACTTCTCTGCCACTCCAGACTTCCTCATACAATATTACAGCTCCTCTCTCGGTGAGCCCAAGTATATTTTACTAGCTCCCATACTAGCTCCAAGTACGGAGAGGGAATGTTCTTATAGCCATTTTCTGTAGCCAGGGATTTGCCTACCCAATCCACATTTCATCACACACCTACTACTCCTCCTGCAAGTGGTGGGCCCACTGGAGAACAGCAGTTTGTTTGGCCTGTGCCCTTGGGTAAGGTCCCAATCACTAGGTGCTCACAAATGAGCTTCTTCAAGCCTAGCTCTGGGGCACCACCCCCGTCCCCGAGATATCTTTGAAGTATATCAGACTTATTAAGTTTTTCTCTTCATAATGATATTTAAATTGCTTTTAATCTAACCACTCATCTATGACCAGTTTGCTTGGATTAAGATCTGGGGAATTTGGAACCTAAATAAACAACTTTGGATGCCTCGCCTGCTAAGCCCAATACACAGCAAGCTGTGATGTGTTCTGATACCTTTCTACTACAGCAAGCACTGACTCTGCTGTGGGGTCAGATCGGATGGGTTTAAGCAAAGAAAGGATCAGAATTACACCAGTAAAGGACTGCATACTTAGGATAATTTTCCCATCTGTATTTTCTCACCTAATCTGCATGTGTTTGGAAATGTATACGTGCCTCGGAATCTGAAATGTGAAAAATTCCAGAGCGATTTGTAACACAGAAGATCTCCCAGCAGGCAGATCCTCAGGTAGCTACACTGTGGATTTTCGAACAGTCAGATCTATGGACAGCCACACGATCAGTTGCTAGGCGACAGCACCATATAGGCAAAAACAAGATTTGTGCTGCAACTGAGCGTACTTAGACGTACTTTAGACTTTGCACTTAGCGTGCTGACATTAGTGACATCTAGAAACAAGAGACACCTAGAGTCTCAAAAAAACTTATCCATTTTGTTTCTTAAAACAAAAAGAAAAAAAGGGATCATTAGAAAAGACAATGTCGTAAGATCACATGATACTAAAAAGGTTACATGATTAGCAGGTGCCATTAATATTTTTAAAACACTGCCGTACATTATGTTTGTTTGTGACCCGTTGTGTATTTAGATTTTTTTTTTTTTTAGATTTGCAACTAAGTATGCTACTCCAGTTTACTTCTTTTACTTATATTAAATATGTACTGATAAATAAATAAATAAGCCTGGCAATGTAAAACAATTTGGAATTTGACGCGTGCTGTGGATATGCTGAGAGAAAAAAAAAAAAACAGTACAAAACCTGTTCCGCAAGGTGTTTTATCACTGACAATGATTAAACAACAGCATTTCTAAAAGAAAATACATCCCTTCACATTTCTGGACCAAAAATTATTTACATCAGCGTGGTATGCATCTTGTTTTTACAGCGGTCCAACGTAACAATACAATTCATTTGAACAAAGTTTTACAAAATAAAATCCATACATTTACAATTGGATAAATAGCTGTAAGGTGGAGTGAATCCATTAGATCATAGCTGCGGTTTGGCTTAAACGCCACTTCAGGAAATAAAATGATTACTTTTACTTTTTTGATTGTTAACTCGTCTTCCTATAATGGAAGAAAAGGCTAAAAAAAAAAGACGCAGATTTTGTAGATCTGCAAAATATTACCACTATGAAACAAAACTATGGTACAAAAGTAAAAGTACAAATTTCTGTAATTGTAGCTAGCATCCACCTAGTGGCTGTTACACAGGGATGATGAAGATTGTATTGGCACAATATGTGAAAACTATTTAACTGTACCCAGCTAAGGACATTATACTTCCTTGTTCTGGAATTACTAATTTCTGACCACCCAAATAGTTTTTCAAACAGCATAAATAAATGCAAATGTAGATCAGTTAATTCATGATTTGACCATTTACAGTAAGCTGATTTTTAAAACAGCTACTCTCAACTTTCTTTTCACCATTAATAGCATGCAGACTTATATCCTATACCCACGTTTCCAGCTGCCATAGTCAAAAACAAGAAAATATGTACAGGTGATATATATTTTTTTCTGACTTTTCTCCAATTATGTCCCACGTTCAGTTAAAGGATTAAAGCTCTGTATTTCTAAGCTCCTTGTTAGTAGCTTTAAAAGGTAAAACAACCTCTAGACAGTATCAATGCACAGTAGAAGAGAAAAGATTTACATTCAACACAGGGGAACGTAGGTTTAGCCTTTTGTACATACTGACATTTAAAAGCTTGAAAGCAGAGCCATACATAAAGCACAAAATGATTAGCTATAGGTTTTTTATAAAAATCCATAACTTCACTAAAGCTTAGCTTAGATTGGTTGAATGGAGCTCCTGCACTGTTTAAAGCCTTTTCCTACTCCTACACCTTCAATTTGTGGCATTTTCTCACTCGCTCACATTTTGCTATTATTATTATTTTTTGGTTCATCATCAATATTTTAATCACAGAATTATAACAACAAAGCAACTTCAACCCAACTGGTTAATTTTTACATGTTAAAATTGTAATAAAAATAACAGGGTATTAAACTGTGATGATAGCAAGTGTTAAATTCTTGGTACAGAGTCTTGGGGTAAACAGGCTTTTAGTAGTTTGTACAGTGACCCTTTTGCGGATAAAAAGTGTTCAGATGTGTGTTCAACTGGTATAAGAAGATTCTACTATGAGACATTTTTTTTGTGTGGGATTATGTGGTTCTGGGGAATTTTGTCCTAGCTTTTTAAACACCTATTACAATGTTACGTTTTACATAAAAGGTAAATATCAAATAAGCTGAATATCAAACAACTCTTTGAATGCATCAGTGTATTTTCAATGTTAGTATTACTAGTGCAGAGGGACGCTGTAGCAAGAGCAGAGAAAGAAATGGACGAACATTACCAGACAGAAGCGAGATACCTGTGAAAGGTCAACATTTCTGAAAACATTATTACATGGGTGTACTTTAGATCATCTGTCAGTTATTTATTTACAGTTTATGAGTACATAAAATCCACCAAGAATCCAGGAAGTGACCACACCATACCTCAGTAATAACAGCAGATGTACAAAAGTAGAAGTATATAAAGCATTTAAAAGAACAAAACTAGTCATCTATATAATGTGTACTACTCTTAGTTTTTACTCCATCTCTGTTTTTACTAAAGAATGGTGTGGCTAGTTACTGGATTATTAGTGGCTTCTATATTTGCTAATTTAAGGAATTTGCAAATATAAAGAAATGTTTCTCAATGTTAAATGCCTCTAACATTTCCATAAAAAAAAATCATGAATGTTTTTGGTTATATGTACTGTAGTAATGACCCATGGATACCCTGGTTGAGATTTAGGAGGACTGAATCTGTTAAAGGCATTAATAAAAAATATAAAATCAATAAGTATAGGGCTTGTTTACACAGTAATGAACTGACTGGTGGCAGACGAAGTTGGTGGCGTATAGTCTTGTGTGTACTGCATGAAGTGCGAAACTCAAAACTCATTCATATTTCATCCACACGGGCTCGACATAAAAACAAGAAGAAACTAGAAACGACAGACAGACAAACAGGACGTTAAGGCGACACAAATACACTCCTGTACAAAGTAAACTTAATTTAAATATTTAAATACTGTACAAAACATGGACAGAAAGGAGGTTGTTCCCATTGCCTCGGGAGTTGGCGTTTTAGGAGATTTAGGCTTATTTGAAAAGTTAGTTAATGAGCACACATACAGTACTGCAGAAGTGCACTGCATGCATTTTGTAAAAATGTGTGTTCACTATCTTCATAAATTACTGCACCATTGGTTTTGCTCCAAGACATGCTTCTCAGGTGGTATTCTGGATGGTACTTTGTCAACAAAGAGTCTGTTTCTAAAATTGATGTTTTAGGCCCAGCCGCGGTTAGATAGCATGAGTAGTAGCCCCATGAAGAGTCCAGTCGACAGCAGTCTCTTGAGCAAAGTGGCATTGTCTTTAGGAATGGCCACCTGGGCCAGGTCATTGGTGATCTGGGAGATCTCGTGAGCGACGCACACAAAGATAAAAGTGCTGATGATAATGTTGAGGGAGGGGATTCCAGGAATAAGGACCAGGATGCCCTTGGTGTCAGCTGCCAGCCAGATATGGTACTGACAGATGAAAAGCTACAAGAGCAAGAGATAGACAAATGCATTAACCTTACTCCACTTGTCCTCTCATATTCTTCACTCATAAAAAACTTACAATGTCCATGATTGATACCTGTAACCTGGCTAGTACTGTAGGTGTCTGTTAATTCGTTATATCCAGACACCTCTACAAAGCATTTACTGTAGCAGATTAAAGTTTTCATTCAACCAATAATTCTGAAAGAAAGTGACCATGGCAATAGACATGGTTACATGTTCTACTGCTTTGCTGTCACCTTCACCTTTGCATTGGTATACAATGAGTACCAACATTGGAGCCTAAGCTATTTCTGATATCTGCACAAAACTCTAGTCTTCTAGTCCTTATTTTTTTTCACAAATATTTTCTTTGAAAATCTTTTTAAACTGCTGATTTTAGTTTGCAAATGATTGTTCCTGGCACAGGCACCTTACCTCTAATGAGATCTTTCCAAACCATGCAAATAAAGAGCTGTACAAAGAACGGGCGTAACCAGGAATGTTTCTGATGAGAACAAATGCCAGAATCTGCGGGTTGAGGGGAAAAAAAAAAAGAAGCAATATACAGCTTGCAGAAGCAGGGTTATCACCTTAAGGAACATCAACATTTACAAGACATTACCTGCACCACTGATATGTAGGGATGCATCTCATTGCATTTAGTCTTGTCTTTGCAGTTACTTGCCCATATGGAATATGTCTAAAGAAGGACATAAAACACGTTGGATAACATAATATTTATTAAAGATTGAAAAGCTGAAACAAGGAACATACTTACTATAAAGGAAACCACTGATGCAAAGAGCAAGCAGTTGGAGATCTTGGTGGAAAACAGTGGCTCGCCTTTCACCTCTGATAGAACCTGATATTTCTGCAATACCAGGTAAATAAAGGCGAACACCATGCCATTGATGACAGCCTGCAGGAGATGTGGAGAAACACACTCAGAAGGATGGCATGCCAACAGCACAACTAATAAAAAATATATTGGTTGAACTGGCATTTAACTGGCATTTTTTGTCGTCTGTAATTTCAACACATCTCTCTCTTAACACAAGATAAGCCATTGCTGCGTTGCATTGATCACCTTTTGTATGGCTACATTCACACTACAGTACATGTCACATTGTTCAATTCCAATCTTTTTAGTCAGATCAGATTTGCATCTCATGGAAGTTCACATTCATAATCACAAGTTACTTTTGTCTGATTCTAATGCGGATGTGCCTCGCCCTGAAACAGAACATTGATACATTTTTGTTTGCACCATCTTAGTTACAACACATTGTACTGTAAGCTCATGCGAGCACTTGTTTAAACAATTTCGAACAATGGATAAGAGTTTAGCCAAAAATATACATGGGATGGCATGCAGTTGGCTGGAGAATGGCACGCAGCCAGGTATATTTGTTGAGGTCCAGAAGAAAAAACAAACCAGACCAATACACCTCGCTTGAGCTTTTTTAGCAACTACTCCTAAAACTGCTAAGAAATCCCCATTCTGCCGGTGCTGGCTGACGTCTGTGGCCTACGCATGTGCAGAGGTAAGTCACGTGCCTGCATATCGGACATGTACCTGATCTATTGTAGGATCACATATAAAAACAACTCAGATCTTATTTGAAAATCATCAGATTTGTCTGTTTAGAGAGCCCTAAAAAAAATCAGAGCTGTATTACATTAGAATAAAATAATAATAATAATAAAAAAAAAATCAGGCAGGTAATGTAAACATAGCCTATAAGTTTATTAATAATTATTATTAAGGTACATTATTAATATTTATTTTATTAAGGCACATAAGTTTAAAGTGTCATCTCTTAGCAATTATTTTTTATATTGTGCATGCACTAACTGTATTTTAATGTTTTTTTTTAATTTTTTTTATCCTCGCATCACTCTAGCACTAACATTTGACTTATTCCGGTTATAAAATTTTTAAGATGTGCAAGGCCTTTTCTCTCACTGCACCATCATTTGCTCAGACATTTTGTAAGTCCCACTGTGTAATAACTTTAAACATTAAAAATGTGATCAATGTATTAAAAAATGTGACATTTGGGGCTAATCTTTTGCCTGGGAAAGTAAAGTGAAAGCATTTTTTTTTTATTTTACAAAAAGAGAAAAAAGAAAACTGACAGAAAACACAGAAAGTTGAGCATAAAGTAGTCATCTAGTTGTCTCTATTTACTCACTGATGAGTTGACATTTTTGTATTTCTGTCTCTAAATTCTTATCTTAATTTGTTTCAATAATGCTCTGTGCTGAACCATTGTTAAAAAAAACAAAAAACATTTTGTTAAGAGGATGCAAATACAGCATTGGATGACGTAAGGCATATTACTTACAAATCTATCTAGCTTCCACCTGAACCACCACTCATGGACACTGCCTTGCAGTTCAAAGAGCTTTGAAACAGGCCACACAGAAAAAATGCTCTCAAAGAAACCCTGTTTAAAAAGAAAGGCAGAAAGTTTAAATACTACTGTGTGTGCTGTAAAGAAGTGAGACAGTTTAATAACGACTCTTTAAGAATGCAGAGATATTTAGTTTCAATTTGTGTAAGAGCTCACCTGTGAGTATGCAAAGAAGCAAATAAAAAGAAGTAACCCCAATAGTTTCAGTAAAAGTACCAGATGCCAGAAAGTGCTGCCTGAAATACACAAATATATGAACTTTAAATATAGTGGCACGTGTGTAGGACAAAAACTTCATTATTCATTTTTAATAGCCATTATTACCATTTGCTTTTATCTGCAGAACCTGTGGCCACATGGCCATTGTGGAATAGATGATCACAAACCAAAAGGTAACTAGAGGCACAAAGTAGTAGAACTGGTATGATCTGTCCATCACAAGGCAGAGCACTATCACCAGAAAATTGAGTCTAAAGAGAACCTAGAACAAACAAAACTCTTAGGGTACTAGTCTTTTATGAGACATACTGTAATGTGAATCAATAAAAGGATGAGAATAAATACCTGGCACACTCTGTAGAGTCCAAAGTCACCCTTCAGCCAGAAGAAGGAGAAGTGGCCATATCCTGTCTGGAAGAGATAAGCTGCCACCAAGACACGGACATGCATGTACACAGGTATGAACTGTAAAAATAAAAACCAATACCAAAAATGAGATGGTGATCATATTGTCAAGCAAGTGTAAACACATCCAAATGAAAACTTACAGCACTGGCTCCGGATATATGATAGACAAGTATAACTAGCTGCATCCAGCCCTTCCATTCATCAGTCTGTTCTCTGTTCAATAGTTTTGCCTGGAAAATAAACAATTAGTTAAATAATAGGTTAGTAATTAGTTGAATGATTAGTTAATTGATAATTAGTTAAATTCAGGTTTTTTTCATTTAAAAAGTGGCATCTGAATAATGAATAACCTTTCACTAAATCGAGTACAGTTAATTGAACTTTCATTCTACTTTTCACCTGGGAGAAACAAAACTTAATGGGTTCTCTTTTTTGTTCGGGATGATTTTTTTGATTAGCTCAGTAGCAATAGCTATTGCAATAGCAATAGATTGTGCTATCCACTGAGATATGTGACACGAGCGACCAATATCTTTTTTATACTGCCACTCATGCAAGTCGGGAATAGAGTCATACACAAGAGCCACCCAGCCCCTTTCGCTTGCGTTAGCTCACAGGTGCCGAAGATAAGCTAACGTCAATATGATTAATGCGAGAGTTTAGGTATGTTACCCTATCCCCCTTCCTCCTGACGGTATGGCCAATCTGCTCTCAAGCAAAATTAACACAAACTTGAAAAACTTGAAAATCTGGAACAAAAGCAAACGCTTTATAAACGTTTAGGGGAAACTGGCTATTTCCTGTACCTCTTTAGTGTTTTCATTGTAGAAAAACCCCAGCATAAATATATAGATGAGAGGGATAAAGAAGGTGGAGTGTGTGTAGAATTTCTGCTCCTTCATGAAGATGTCTGCACGGTCACACAGGTAGAAGTAAAGCATGATGAGACCCATCTTGCAGATGGACTGCAACACGTTCTTTAGGATGAGTGGAACGGCAGGGGTGGGAGGTTTCCTTTCCTCTCCGCTCTCAACATCAGACACAGGCTTGCTCTTCCAGTGCCCGGTGTAGCCGAGTGCATGCAACACAAAAAAGCAGACAGCAGCTAACAGGAACAGTCCACCAGTCAGTTTCTGTAGCACACTCAATGGCGGTACACTCTGACAACATGAACCATCGATAGGCTTCTGGATCTTGTTGCATATGGAGTTCATCAGAACCATGGCCCCCTAAAGAGTGAGCAAAAAAAAAAGTTTAGCCAGTATTTGGGGAGCGGTGTCATTGTTTTTAAGAATTATAATGAGTTCTTTTTTTTTTTTTTTAACAACCAAAGCAGAAAACATTTAGCTTACATTTTAAGTATGCTCTGTAATTTCCTTTTAGTCCAAGTAAAAATATTTAAATGCAAATAGCATCTTTACTTTGCTTAACAAGTATTCAAAAGCAGAATAACAGCGACAAGATCATGGGCACTCAAGCCTCATGGGTGTCACACCACATTTCTAGAGAAGGTGCGTCCCATTTTTTCTTTTTAAACAAGTAGACACTGTGATACACCTTAAGCCTACATGAATATTTGTTTTTGAGTCATTAATTGTCTGCCTTTTAAAATGCCTACTGTATGTTTTACAGCTCAGATGTTCAGACAGCCTCCAGGCACACACTGTCCCAAATGTCAACATTTAAAACTACAACTGCAGTAAAGTTAATTGTGGAGTACTGTCAGAGTGTCAAAGAGACACTTTAATTTTTAAAAGAAACATAAGTCATGTATGTGGATTAATTAAAAACAGTATGTATTGGGTTTATTTCAAAAAGGTCTTTTCAATCACAAGGATACTTGTGTGTTTTTATAATGTGTTTTCTGTTTACTTTGCATTACAACTCCATGAACAGACAGTTGCCTCCGAAAAGATTCATCACTGACAATAAATACAGTACAAGGTGTAACTTCACTAAAAAAACATAAACCTTAAGCTTTATCTACATACAAAACCTTCTGAATAGACAGTGATTAATCTTTAGTTATGTTCCTGCCTTGGACACCGTACTGTAAGTCTGCTAGCTGTATAGACTGGAGGACACCAATTTTGCACATCCTCTTTTCTCTCCTGTTCGCGGAAACATACAAACCAGTAAGCTAACCTCACAACTAGAACCGACAAAACCGTCCATTATGGCCACCCACTGAATCTCTATCTGGATGTTATTTTCTTTTAATAATAACGCATTTCTCTTGAATTGTGTTATGCATTGTGTGTATTATCAGTTATATTGTATATTGCATCACTATATTGTATAATGGGAATTAGCAGGTGAACATGGCATTTGGGCTCATCTACCTGCAAACTGTAATAGATCTAAGCTGCTGGAATGTACTGTCCTTGTAGATAGTGGTTGGATTAAAAGTTGCTCCATTCTGAAATTCGACTTCTTGCTCCTCCTTCGTCACAAACCTTGAATTAATTGTAGTCTTGTTTAACTTTAATCGTTATGTGTAATATTTCTATTGCTTGCTGGACATAATTTGGGGGTTTGGTGGTATTTTGCCATGCTTATAAATGCACATTTTAGCTTCAATCTAACTTTAATACACCATGGAGCTACTGTATATTATGCTCTCATATTATTTAATTATTATACATATTGTTAAAGGAAATGCATGAGTTTAATTTGGTAGCTTTGATTAGTAGAGGGCTCAGTCATCCACTGATAGTAAACTATCATATAGCAAAATGTATAAGCAGACTAAAATAAGAAAATTTACTTTTAGAGCTTTACCATCTGAAATGGACAAGGTGCAGTCTAGTCAAAAGTTGGACAAAGCATTCAAAAATATTTTGGACTGCCTATTATTTGGAAGTTCTTTACTGATCTTATACATAGCCTCTCTGGCTTCCAACTAAGAGAGAATTATAATCGCTGAGCACTTAAAGGATCCTGGGGCTAGCTATCACCTCCCACATCTTCAGAAGCCTTGTGGAATCCATGCTTCAACAGAGCTTTTTTAAGGGCACCCCTATACAGCATTGGGCAGGTGGTTAAAAATGACTGATTAGGGAATAATAACCAATTTAAGAATGTTACATTTAAAGAAGTATAGAGAGTGAAGTGAAAAAGAAAAAAATAAATAAGTGAGCAAACAGTGGTGACCAATATACTGTACTGCAGCCTTCTAGCCCTGATAAATAAAAAAGTGTTGGCCCACATACAGGTATGCAATGTGCTTGTTTCAGAAGACCAGACTACTGACTTTTTCCATTTTTTTTTTAAATCTTTAAACAATTAATCACCTACCACGTTCCTTGCGCTCACAGGAAGGTGCAGGCCATCTTCTGACTGGGTGATGGTCTCCATAGCAGCTTGCCTTGAGGCCTGCAGGAACTTCACCCCAGCCTTGGCATTCCTTTTGCTGCTGTTCAGAGTGCTGAGTGCTGCTGCATTATACAAGTCAATCTGCTCATTGGTGATCATCTTACGATTCTCGCTTAAAACCTTTTCATAGACAGGACCTAAAAGCAAAGTACACAAGAAAAACAAGGCTTTAAGAGTCCTTTTGCACTTCAAGATGTTCTTCACACTTTATAAACATCCACCTTTTATACACACCCTGTACAATCCAAAAGATTTCACTGTGCTCAGTTAGTTTTTCCAGTGGTGCTGCTATAGATGTGAGGTTTGCTTTGTACTGGAGAAGTGACTCGCTGCTGCCGCTGTGCAGTTTAATGGACCACTGTAAAAATATGACAAGCATGACAACTCTGAATTCTATGCTAAAGCAGTAGGCAAAAAAAGAAAAAAAAATGCTAATGTTGCATCTAAACATGTGGCTTGGACTTACAGTTGCAGCACCAATAATGATGACATCTGGCTTGGAAGTGGGCTTCTATATTGATGAGTGGACAAAACCAAATTGAGAAGATGCAACACTAATAATCAGGTGTTAACAATCTGGAATTCTGCAATTTTGTTATTATTATTATTATTATTTTACCTCTGTCCATGATGTCAACTGTTCTTTCATGGAATTATTTACTTCAGCATGCCATAAAAAGTCCTATAAAAATATATATCAATCAATCAACTATTTTTTATATCTTTTATGCTCAAAAAAAGAAGAAGAAAATGTTGTTAAGAAAACACTTACCACGTTTACGAAAAATTCTCTTTCAGTAAAGGGAATGTTTTCATGCTGGCCGTGTCACAGACAAGAAGAAGAAAAGATTAAATACAATGAGGAGTAAACTAAAGTCCTAATTATTTAATAAGCAACGAGGCATCTCAAGAAAATAAAATAATTACAAAATGACTAGAAGTCATATAAGATGAAACGTGGCTGGGTCTTTCAGCATGACAATGATCCCAAACACACCGCCCGGGCATCGAAGGAGTGGCTTCGTAAGGAGCATTTCAAGGTCCTGGAGTGGCCTAGCCAGTCTCCAGATCCCCATAGAAAATCTTTGAAAGTCTGTGTTGCTCAGCGACAGCCCCAAAACACCACTGCTCTAGAGGAGATCTGCATAGGGGAATGGGCCAAAATACCAGCAACAGTGTGTAAAAACCTTGTGAAGACTTATACAAAACGTTTGACCTCTGTCATTGCCAACAAATATAACAAAGTATTAAGATGAAATTTTGTTATTGACCAAATACTTATTTTCCACCATAATTTGCAAATAAATTCTTTAAAAATCCTGCATTGTGATTTTCTGGATTTTTCTTTTTCTTTTGTCTCTTATAGTTGAGGTATACAGCACCTATGATGAAAATTACAGACCTTTCATCTTTTTAAGTGGGAGAACTTGCACAATTGGTGAGCGACTAAATACTTTTTTGCCCCAGTGTAGTTCAGTACAATAAATAAAATTGACACATTAAGAAAAAAGACAATATACATGGCAAGAGGTTTGTGACCTCTAATTTTAAAGTTATTCAATGGTCTTTTCTAAAGACAATTACATACAGTGCTGTGTAAAATGATTTGCCATACTTAAATGATTAAGATAATCAAACAAATTGTAATATTACACAAAGATAACCTGAGTAAATTAAGTGCAAATGATGTCATTTATTAAGAAAAAAAAAAAAGATGTCCAAACCTGCCTGGCACTGTGAAAAAGTAATTATCCCTAATCCTAACAACTGGTTGTGCCCTGGCAGCAACAACTGCAATCAAAAGTTCACATCGCTGTGAAGGAATTTTGGCCCACTCTTCTTTGCGGAATTGTTTTAATTCAGACACATTAGAGGGTTTTTATGCATGAATGGCCACCCCCATGTTTGACTTGTTTAGGGTCACGCCCCATCATTTTATTCTGGACTTCGCCTAGGCCACCCCAATTCTCTAATTTAGTATTTTGGGAGCCATTTAGAGGTGGAATTGCTGTCCTGCTCCAGTACATAACCCAAGTAAGCTTGAGGTTACAATCTAATCAAGATTTTTTTGTAGAGTGCAGAATTCATGATTCCATCAATTATGGCAAGGCATGCAGATACTAAGGCCTTGTTCACACGGTCTTTAAAATAGAGCGTTTTTTTTTTTTGCGTTCGTAGCGTCCGGTGAGCGTGGATCAAAACACAAAACACAACATAAACGTCTAGGACGTTCATTTGTTTAATAATAAAATCAAATAAATAATAATAAAAAAAAAACAGGAATAAACAGGATGAGGGCAAATATTTTTCACAGCAATATATATTTTTAAAAAATATACAAAAAGGGAAAAAAAATCATTTTGGTTCTTGTTGCATAAGAGTTCAGTTGCACAAGAGTTCAGTTCAGCTCCTATAAATAACTTAATTACCATAAATGGCTTGTATTTTAATTTGTTTTAGCTTTAATTAATATTGACATCTTATTATAATGAAAAAAAAATGCATTCTGAAATTAAGTGGCATGTTTGCAGGTCTTTTTAAAAACAGGTTTAAAACAGGTTTACAGCTTCTTTTCATGCCAGACAAACATACTCTTTACATACCCAATGTTTTATATGTTATCAAATATGTTGTGTAGCCCCAAATTAAGTACATTTCCATTTATTCATAAAGCTAATCAAACAATGTCATTTATAAAACAATTGACCACAGCTCAACAACTTCTGTTCTTTCCAGCTGCTCCCGTTAGGGGCTCCCACAGCGGACGGACTATTTGTCTCCATCTAACTCTGTCCTTCACATCATTCCTTGTCACTCCAACCTTCTGCATGTGTCCTCCCTCACCACATTCATAAACCTCCTCCTGGGCCTTGCTCTTTTCCTCTTGCCAGGCAGCTCCATCACCAACAATGTTCTTCTGACATACCCCTTATACCTTCCCAACCTCATACCCCAAATCATTTTAATCTGGCCTCTAACTTTGTCCCCAAACCATCCTACCTGCACTATTCCTCTAATATACTAATTCTTGTCACTTCCAAAGCTCTGCTTTTTGTCAGCGGCAACGTCTCTAAACCATAAAACATTGCTGGTTTCACTAGACTGTTAACTTTTCCTTTCATTCTTGCCGATACCTTTCGACAACCTTTACAGTTGTGCTCAAAAGTTTGCATACTGTACCTTGGGAGAATTTGCAAGCATTTTTTTTTAATCATGAGCGAGAAGGTAAAACAAGTTTGTTTTAATTTCTTATAGGACTTATAAACACAAACATCAAACACAATGACAATAAAGAAAATGAGGAAACAATCCCTTTCTTATTATCATGTATTGGCCCTTCAGCATCAATGCTGGCATGCAATCTTTTTTAATAACTGTGACTGAGGTCCTTCATTCTCTCAGGTGGAATACTGTGCTCGAGTTTCTGTAAATTTTTTGGTTGTCTTGCATGAACTGCATGTTTGAGATCTTCCCAAAGTGGCTTAATGATATTGATATCAGGAGACTGTGATGGCCCTTTTTGATTGTTTTTCCTTCTTCCATTCCAAGTGCAATATATGTGAATTCAGTCTTCACTCATGTGCTACATCTTACTTGAGTGCAATAAGGTATTTACTGTTTTTAAAGTTTTGCTTCTCACCCTTCGCCCTATCTAATGCATTACTCTTTTAAAACAACAGTAAGCAACTGTAACCCAGGCAAAGCAATTTTCCTCTGGAATTAATAAAGGTCTTTGAATCTTAAATCCTAAATTTAAACCTGTGTTTGTCAACCTTTGTGTTTTTAATGTGGCCAAACATTTAAGGATATGTAAACTTTTGATTAGGGTTGTTTTGGGTAATTTTAGTTATAATTAGGTTTTAAAAAGGAGTCAAACAACTATGTGATAATTAATGTCTGCATGTGACCACTATCCCTAAATAGAAAAAGTCTTACTAAAATTCTTTTGCATTATCGGTCATATTTTCCAAATAAATGGCAATGTTTAAAAAAGTATTTCATTGTATGCAAACTTTTGAGCACTACTGTATCTTGCACCTTACCATACCTCTCTGCCACTCTTGACTTCCTCATGCCAGACCACAGCTCATCTCTGGGCACTCTGTCATACATTTTCTTCGGATCCAGAGAGACACAACTCATTGTGACTTTTTCTATACTTCTCCATCAGCATCCTCAAAGCAGACATGGGATCTGCACTGCTCTTACTTGGCATGAAGCCATACTGCTTCTCATGGATTGTAACATCTCTATCCAACCTAGCCTCCACTACTCTATCCCATAACTTCATGGAGTGGATCATCAGCTTTATGCCTCTGTAGATGCTGCAACTCTGCAAATCTCCACATCTCAAAACACATCTCAGCAAATCAAAACCCATCTCAGCTCATCAGACATTTTCCCAATTTATAAGATCTTGTTAAATAATCTAGTAGGCAGATCTCCTAAACATTTCCATTCCCCCACCAGAATGTCATCCAGACCAACTGCCTTTCCATTCTCTATCTTCTTCATAGTTGTCCTCCCTTCAACCTTACTAATTCACAGTACTACCCAAATCACTACTTCCACCACATCCAACTTCTCTCTCTCTTTCTCCATTCATCAGCGTCGCAAAATACTCCCCTCCACCTTCTCAAAATACTCTCTTCAGTTATCAGTACATTTCCATCTGCGTTTTTTATCACCCTAGCCTGTAGTATATCCCTTCCGTCTGTCTGGCCAGTCAATATAAAACCTTTTCTCCTTGCTTTGAGTTTAGCTTCTCAGACAATTTACCACAGTATATGCCTGTTCATTAGCCTTTTCCAATTCCCTCTTCACCATACATCGTACACATTATACTCCCATCTACTCTTCTCATCATTTTCGTTTTCTAGGTACACTATCCCCTGCAACTGTCTTACAGTCTCCACAGATTGCGTCTCCTACACAGCAAATAGTCCACCTGAGTACATCTTGCACCACTCTTACAGGTCAGTCTGTGTTCCTTTTAGTTTTTAAAATATAAATTCACCAATGCCAATTCCATCCTTGTGACATTTACAATAATCTGTCCATCCACATGCCTCACCTGGACGCCATTCCCACCCATCACCTCTGTTCCCTTCTTCAACATGCCAGTTAAGGTCAACTAATTACCAATCTTTCATTTTTGGAGACACACATTACCACTTTGTCCATTTCAGAAACCTTCTTTCTCTTCTACATCACAACCCACCTGTGGAGCGTTTGCACTGATGACATTTATCATTACCACCTAAACAACTGATTCCAGTTTCTATCAGACACTCCCCTCACTTCCCCTATACTCTTGGCATCCTCTTCCCTCAGTATTAGACCTACGTAATTTGTTTTCTATTATATACACTATAGTAAATCAGTTTGAACCCACCTCCAATGTTTTTAGCCTTGCTTTCCTTCCAACTGGTCTCTTGTACACACAGTATATCTAGTTTTTATATTTCCCCCTCTCTCTGGGCATGTCTGCTCCTGTTTTCATCTTCTTTCTTCAGTCAACAATAGCCCAATTTCCACAGGTATCCTGCTGACCAGCAGTAGTTGTAAACCAAGGGCCCAACCCATTCGATATGGAAATCTTTTACCTATGATCTGCATATTGATTTGGCACATGTTTTTACTCTGAATGCCCTTTTTGATGAGCCTCCTCATTTATTTGGGCTTGGAAACAACACTAGGATTACACTGACTTGTGCAACCTCAATGGCTGAGTTAACCACAGCTTAACACTGTTCAACTTAATAAATAAATTCCAGTCCACAAAAGGTGCTTTAAGTTTCCAGAATAGTATTACATATTATATAATTAAGAAAAAAAATAAATAATCAGAATAAAAAAGAGGTTTATGGAAAAGTTATGGTTAAAAGCAAAGGAGAGAATGAGCATTGGGAGAATGACTAACTTTAAGTCAGTGTACAAGCTGCCTTTTTACAGACTGGGAGATAATCCTCATTTCTTCTAGCAATTCCTTTTTGTCATCCATGTTTACAGGATAATTGTTATTTTAGCAGAGTAGTCACAAACTAACCTTGATCCCCTCTTCCCTTATCTCAGAGTTGATAATCTGGACAAAGGAATAGAAGAGCTGGCGAACTCGAGAATCCCCGATAAATGCTATCCTCTTGTTGCTGAGGCAAGCTTTTGCTTCACTAAAAAAAGAACAGAATGACGATGCATTTAAACAGCTGTTCTGATAATGACCCTGTGTGTTATAGGAGAGTGACTGTGGTGTGACTCACATGCTTTTGTACTTGTGCATCATGCAGCCATACGGCTGCCATGCATCATCTCCTAGGAACCGTCCACTAGATAAGAGCCACTCACACGTGTCCCGGCCTGGCAAACACAGTGCAGTAAGAGGATAAAAACACGTACTCATACTTGTGTACCCAGATATACAGCAGAGGCAAAAAATAAATGAATAAATAAATAAATAAAACTCAAAGAGCCACGTTAATATACATTCAGCAAAGACATACAAACCACCGCATGTGGTGACTAGAACTTCAATAAAGAAAAAACAAAGGCTAACCCATTTGATCAAAAAAAGATTTTCTGTGAAAAGACTGGGATTCAAAATGTGATGTTGAACTATAAACGGGGCTAACAGCAAATAATTGGACAAATGATACTAGTAATATACAGTATATATATATATATATATATATATATATATATATATAAATATATATATATATATATATATATAAATATATATATATATATATATATATATATATATATATATATATGTAAACATTGCATACTACTGCATACTACCTGTAATAAATTGCATAGTAATATGATAGGAATAAAGTCCTAATGTGATTAAATAATTGCACATGTCTAAACTGTGATTCTTATGCAATTAATTGTACAGCACTTAAAAAAAACTAACAAAAAAAAACAAGTTAATTTAAATTAGAAGACACTTAAAACACTATCTCTCCTCTATCCTCTCATCATATTCTCTAGAGAAGGGGAAAAAAATATATATTTAGGTATGAATTATGATTTTTTTTGTTGGCAGTTCATGTATCGCTTCTCTGCAATCAAAATCAATGTTTTACATTTTTTTACATGTACAGTATAATAGTGATGAAAGAATTGGCAGATTTTTAGTTTGATTAGCCATGACTGGTGATCAGCCAATCAGTCTCAGATATGAACAATTCCGTACAGAGCGCAAAAGCTTCCGAGTGGTGCAACAGAAATATTCTTGCATTAAATGCGAGCAAATTAATCTCAAACCCACATATTACTTAGTGCTTATCAGTTAAAAAGTGTGTTCCTTAGAAAAGAGACACGCCCCCGTGCTCACTGTGAAGTAGAGTTGCAAGACTTGTTAGACATTTGAAAAGGTAACACGTTGTCGTTTCTTTATAATTCTACAGAAAATACACTGACCCATTTACACATTTTTATACCGCTTGTTAGGAGTGAATTATTTGATAATTATTTGTTTAGACATAATAATGTTGATAGAGGACAGAGATATGTGCTGCACAGTTTAATGTTAAACTCTTGTATTTATAGATAAGATACAAATACAAATAAACTGTATAAATGCTGCACTTGTTTTTTTTAGTAAGACAATTAATGTTGTTAGGACGCACTACATTTAACTATTCATTAAACTTTTTTAAAAGCCTATTTATATTAAATCTGGAAATTTATAAAATCATGATACTTAAAATAGAATTGCAATTATAATCGAATCAGCACCAAAGTAGGGGGTGACTAATGATTCCCATTTTCTCCATTTTATCACATCACAACACAATGGCCATGAACAACAGAAAAACACGGCATGATGACCGGAGATAAACCAAACTATTTTTTTTTTTATGTGTGAGAGCTGATTTCCTTGCAAACAAACTCTTTCAGCTTATGCCCCCAAAATTTTAATTTTTCCTTTTAGCTTCAAAAATGTTGACAATTTTAGACAATGTTAAAAATGCATCCTGAAATTATGCGATATGTTTACAGGTCTTAAAAAAAAAAAAAAAAAACAGGTTTAAAAACAGGTTACTAGTCATGCCACACATACATACTCTTTACTTTTTTAAAAGTTCCAATTGCCATAATTCATAATGCTAATCAACAAACACTGTTATCTACAAAACAATTCACCACACCTTAACACGGTTTAATTTAATAATAAAATAATAATATAATACCATATAATAACACAATCGCACATTACATTGCAACAACAAAGCATTAGATTCACTAAGCTCATAATATTATAAAATAGTTTAAAAAAAACATAATGTCTTGTGTCACAGAGTAGAGGATTCAGGTAACGGCGCAAACTTTACAGTTTCCTTTAATCTGTTTTTGTGCAAACAACATAAGCAAGTAAAACTATACATCCCTGGTGGGGAAAGCCGAGCTGACAGGCAGATAGTGCTCAAAGAAAGGAAAGTTTTGGAAATGCTACTATTACTACCATAATAGTGATTATAGTCACTACTACTAAAAACTAGTAGTGTTTATGGATAATTATGTAATAAGAATTCAGCAGGGATCTAAATAAAGGCTCCTGGAGCACGACATTCCTAAAAACAATGACATCTACAGGTTTACATTTTAGTTCTCCACCCAGTCAAGGTGTGTCACATTTTGCCATACCTAAATGACATTCTTGAACAAATGCAGAGGAATGTTGCCTGACCATTCAGCCCCATTAGCCAAGCTATAAGCTATGCTCATTAAGCTGCATAATAAAAATGATTCTGCAATGCTATGAAATTCTTCATAAACTAAATGACTGTGACAGTTCAGCTCAGATGCTGTAACCACTGTCAATTATGTCATTTCTGTATAACACTCTGCCTACAGCTCACATTACTAACATTTCTTATGCTGGATGAATAACTAACTCTTACACGAGCACTTTGATATACACCATACTAAAATCAGAGCTCAAAATCAGAACACATCGGAGCTTTAAGGTTCCACAGACAGGTTATCTAGCTCGTTCCCCAGACTCTGCAGCAGTCATTAGCGGCTAAGCTAACACAGCACACAGGCTAATGTTTCACGCGCGCTGTCAGGTTAAAAACATTGCACGGCGGCGGCGCGGAGCTCGCGCGCACCGCGGTGTTTTACCCTGGCGAAACACTCACCTCCATAATACCGAGTGACTGCGTGTACCACGGTGAGGATAATGACAGCAAATAGAGACAGCAATTTAGCATTCTTAATGCTAAAATACTGATTTATTTCCCGTTTGCCCAGGCTGTAGGCCAGTATCGCCATCTTTGCTCCTCCATGACAACGAGCAGATGGACGTGCGGTATTTGCGCTCCGCCCCTCTCGGCGAGTGACAGGCTCCCGCGAGGATGGCCACGCCCCCTGTTATTTATTTATTTATTTATTTTTTGACACACAAAGGTGGACAGGAGAGTTTGACACAAATCATCTTTACAGAAGTATATCTTAGCCTAGGTACACTATATGGACAAAATTATTTGGCCAAACCTGTTCATTATTAAATTTAGGTGTTTCAATCTTCAGCATACCTAAGACATCTTGGACAATGCTATGCTTACAACTTTGTGGCAACAGTTTAGGGTAGGTCCTTTTCTATTCTATTATGACTGTGCCCAAGTGCACAAAGCAAGGGCTATAAAGACAAAGAATGCTGTAATGTGTGGAAGAACTTGACTGGCTCCGCATGGAACTCTGTCCTCAACCCCATCGAGCACCTTTGGGATGAACTGGAAAGATGGATATTGCCATAAATGCTCTACAGAATGAATGGGCACGGATTTTCACAGAAACACTCCAAAATCTTGTCGACAGCCTTGTTAGAAAAGTGGAAGCTGTTATACAGTAGCTGCAAAAGGCAGACTAACACAGAATATGTATTTGGATACAATATCATTGCAGGTTTGGTCAAATACTTTTGTCCATAGTGTATATCTTAATTTAGATTTAGATATCTAAGGAGCATTAAAAATTTTAAGATAAATCAGACTCAAAAGGGGCAGCTAATCTTTCCTAGCGAATGCCCAATTGCGATACTGAAGATAAACAACACCCTACACAAACAGTTATTCTTTCACAATTTTTTTTATTGTTGTGCTATCGACATCTTCTGAACACAGTAAAGCCCTAAAAATGTTAATACCTCAAATGTATTCAGGATTAATTTCAAGACTTCAATACTTAAATCCTTATTCTAATGTCATCTTTAGGGCATCTTCATACTCAAAAAGTAATTAGTAATATCTTATTACTATGGCGATGACCTAAAGGCACTAAAGACCCACAGATGACCTGAGAGCTCCTGTAGTCTGCAGGCCCACTGGGAGATTGCAGTACTCAATTTAAAAAATGAGAAGTGTAATGTACTATTTCTCACATAGGTGATTCTAGAGTCTGTTGTGAGTCTCTCCACCCAGCATTCATCACAATCTATACTGTATATGAAAACAAAAATTCTATTTATGTCTTTGTTTGTGTCTTTGTGTGTTAATAACTAGCTTTCTTCACTGATGCAACAGAAGGCAGCACCTGACGTACTATGTTGTAGACGACACTGCCTACTGTTACGTTCTTGAAGGACGCTTTCTGCTCACTGTGAGCAGCTCACAGGAGAGGAATGCCTGAGACGCTTACAATACAACATGCTGCCTTGTGTTGCATCAGTGAAGAAAGCCAGTTATTAACACACAAAGACACAAATTAAATTTTTGTTTTTATATACAGTATAGATTGTGAATGCTGGGTGGAGAGTCATTTACTCTAGAGCAGACTGCAGAGCGTCTACAGTGATGCCACAGATGACAGGCCGCTGGCAATGGTAGTGCGCAGACATCAGGATTGTACATGGGCTGAGCTATGGCTTACCCTAAACTTATTTAATAAATAATAAATTGGTTTATCAGCCCTCAGATGCCATCTACTGGCCTAGAGCTGCAAGCAGTTACCTAGCCCCCCAGATGGGATGACAGTCTATTTCAGGGAGCCTGTTAAGTCTCACCACCTCTTTATGGTTAAAAGGGGTTAAACGGGACTAAAAAGGAAAATCTTTAGTAATCACTTTATGTTTGTCAGGATCAAAGTAAATCTAGTGTATAGTCCAGAGAACACTGGGTAAATGAGACTGGAAACTCATTTTTATTTTGAGTACAGTATAGAAAACTAGTTGAGAATAAGTTTAATTCAATTCAATTCAATTTTATTTATATAGCATATATTTATATATATTTAACAATGGTCATTGTCTCAAAGCAGCTTCACAAAAATGAAAGAAATAATAATAAAAAAAATAAAATAAAAAAAATAAAATAAATAAATAAATAAATAATAATAATAATAAATTGTGTATGTGTGAGAAAAATGTGTCTAGATAATAATGAGATGAATGAATGAAATGTCTCTGATGAGCAAGCCAAGAGTGACGGCGACAGTGGCAAGGAAAAACTCCCTGAGATGGCAATAGGAAGAAACCTTGAGAGGAAACAGACTCAACAGGGAACCCATCCTTATTTGGGTGATAACAGATAAAGATGATATAACATCATGTGTGTTATGCAGCTGAAAGTACAAACCGGATTCCAAAAAAGTTGGGACACTATACAAATTGTGAATAAAAACTGAATGTAATGGTGTGGAGGTGCCAACTTCTAATATTTTATTCAGAATAGAACATAAATCACGGAACAAAAGTTTAAACTGAAAAAATGTATAATTTTAAGGGAAAAATATGTTGATTCAAAATTTCATGGTGTTAACAAATCCCCAAAAAGTTGGGACAAGGCCATTTTCACCATTATGTGGCATCTCCCCTTCTTCTTAGAACACTCAACAGACGTCTGGGGACAGAGGAGACCAGTTTCTCAAGTTTAGAAATAGGAATGCTCTCCCATTCTTGTCTAATACAGGCCTCTAACTGTTCAATTGTCTTGGGCCTTCTTTGTCGCACCTTCCTCTTTATGATGCGCCAAATGTTCTCTATAGGTGAAAGATCAGGACTGCAGACTGGTTATTTCAATACCTGGATCCTTCTCCTATGCAGCCATGATGTTGTGATTGATGCAGAATGTGTTCTGGCATTATCTTGTTGAAAAATGCAGGGTCTTCCCTGAAAGAGATGATGTCTGGATGGGAGCATATGTTGTTCTAGAACCTGAATATATTTTTCCGCATTGATGGTGCCTTTCCAGACATGCAAGCTGCCCATGCCACACGCACTCATGCAACCCCATACCATCAGAGATGCAGGCTTCTGAACTGAGCGTTGATACATGTAACAACCTGGGTTGTCCTTGTCCTCTTTTGTCCGGATGACATGTCGTCCCAGATTTCCAAAAAGAACTTCGAATCGTGACTCACAGAACAGTCTTCCATTTTGCCACACTCCATTTTAAATGATCCCTGGCCCAGTGAAAATGCCTGAGCCTGTGGATCTTGCTTAGAAATGGCTTCTTCTTTGCACTGTAGAGTTTCAGCTGGCAACGGCGAATGGCACGGTGGATTGTGTTTACTGACAATGGTTTCTGGAAGTATTCCTGAGCCCATCCTGTGATTTCCTTTACAGTAGCATTCCTGTTTATGGTGCAGTGTCGTTTAAGGGCCCGGAGATCACAGGCATCCAGTATGGTTTTCCGCCCTTGACCCTTACGCACAGAGATTGTTCCAGATTCTCGGAATCTTCGGATGATGTTATGCACAGTTGATGATGATAACTGCAAAGTCTTTGCAATTTTTCGCTGGGTAACACCTTTCTGATATTGCTCCATTATCTTCCTGCGCAACGTTGTGGGAATTGGTGATCCTCTACCCATCTTGGCTTCTAAGAGACACTGCCACTCTGAGAAGCTCTTTTTATACCCAATCATGTTGCCAATTGACCTAATTAGTGTTAATTAGTCTTCCAGCTCCTCGTTATGCTCAAATTAACTTTTTCCAGCCTTTTATTGCTACTTGTCCCAACTTTTTTGGGATTTGTTGACACCATGAAATTTTGAATCAACATATTTTTTCCTTAAAATGATACATTTTCTCAGTTTAAACTTTTGTTCTATTCTGTTCTATTCTGAATGAAATATTAGAAGTTGGCACCTCCACATCATTGCATTTAGTTTTTATTCACGATTTGTATAGTGTCCCAACTTTTTTGGAATCCGGTTTGTACAATATAACAGAAATTCTTTAAATTAACGTGAAGTCCAGTTCAGTATAGGGATGAGTCAGTAGGTGCAGAGGGCAGATGTGGTCTGGATCACAGGGAGCACAGTGTGTAGCATGTGTAGCTCCAACCATAATAAAGAAGAATCCAGCTGGAGCTAGTCCTTCTCTGGATGCCTCAGGATCCTCGCAGGGTTGGCCTTTGTCTACTGAAGCTGGTACAATCTCCAGATGCCTCGGGATGGGTAGAAAAGTACAGAACAGATGGAGAGAATTAGCGTAGTTGCCATTCAGGATAGATGTACTGGAGTATGAAGTTATGGGATGAGTTACGCGTATGCCAGATTAAAGAGATGCGTCTTATGTCTACATTTAAACTGGGAAACTGTATCTGAGCCCCGAACACTGTCTGGAAGGCTATTCCAAAGCTTTGGAGCTAAATATGAAAAAGCCCTACCCCCTTTTGTAGATTTTAAAATTCTGGGAACTACAAGAAGTCCAGAGTTTTGTGATCTTAAGTTGCGTGGTGGATTATAGCATATCAGAAGACTGGTTAGGTATGTGGGAGCTAAACCATTTAAAGCCTTGTATGTAAGTTATACTATTTTGTAACAGGTAGCCAGTGCAAGGATGATAATTTTGGGGTTATATGATCATATTTTCTGGATCTAGTGAGAACCCTGGCGGCTGCATTTTGGACTAACTGTAGCTTGTTTATTGAGGATGTAGGACAACCACCTAGTAATGCATTACAATAGTCCAGTCTGGAGGTCATGAATGCATGAACTAGCTTTTTTGCATCAGATACGGATAAGATGCCCCTAAGTTTGGCAATATTTCTAAGATGGAAAAAGGCTGTGTTTGTGATATTGGAAATATGATTTTCAAAGGACAAGTTACTGTCTAATATTATGCCCAGGTCTTTTACTGTTGAGCTAGTAGTAACAGTACATCCTTCTAAATTGTATTCTTTTATATACCAACAGACAGAGTCAGAAAACACCTCCGGGACACTTAATCTGAAAATTCTGAACCAATAAGTGCAATAGGTTTACTGCATTCTTTAGTGATAAATTTACTGCATGCAACAACAGCAACTTTCTTTCAGCTGCTCCTGTTAAGGGGTCGATACAGCAGACCATGTGATCCAAGCATAACTTGCCATAGGTTTTAACATCAGATGCCCTTCCTGATGCAACCCTCCCAATTTTTGGGACCAGTTTGCTGGGTAGTATGTGGGTGGGGCAACCCACCGATGGTACTGCATAGATTGATAAATTACTCAGTGGTTAGCACTGTCACCTTGCACCTGCAAGGGCCTGCTAGGGTTTGTGTGCATGGAGTTTGCATGTTCTCTCTTGGTTTGTTTTTCCTCCCACAGTTCAAAGACAAGCAGATTAGGCTAACTGGCATCACCAAATTAGCTCACAGTGTGTGCATAAGTATGTAAATGTGTGTTTATGTGTGTGCACTGTGATGAATTGGCCCCCTGCCTAGTGCCTTAAATTTGCTTGGATTGGCTCGTGACCCTGTATAGAGCATAAAGCTGTATAGACAATGAGTGAGTAATGAAAAATATTCTCTTCTACCACAAGGTGGCTTTAAAGGGCACAGTCATTCCACTCTGGATGTACTATTTACTGATTAGAAACCAGAGAACTTGAGTAGTTGATGTAAAATAATTATAAGTATATAATGTATAAGTAAATAATAATTTTTAGAAAATCCAGTAAATTTTGTTAAGTCAGAAGCTAGCTTGAGGTATTTTTTTCACAGTTGCTGTCCTAGTACGGAATCTACTGAAATGGTAATTGATTAACCAGAGGGGTTTAAAGAAGTGCTTTGTAGTTTCTTCAAAAGAAGGTGCTCTTGCTAGTTCACTAGACCAGGGGCTAAAAATGCCATCAGCTTGGGGAGGTTAGAAAACTATAAAGAAAAAGTGGTACTTTGAGGTACTTTAATATTGTGGCGTTTTTATCGCCTGAAAGGATGGTGGAGAGACGAGCGAGCTTATCTTGCTGCCCAATGCAAATGGCTGGGAGTATTTTATTCAAACACACAATCTCACAACTCGGACACATGAGAGGGCTTAAAAGAAGGACACCCTATCACACATACCCTGGCTGAAGCCACTAAACCAAACACCTTTCCCCAACACGGTGAACACATAAACAGTCCCTCCCGCAGAGCATGATGGTTATTACCCGAAACCCCGCCCACGCCACAATATTTTAATACAAGTAGAAGGTAAGGTATTGTTTTTTTTTTTTTGTTGCTTGTATTAATCTTTGCATTCTAGATAAATATATACAGTACTGTATGTCTGTGGATAATAATGAAAAAGGTAACAGTAAGAGTAACAGATATAATGAATTGTATCCTGTGTAGATAAAGGGCGTATTTCAACCGCTTTGGTTCATGTACACAGAATATGCGAGTGCAACCACATATCCTTTCATTAAACCCTTCTAGTGTGGGTTCATGTTAGGTTCCTCCCTTTCAACAAAGACACACCCAAAAGTTTTTTGAGTAATACAGCCGCTTTGTGCCGAAACAAATTATCCCCAGTCTACTATCAGAATGCTGTGGGCAACACATTCAACGGTTTGAGACAGCCGAGTAATAATGCAGGTTGTTGCTGTTAAGAAAATATCATAGATGCCTTTTTATTTGTTAGCTACATTAGCCTACTACCACCAGTGCAAAACTAAAGGAAAAGTCAGACACCACATGTTAAGACTGTGATGGGTAACAAGCCAAACATAATATGTACACATTGTACCCCTTACACCAATGTTTAAGGCCTGAAGTTTGCTTTTTTTTATTTAGCTACAAGGTGGACGAGGTGAAGGTGAAATCGATGTCTTTCTCGGCAGAACTTTCTATCACTCTGGTATGCATCAGACCTAGAGAGGAGGTGTGACCAAAGGTTTAAAGGTTATGTTATTCATATGGTAATATAATTTCAAAATGAATATTCGATTTAGTGTTAAATAGCCTCATAGCTCCTATATCCAAGGAAATATTCAATATAAGTTTGGACATCAAATATGTTTTGGGTGATAATCAAATTTGGGGTGAGGGACACCTACTGAAGGTTTTCATTTCTGACTGAACTGGTTCCTTAAGGGAATCTGTTATCTTGTTGCATGTTTAGAAGTCAAAAGTTCTGAAGTGGTTATATCAATTTCATGGATGTTTCAGTTGTTCTAAACACTTTAAATCACTTAAGTCATGGAATGTTGTGTTTTAGAACATCAGACATGCTTTATTTCAGAACTTTTCACAATTTATTTAAACATCTCACATATACAAAATAGGTACAATAAACTTTGTGGTTCATTTTTGCGAGAGAGAGGCCTCCAATACCCTTTTAAATGGTTGAAATGTGATTGTCAGTATGAACACTGGGGGTGTGATTGAACTAAATGCCTTAAAAAAAAGGAATCCAAACAAAACTAAAAACAAAATCACGAAAACATGAAAAGTAAACTCCGGGCAAACACCAGATTTAGGAATTTTCCACCTGCTTAAAAAATGGGGTTATCAGTGGGACCTGTGCAATACTCCTTAAAGACAATACAAAGTAATACAGTAAAAGTGGTTTCCTCCAGCTGTAAATGTAGCACCATATATCCGCACTTCAAGTGATTGAGCACCTTTGACACGGGACAGAACTTGAAGCCTTAGTACCAATAAGTAGGATGTGGTTCAGGTCTGGTAATATTTTCTTTATACAGGCATGAGGTAGTTTAAACCTTTTGGAAATTGTGGTTTTAAACCTCCTCTTTGGAAGATATATAAAGACCACAAAGTGATGCATACTTTCATCATTTTTATTACACTTCTTTCATTTTTTACAAAATGATGGCATGTCCCACACCATGGTGTTTCCCAGCATCTCTTTTTGGGCAGCTGTATTAATTTGCATTGTGCCATTCTCTGTTCAGTCCATTGGTCCTCTCCGATAGAGCCCAGCTTAAGCAAGTGGATGTGCAGAGGAAATCAGCATTCAGTATAAAAAACAACACAGAGAAGAAGGGCAGAGATTTTTTCATTTTTCTTTCTTTCTCTCTTTTTTTTAATTTATCTTGAGTCTATTCATTTGAAACAGACTGGGCCAATGTCCAGACCAAATTCTTGATCAGCGCCACCAATGTCCAAAGGTGCCAAGTCGAGGATGGGCAGGCGAGATGGTTTATTTGTTCTGTATTCAATGACTGTCTTGCTCCACTGGCCAGTGTGTTTCTGCAGGGCAAATCACAAGGTTGAAACAGCCATTAGTAAAACATCATATAAGTCACAATTAAATATAATAATAATCTCATCTCAAGTATGCTTTTATTTTACTAAATAAATTAACTTTTTGGAAAGTTAAAAGGAAATTTAAATCTATGTGCTTACATATAGAGATTGTATATGCCCTGCTAATACATAGAGATACACGGATATTGAACTTACAGTGCAGCCATCCTCCAGAACGCTGTAGGTGAAGCGGCTGTTGCCCTCTGCCCTGAGCTCGACATCATTGGATCCCTGCAGGAGGACAGCCTTCTTCAGGTTGCCGTTCTCACCATCCATGTAGGCAATGCTGTTCTTGCAGTGGTAGGTGATGTTCTGGACAGCCTGGTTGGACAGCAGACGCATAAAGGCCAACTGTGTAGCCATGGACTGTGGGCTCAGGGTCTCATCATTATAGCCAAACTGAGGAGAGAAAAGGAAAAACCAAATGTAACTTTGGATTGAGCAGAATTATCTTTAAGTAACAGACAAACCTATAAACTATGAGATATAAAACACACCTCTGTGCCACCATTGATGGTCTCGCCGTACCAGACATGCTTCTTCTCCTGGGTGCTTCTGTACCAGTTCTTGCGTGCAATGCTCTCGGGTTGAGCATAGATACAGGTCTGACCTGTGGTGAAGTCGCAGTAGGCCTTAATGGCATCCATGGTGCAGCCCTGGTTGGGATCGATCCAGTAGAAACCTACAAAACAAAACAAACATGCCATAAGCCTAGTTGAACAAGAGTTAGAAATCAGTACTAGGTGTACTAAAAATATTTATTAGAATTTAAGAGAGTTACATATACGCAGTATGAGAACGCACCGCTAGTCCATTCAGGGTGGCTGAGCCTGATGTCACGGCAGGTGCGGGCAGGGTTCTTCTTGGAGCCCTCAGGCGAGAGCAGGTTTTCAATCTGAGTGTTGAGGGACTTGATGGTGGCATCCACCTCGTAGTCCTTAGCCCTGAGAGCAGCCTGGTCAGCTCTGTACTCATCATAACCACCAGAAACATCATATCCACCACCAGCGGCACCAGGGGGTCCAGGGGGGCCAGGAGATCCGGGAGGTCCCTGCAGATCAAGTTAGTACTTTTTTAATTACACTACATACTTTTCAAAGGTTAATTGCATCTTATCATTCTTGGACAAAAATGTCTACTTACAGCTGGTCCAACATGTCCAGGGGCACCACGATGTCCAACAGGCCCAACGGGACCAGCAGTGCCAGGTCTACCATCCTTACCAGCTGGGCCACTAGGACCAGCAGGGCCCTATAAAGGTAAATTATGAAAATGTTACTAACAGTACAAGGTCTACAGTTAAATAGTGACTTTACAGAAGGTAGGTTACTTACTCTGGGACCAGAAGGTCCAGCAGGACCAGCTGTGCCACTATCACCACTAGGTCCCTGTAAGGTAAAGCCATTATTACAGCTGAGCCAGTGAAAAATATAAACTAATTTTAGGTTTTATTTGGAGAAATTATAGCCCAGAATTCTAGAATGATGTCACTCACATTAGGTCCAGGCATTCCCTGAAGACCAGGATGTCCACGGAGTCCCTTCATGCCTCTATCTCCCTTGTCTCCAGCCACACCCTTCTCACCACGGGCTCCAGCAGGGCCCTGTTGAACAAATAAAAAAAAAGTGTGATTTTTCAATTAGCAGTATTAATAAACAGCTAACAAATTTCTGGATCTTTTATAGACAATTTACTTACAGGGGCACCTCTTGCACCAGCAGGACCTGCTGGTCCAACAGATCCACTGGGTCCCTAAAAAAAGAATAAATGTGAAAATGGGATGGGAAATGGGTCATAGAGTCAACAACAGTTTGGAGGTTGCTAACATACTACTGAGGAAACATAAATAGTATTTTACTGGAAAAATAAACATATAAATGAAATATATCAAGAACTTCTTGTTGTGGTTTAGGCTTGGACACTTACAGCCTCACCACGGTTTCCGTGCCTGCCAGCTGGACCGGATGGTCCCAAGGGTCCAGGAGCACCAGCAATTCCAACGGGGCCATTGGATCCAGGCTCACCACGGTCTCCCTGTCAGTTTAAAATAGTCCAGTTAAAAATGTGACCATATTACTAATCTAGACTACAAAAAAAATTTAAAAAGCTGTTTAAATTTTACCTTTACACCTGGAAGTCCAGGACGGCCAGGAGGTCCATCATTACCAGGGCTACCCTATAGACAAATATAAAGTACATATCAATCAATTTTATAATGAAACATATGCATAAACACTATTCAAGCATAACATCCTTATCCTATCCTGGTGAGGTTTAATGGGTTTGATTAGCCATGATGTAGATAACTGGTGAAGGTGGTATAAATTCTGTATATGAAATGTATATTTTTGATACATATAGACATTATAAAATGTGACTTTTTAGGTGCTGATTTAATTTACAAAAATTTAATTTTTAATTTTCCGCAATTGTTCACCAGTTGCAGTTCCCAAAGTGGCCTTCAAAGTTTAGTAAATTATATTTCAGAAAAAAAAAAAAATCAATTTGCATTGCTTTCAACTTGTATTTTGCATCTTTAAGTATAGCTGTCTCAAAGTGCATATTTATTTGTGTTAATAAATGTTTTAAAAGTCAAACATTTAAGAAATTTACAATATGCAGTCCTCCATAGAACCTTCTAATAAATTTGCTTGCATGTTTTTTAAGGTGTTATCTAATTAGCTACATTTTAAACACACAGTTTAATAATTCCTGCTATGGAACACCACCAAAACCTTTATACAGTATATGGCACTGTAACCAAAAAGGCACAGTATAACTTACCTCACGTCCAGCCTCTCCCTGAGGACCAGTCATACCAGGCAGACCAATGTTGCCAGCTGGACCGCGGGGGCCAGGGGCACCAGCAGGGCCAACTCTACCAGGCTCACCCTAAGTAATACATCAGATTATTCAGTTAACCATGGGAGGTAGTACTGTATAATTAACTTATTTCAAAAATAACTGTAACTGCACCTATTATGCTATCTAAAAGCTATACTAAAGTCAGGGTAATCACAGTTCAGAATGTGAATACAAAAAGATGAAATCACTTACAACAGCACCGACACCACCTGGAGTACCACGTTCACCTCTAGAGCCAGGAAGACCAGTGATTCCCTGAGGTCCACTCAGCCCACTAGGTCCAGCAATACCTGCGGGTCCCTGTAGTCAAAACAACATTGAATTCTGCTTAAATAGTTCATATTAATTTGAGTATACACTGACAGCTGAATGAAACTCTCATAACTTATAGTGTATTTGGAATGTTAAGAACAATACCTTAGCACCAGACTCTCCAGGAGATCCCTTCTCACCAGATGGGCCAGGAGGTCCAATCAGGCCATTCTCTCCCTGAGGTCCAGCAGGTCCAACATCACCACGAAGACCACGAGGACCATCCTTTCCAGCGTGACCAGTGGGTCCAGGAGGTCCACTAATACCCTGTAGATTGAGAAGACGCCACCAATCAAGTCTATCCTTATCATGCCAGTCAACCCTTGTTAATCCAACATGTTAGGTTCAAGTCTTTTTTCTTTTTTTTTTGTTGAGGTGTTCAGGTATTAGTAAACTTACAGCGGGACCAGGGGGACCAACTCTTCCTGCAGCACCAGGGAAACCAGTCAAACCCTAAAACAGAGAAATGGGTAAAACATTACATGTGAATAATAATTTGATAAACTAAAACCATAAGGCATTATTGTAATACTAATAAAGGAGCTTACAGTGGGACCGGTCTCACCACGAGCACCAGGGGGGCCAGAAGGACCAGAGGGACCCTGATGAAACACAACATAAAACACTAAGCTATAGAGAAAAAAAATTAACCATAATATTTTAAAGTTAGGCTTTTATTGTTATATTATTTTAAACTTACGGCAGGTCCGGGGCTACCAGCAGGACCAGCGAGGCCAGAAGGTCCAACATCACCCTTTCCACCAGCGGGACCTCTCTCGCCTTTAGCTCCAGTCTGGCCATCAGCACCCTGAAAGAGCCATGGAAATCCTGTCAGTTTGACCTTGGTGAAACATATAAATACTCCATGTCAGGACAAACATTGACATGTTTGCGTTCTTACAGGGGGACCAGCAAATCCAGGAGGTCCAGCAGGGCCAGCCTCACCACGCTCTCCCTATTAACAGATAATGACATAAATTAAACGTGCAGTCTGCACAACAGAGGTAATATGACTACAACAAATTGATTAAGAGTGATTTGTAAATGTGTAAATGTATTGTTTTCCAGTAGTTTATGGAGGGGATTTTAACATTTTGATATAAAGGAAAAGTGCTTACAGGGGCACCACGAGCACCAGCAGGGCCGGCAGGACCAGCAGAACCACTCTCACCCTGGATGAGAACAGGAATGTTTAACAGTGTTTAGCAGGCATGAATGAATCACACAACAGAATTTGTTAAACCAAATGATTTTTGATGTACGTGTAGTGTCCTAGAAACTTATTTGCTATCAAAACAATTGGACATATTCCCATATTCCTAAATCCCAAACTCTTAGATATGAGGTACATTCAAAGTGATATCATAAACTCAATTTAACTCAGTTTAATACTTCCTGACATTGCATTAATTGTACATCACCGACATGTTTTTTATGTGCAAGCAGAGCAATAGCAATGTGACAGACTGATGTTATTTAAATTGATATTGTTTTGTTTTCGCCAGAACTAAATCAATTAATGTCTAATTTCCAGCTAGTTTAACTTTCAACTGCTCTTCTCTTTTTAATTAAGCCTTAATGTTCTTTGCGATAAATGCAAAAATAATAATAATAATGATAATATAAAAAATAAAAAAAATCAACATAGTGATTCTTGTTGTATTGCGTTGATGTCAACAATGTATTGATGTCAACAATGTATATGGCATTTTCTCTTGTAATATTGAAGTTTTTATTTACATTTATAATTAATATTATATGGTTAACATTATAAAAATGTCCTAATCCTCTTGTTGTCCCTCTAGTATGTATGTAGACCACAGGGCAGGTCCACTGGATAAGTGGTTTCTCCCTAGCTGAGGGTTTATATGGTGGACTATAGTAGCCATGGTGATGATTTGCTGACCCTTCAGTGGAGGTTTCATTATTTAGATAAAATAAGATCCACAAAGAGTTTAAATTGTCAGTTAAAAAATAGAAAAGATATTTTTATGCAGTTTGTGTCATAAAGCAGAAAATATTCTTTACCTTATCACCATTGGCACCAGCAGGTCCAGGAGGTCCACTTGGTCCGGGAGCTCCCTGGTAGGTAGAAAAAGCAGAAATTTAACTTATGCATACAGAAGATGGGAAGATGACATAATTACATTTAAGTGATAAATGTGATACTTTTTTTTAAAGGAACCTAAACTGCAACTTACACGAGCACCATCTCGTCCAGCATTGCCTTCTAGACCTCTGTATCCAGCGTCACCCTATTTGTAGGAGAGAAAATTATCATGATTTTTTTTAAATTGAGAGTCAGATACAGTCCTCTAAAACCCCAACCCTGTCTTCATCATGTGAAGTCACAGAGAACATGTAGCTAAAACAGTAGTTCTTGTTCTAAGAATGCACAATTATAAAAAAGGTAAAGAGATAGATCTTTCCAGAACTGACCTTCTCACCCTTGCCTCCAGGTCCACCAGCAGCACCACGCTCACCAGGCATGCCAACAGGTCCCTGGGGACCTGCAGCACCAGGAAGACCAGCAGCACCAGGTTCACCCTAAAGGAAAATGACAGCAATGGCTGAAAGCTCTGTGTTGCTGTGGGGAAACAGTATGATCTCTGTATACTTCAAAACACATTCTGTTAAACTTTAATAGTTAAATTATTATCATTATAAATAAATTTATAAATTGATTTAAATTTAAATAAATTTGGTGGTTATGTCAATATAAAAAGATAATACTAAATAATCAGTGACACAAATAAACCACAGATTACCTTGTTTCCATCAGGACCAGGAGGACCAGGAGGTCCACGAGGACCGAAGGGTCCCTGGGCACCGACAGCACCAGCAGGTCCGGGGTTACCACGCTCTCCCTATGTGGAAACACAGAAGATGTGGGAAGATGGTCAGAAATTCTGCTTCTAATTTTTCATCTGGTTTAATTAGCTATGGAATATGCATATGTTTCATGGAAAAATAAATGCAATACCTTGCCACCAGCAGGTCCAGCGGCACCTTGGTCTCCGGGAATACCCTATCATTAAATAAAACACATTTGTAACCGAATTAACTTCTTTGATGCCAAATTCATTGAACTAAAAACTATATTGCAAAATTACTACAGACATAGTATGTGAGGTAGAATATGTGAGCATGAAAAACATATTCTTAAATGTTTCTTTTTTGGAGAAAGATCTATTATGGTTCAATATTGCCATTTTATAAAGATCTTACTCTGTCTCCAGGCTTGCCAGTCTCACCGACAGGTCCTGCAGGTCCAGGAAGACCCTGTAAAATGTAAAGAAAGAGATTGGTTACTCAGACAGACAAATGAAATAATACATTTACAGTCAATAATGTATACCAATTTTTGTACAATTTACAATAATGTATACCAATTTCAACTTTATGCTAATATGTGTTTAATGTAAGGTAATATGCAGGATAGAGTCATTAAGGCATTCAAACACCTAACTAATAATCAGGAGTACATGTTAGCATAGTTAATCACACAATATATTTTACTGTTGCATTGTAAACTCTGTAATGCAATTGGTATAGGTATGTGTAGGTAATTATATTCTTTCAAAAAGGCATAAATAAATAAATAAGAAAATAAATAAGAGTTCTACACATACCTGGAAACCAGGAGCACCACTGGGTCCTGCCTCACCCTTCTCACCAGGACCACCCTGCAAAACAAATAAAAATCAGCTTAACCATTAGAGATCGTACAATAATATTAGGTTAGTAGATTTGCTGGTTTTATTAAGTCTACTTACAGAAACTCCAACGGGACCAGCAGGTCCATTGTTGCCATCAGGACCAGGGGGGCCCTAAATAAACAAAATATAACTCAGTGACTGGACAATTATATTACTGTATAAAACTAGATTTTGTTATGTTGATAGTAGTAGCATGAAATTATAAGATGCTTACTCTCAGACCAGTAGCACCAGCGGGGCCTTTCTCTCCAGGCTTGCCAGGCTCACCCTAGAGATGGATGCAGCAGATATATTATGAGAAAATATGTTGGCTATTAAATATTGACAACAGCTTATTTGTAATATTGTAACATGTATTAAATTCTACATACAGAAGGTCCTTTAGGGCCTGGGAATCCAATGTTACCGGGCTGGCCCCGGGGTCCAGTTGGGCCAGGAGGTCCACTGCGGCCATCTTGACCAGAAGGACCCTGGAGATAGAGATTCACAGAATCAGTGATTTCATTTTAGATCACAACAGTTCTCTATAGAATTAATTTCTGTATAGATAAATCGATATTTATATAATGTTTTACTAAAGGACACTCACAGCAGGTCCCTCCTTTCCTTGGGGTCCAGAACTTCCAGGGCTACCAGGGAGACCCTATAACCAGAGAGCAAGTTAATGTGTAGCAATTTCACTTGTGTAATTTACTATTTTTAAATCTGCATAATGACTATCAGTATATACCATACCTATCTATAGTTATGCAAATGCATGCCAGTTTATTATGCATTTAATAACATTTCTAATTTGCAGTGCTGATACACCACACTCACAAGCAAGGAAAATAATAAAAGGATACTGCTTTATTGGATAAGTACTTTTGGATAATTTCTCTCCATTATCCCAACATGTCCCATGCTATGTTCCATAATTTTAAAATAGATTGTCTAGACCACATTTCTGAGAAAATTAAAGTAATTAATAGCCTAAAAGCCATATTAATTAAATTGACTACTGAGAGGCTTCCTGTGAACATCATTGGAAAAAATATATATCCTTGTATATATACCTCTCTCTATATATTTTTTTGTTATAGCTAAAATACTTACTCTGGCTCCAACCAGACCAGCCTCACCAGGTCGGCCAGCATCACCAGGAGGACCACGTGCACCAGGAGCACCAGTAGCACCCCTTGCACCAGGCATACCCTTTAAGCAAATTTTTTTAAAGGTCATTATTACCACATAACTTTAAATTTGACCAGAAATTGCATTGTTTTTCTTTTAAATATTACAGCAGGTAAAAATGAAGGCCTTCATTACAAATATGTATCACTATACTGTATGTTTAGTGGAACAGAACTGTTTTAGCATATTTTCTCAAACGTAACAAACAGGCATTCAGTATGTATTTTTAATAGGAGCATAGTTCACTAACCATTGGTCCTCCTCTACCAGCCAGACCAGGAAGACCACGAGTTCCAGCAGCTCCCTAAACAGAAAAAGGATAGACATTGTTGAAACACAGAACGATTTAATATCTAAATAACATCTAGCAAATACATAGAAAACTGTTACTCATAACATACATAATTATTTTACTATAATATTATATATTAATATTACTCACTCTGGGTCCACGCAGACCAACAGGTCCAGATGCTCCCTGCTCACCAGTTGGGCCTCTCTTGCCCTCATCGCCAGCAGCACCAGTGGGACCTTGAGGGCCAATGTTACCCTGTACACAACAAGCACAAGTTAAGTAAAACACATCAACCATAAATATAAATGATTATCACATGAATATCACATGCTTAACAATAGAAATACTTGTTATAATTATACTTACAGGCTCACCCTTGGCACCACTATCTCCCTTCACTCCAGCAATTCCAGGGTCACCCTAATAGGCAGAAGTAATGAAAAGATCTTTCAGAACTGTCCTGACACACAATATGCATAGTTTTGATAATAGTTTTGTTATCAGGGTCTGGTTAAGTGGAACTCACAGAAAGACCTCTGGGGCCAGCAGCTCCAGCAGGTCCCTGAGGGCCAGGGCCTCCTCTTGGTCCAGGGAAACCAGGGGTACCAGCAACTCCAGCGGGACCCTGCAAGATCAACCAGAGAGTTTAAAGATGGCAAATAAATGCACATTATAATAAATTAATTCAAACATAAAAGAAAATAAATCACAATATTATGATCGTACAATATATAAATGTATTCTTAGGAAAATTTATTTCTCAGTGGTTCTTGGGGGATTAAAACTGTTCTAATATTTAAATATTGTCTTGTAGTGTTAAACGTAAACCATACAGTATATCCTAAAAACCGATTTTTAGTTTGTAGCAGGACACTACTATAAATATAAGATGGATGCAGCACACTTGATTTTTTAAGTCAACTATTTAAAACACATTATGCAGCTGTCAAACATTTTTAATTATAATTTACTTTGCCTCTAAAACAATGTTTTCAAATAAACCTAATGGGCATTTTCTTGTAATTTGTTTGTTACTACATTTGTTATTGCTTTAAATCATGATTAGACACTAAATATGATCATGTACTATATTAAAATTGGGTTTACAGGAAGGCATAGGCTTACGGGGAAATCACACAAACTAATTGCATTTTATATACATAAATATGAGAGATGAGGGAGTAAAAGGGTTCCTGAAATATGGCACTACACAAGCATATAATTTATACAAATAGGCTGTTAATATAGTCTGATTTATATACTATTTATATACTTAGATCATGTTTCCCAAATCAATCATTGGGTCAATTTTACCTTTTCCCATTTCCCAACTCTTTAAAAGCTGTATACTGAAAATGTGGTACAGGTGTTGGGAGTGAGAAAAAGCTAAATTGAATATTTGTGAAAGTCTTACAAACCTACTGTAGGAAACAGTAACTTATGATTTTGTGCTGATTTTCTTTGACTCGCTGAAAAGCCTAGAGTATTTCCATACTGCTTGAAGAATACAAGCTTGTTAATGTGTATTTAATGTGCTGTTCAAATAAACCTGCCCTATCCTGCCTTGCATTGTAGCATTTCACCTCCAAATAGACTCTATTGTCATTCTTTCAATCAGATAGTCTCACTGGATACTTACAGAAGCTCCCTTAGCACCATTCAGGCCATTAGCACCAGGGTTACCCTACAAAGGGGAAAAATTAAGCCGTCAGTCCATTACTCTAATGATAACACATTGCTTAAATTCAACTAGTAAGCATACTTACAGCAGGACCAACTGGGCCAGCGACACCATTTGGTCCAGGCTCTCCTCTCTGTCCTTGAGCTCCATTTGGTCCGGTGGGACCAGCAGGTCCAATCTCTCCCTGTAAATTAATAATGAAGTCAGAGAAAGAGCTTATTAGGCAAGTTGATGCCTAACTGTTTTTACAAGAATGCAGGTGCTCATTTAAGTAAGCATACAGTATACAATACAGACATGCAAGCAGTTTATTTAAAATAATTTCTTACAACTTTTTGTAAAACACATTTTTTACACTTTTAAATCTATACTATTTCTCAGCTTGAAACAAAAGAACGTCACGTACTTTAGGTCCGGGGGCACCAGGGAAACCTGGAGGGCCAGCAGATCCAACTGGACCCTGAAAAGGAAGATTACAAACAAAATAGTATTAGACTTGAAAGACTTGATTCAAGACTTGATAAGACTTTATTGAAAATAAAGTCTGGGAGACAAAAGGGTTCGAGGTCAAATACTCACAGCGGGACCAGCAGCACCAGTGTTTCCATCAGCACCACGGGCACCAGCTGGACCACCAGGACCAGCACGACCTCTCTCACCAGGCAGACCACGTGCACCCTATACAAACAAGTGTTTATTATGAGGACCTTTTCATTTTTAAACTTTATTATAAATTATAAAGGAATGGTAGAATGTTTTTCTACAAGATTTATATAAGTATTCATGTAAGGGAAAAAAAGATGAGTCATAACCTACTCTTTGTCCAGGGGTTCCATTTGAGCCATGAGCACCGTTCTCACCCTAAAACAGATAAAATAGCACATTTGGGATTTACTGTATACGGATTAAAGGCCATCTGTAAAAAACAAACAAACAAAGGCATAGTTGATAGCAAAAAAGATTATTTTGCTTTACTTTTGGTTTTACTGAAGTTACTGTAGGTTATGTGCTTTAACTAATAAGTATCTAGATGAAAAGATTGAGGTCATTGCTTATACAATGACACTAGCATTGTAGATTTGTTGATCTAAACAGAATCTTTTTGTGTTGTCTGAAGGATCAGTTTATCTCAAATTTTACCTTGGGTCCGGTCTCACCAGGCTCTCCTTTACGCCCATCAAGACCATTGTAGCCCTATGACAAAGAAAACAATTTATATCGCTATAGAGAAGCATTCATCTGACAATTTATATATTATAGTTGTTTCGTGAAATATAGTAAATCTAAAGGAGCATACTGTATATCCATATGTAAATATAGCGTGGTACATTCTTTGTATTATAAATACTAATTAGTTTTCCAGAATTAGATAAATATCAGATATATAATAAAGTATTTTAAATATTATTATTCTTCCACATGTTACTCACTCTGTGTCCCTTCATGCCTGGAAGTCCAGGAGTTCCTGGGAAACCACGAGCACCCTGTAAAGGTACAAGAATTAAATATTCGTGAATATTCGTTTTATACCTGTATTTTAACAATATGAGCATCAAAGAATGCAAAATATTCTGAGGTTTATGTATATTGATTGTAAGAGCTAAGCAACTATATACATGGGGTTTTGTAATGCTGATGGTGTCAGACCGGTAAACATATATATATATATATATATATATGTATGTTTAGGAGTTATATAAATGAAAAGTTAAGTTGAAGCAAGGTAAACTGGTTTGACTTTTGTAGAACAAGTGTCTTTGACACATGCAAATTAATTGTGCAGTGTACAGAGGAGCAGTGTGGTCTTACCTGGGAGCCAGCTACACCTCTGTCTCCAGGCTGTCCAGGTCTACCGTTGTTACCCTGAATAAAAGTTACAAACAATGTTATCAGATGCCCGATCGGTAAAAGCTGAGAAAGTAATTTTCTTTAATTGATTTCACTCACATCATCACCAGACTTGCCAGGAGGTCCAGGGGGTCCACGAGGTCCAACTGGTCCCTATCATAAGAGAAAAGTGATAAATAATTAAAAGTCAAGTCTACTGTGTGCCTATGTTAAACTGGGTATTAATTAGTTTCCTTACAGCCTGTCCAGGCTCTCCAGGCTCGCCAGCATGTCCTTGGAGTCCCTGAGGTCCCTATGTATTAAAACAAAACACTTTTTAAGCTTCAAAAAGGTTGTATAACAGAGTATAAAATCTACTTTTATGTCTACTAATGAGAGATTTTAGGGACTGTACTTACAGGGGCACCAGGTGGTCCACTAGGGCCTCGAGGTCCCATCAAACCCTAAACATCAGAATACAAATCACAGAAGTCATGCATGGGTATTCATTTTATTTTCTGTGTTAATTCATGTATAGCCTATACAAGCTATGGTTCATTGTTTTGTGATTTTCAGGTTGAACTTTTGGCACTAACCATAGGTCCAGGGCCAGGGTCAGGTCCTTTAGAGCCATCATACTGAGCAGCAAAGTTCTGTTTAAAAAAGGAGACAAATTTGTACAAATATGGATTGTTATAGAGAACATATAATCATATCAAATGTCTTTTTAAAAAAATGATCATAATAATAACAACATAAATAATAACAATCAATACACACTGCATTATTAAATGTTGCAGAAAGTATAATATAAGCATAACTCATATCATAAACTCAAACACTGATTAAAGTTCAAAGGTCATTAGGTCAAAAGGTTAAGAGGCAATCAGCCTTGGCAGACACAACAGGTCAATAGGACATTGGAATCAAAATATTTTCAAAAACACTACAGATCTAACCATTAATCAAAAACCTTTGAAACAAGTTAAAACGTCAAATGATGAATTGTAAACTTACTCCACTAAGACCAGGGGGGCCAGGAGGGCCGGCAGGCCCAGGAAGTCCAGGTTTGCCAGGTTTGCCATCAGGCCCTTTAGGACCCTGGTAGAGAAAAATGGATTAACGTCTAAACATAGAAAATAATTGCTCAACCTGGAACTCAGTGCTGACTCTGACCAGGACATTGTTTGAGCTTCTTAACAATGTAGTGCAAGTGTAATAATACTGTTTGTGAGCGATATAGTTCTGTTGTTTGAAAGGCTCTCCGGTGGCAGAAGCAGAGAAGGACTGATCAGTGATTTCTTAGTACCAAACCAATGGAATCATTTAAATTATAAGAATTATAGATTCTTAAGGGTTATTATGTTGCATTATGATTTAAGGAAAGAATGATTTCTTGTGTCTGTCATGCCCTATGATTTCTACAAAGTAATGTTTTCAGCACTTTGCTCATTGACCCTTTTTAGTAATAAAACTATTATAGATATTGATGAGTCGTAGTTTCTGACTTACCCTGTCACCTCTAGGTCCTTTTTCTCCCCTTAGGCCCTATTATTAGAAATATATATTAATAAATCACACACTGCGAAGCATACTTTTAGTTAAAAGGTCTGCAGTCAGGCATTCATTATATGTATGAGCAGAAGTCGATTGGCTTTCACTGAATATGGCATTCATCGTGTACTAGCTTTAAGGCTTTTTGTGAGGATGTGTGAACTGAATTCAACGATTTGATACTAAGTTAAGCTCGATCATAATTAACAAGTTATATAAGCAGGATCTCAGTTCACACATACCACATGCTACATACATCACAATGACCATAACAGTTCATGCTCACCTTACGATAAGACTAGACAAAAAGAAAAATAAATAAATGCAAGATTTATTTATTCCATCTTTTTATGTTTGTCATCTAATGTGTAGGATTGCATTATCTCATTTCACAAAGCTCTGAGTTAAGCATGCATATTTCCAAACTTTCAACATGCTCTAGTATTGGTTAGGATAAAACAGCACTGGATTAACAATGACAGTAGTCATTTGAGATTTGTGCATCACGTAATGTATAATGAGCAAAGACGCTTTAAGGAGTGCAAAGGCCTCATTTAGATTACAGACAAACTAGGATTATATATTGGTATGTAAAAATGTTAAGTGATATTTCAGTGAACAATCTGCCATAATCTCAAACAAATGATATAGTCAATTGAAGGCCCTGTTGTGTAGCAGGACTTGGGTTAGGAATTTCTAGGCCATGTTGATTCCGTTTAAAGACATCCCCTTCAGACAGGCATCTAAAAGGGCTTCATTGTACCAGAGCAGCCTGCCCAAAAGATGTGAGTGGTTTCTGATTTCACTGACATTTCCATTAGCCAATGGGACTTTCGGCCACTTTTTGACAGGAAAGAGTAAAAAAAAAAAAAAAAAACCCAGCACTGCCGAAATCTCTCGATAACACATAATACTGTGGCACATGAGGCTGGCATGGATCTGTTCACCGAATATCACTCAGTATGGAAACATTCAAGGGTAAGAATTTTTATTGGACTTTTAAAGAATAATTGCATGAAAGTTTACTGACCGCTTTGATGATACACGTCAGGTGAAAAGGCATGGAGATAAAGAGGGTGGGGAAGAGAGAGAGAAATAATCAGTTAGAAAAAAAATTAACTATAGACAAATATGCACTATTAAAATACACTACTAGTATAAGACAATATTATCAAATATGCTTTAATAATCATCTTGGAACCCAAAAACTTTTGGCCTTAAATGTTAATGTTAAATATGCTAAAATGTGTCAACAAGATGTGTCCCTTTTCCACTGTATTTTTCCACTCCTTATAAAATACTTGTTTTGTACTAGACCTTCAAACTTTAAACTATTTTTATAGAGTAATTTGAGGACTGTTGCATAGGCCTTATGGTGACATTGGTTAGCCATTTAGGAATTAAATTGCTTTGACTTTTTGTAATAGGAACAAGTAGGAATTAAGAGCTTTCTTGGTTAGCAGGTATTTTTAATTTCAATGATGCACCATAAAGATGGAGTAAAGTGGACATCATTCCATCATTCTTTAGAATGTAAAGAGGAAACCACAGTGCCAATAATAATAATAATAATAATACTTCATGGTTGTTTCTTTTAATAACATGCTTTTCTTAAATGGTCTATATTATTATTAATATTATAGTTGTTATTGTTCATAATAATAATAATAATAATAATAATAATAGGACTATTATTGTACACAATGACATGAAACTGTGGAAATACCTAACGGAAAATGCAGTTTAAATTAAAAAGAGGATAGAGAGAAATCAGTTCTGAAACTCATGTAGGCTACGTCACAACTCCTGTTGGTTTGTTTAGGTTTTCCGGATAAATTGCGTACTGTACAGCTGTTAGGGTCATCCAGTCAACCTTATAGATGAGTGGTCTTGTGGGCGGAGCTAACGCCCCCCTACCCTGCTCCGACCAGCCCCGCATCGTTTCTAATGCCTACTAGAGGTGGCGCAATGTAATAGCAGGGTGCGCTTTAGGGCGGCGCCGTTATGTCACAGAATCTCCACTAGATGGCGCATCTGGACACGTTACAAAAAATGTATCCTCAAGATAGTTAAACAAAGATGAGCACGTTTTAAAACGTCATTTAATACGTATACAAATTTAATAAAATGTATTATTAAAAAAAAGTCATTTTGGGTTGAAATTGTTAGAAAAAAGTTAAATTTATTACTTTTAATTACTTTAATTATAGATTACTTATTTTTTTATTAACGAACATTATTTTTAGTTCTGCTGTTTTATTTGCTATTTTGTTATTTTCTCTGAACTAAAGAGCGTCCGTATTGCCAGGTAAAATAAAAAAAAGTAGCCTGAATATATAATTTCCAGAATGTGCTGTGACAAAATTCGTCCAGCAGGGGTCGCGTGTGAGTATGTTGCCTATCCTTATAATAAATCATCATATACTACAGGACCGTGGAAAAAAAAACCTTACTTGCAACGCCCAAACTAAAGTCTGTTTAAAAACCCTAGAATTGCATTGCCTTAAGCAAATTCTGTTACATGCAGGTTACTCGGCTATGATTTGCGGTCAAGTGACTGGTCTTCATTTGCAAATTCAAAAGATGAAAATATCCACGGTCAAATCACGAAGCATCCTTTAAACGCACAAGAATCCTTTATTTTCTTTATTTCTTTCTCTCTCTTTTTTGATAGCCAATGTGAATAGCTGTTCTTCAGGTCAACTCCGAGTACAGTGGCCTCAGGCAGCCAAAAGAATCCTCAGCCATCAAAGGAATACATGAGGTTTAACGGTCCTTAGGAAGACACACCAGAAGAAAAAAAGGAAAAAAAAAACAAAACAGAAGAAGCACATTTAAAACTTACATTGACATGACGCTAGGTACGATGTCACTGCAAGCAGCAACAGAATCCGGGTATCCACAAAGCTGAGCATGTCTAGTCCGACATGCAGACTCCTTGTGCCGCGGTGCCTGGTTTTTTTTTCACCTCTTCAAGCAGACATACAGCCGCGGAAACTTAAACTCCAAACTTAGTGGGAACCTGCTGCCGTGATGCTGGAATAACAAAGTCCTATCAGCCCTATTTATACGGCAGGAGGTTCCTATGACTGCGCGTCGGAGAGCCACCGCTGGACCAATCGGGTGTGCGCAACTCTACAGAGCTCCTGAGTTGTGAACGGCCCGGGTGGGTCACGTGACCTCCCCTGGTCCCGTCCCACTCCCCGCCAACTTTGGCAGCTTTCTATCCGTGATGACGAGTGCAACGTTTTAATTAGATCCATTCTTTTGAGGACGTGGACACAGACGGGATCCGAAACCCGTTTGCGTTTTTTTTTTTTTTGTCCCAGGCTTCTTATTGGGGGTCTAGGCGTATTTGAGGCGTAACCTTGCAGGGGTTTGTAGACTAGGGCTGCTGCTGTTGCTGCTGCAAGCCCCGTGTGCTCAGGACAGGTCGGGTTGATGGGTGGCACGTGAGATGCGCGCTTTTACGCCGCGCTTTTGGAGCTCTGAGGCGCGCGCGGACCAGGTGCGGTGCAGCAGGCAGATGCGGTGCAACCCGGAGAAGCTCGTGCGGAATCTTTATGCTCATGTTTGTTAAGGTCGATTGTGTCTGAGTACGTTTGCGCTCTATATGTTAACTGTTTGTGCGTTAAAAAATAATAATAATAATAATAACCCAGTGTTTCCTTCGTCCTCTGTCTCCCCAACTTTCTCAACTTCATAACTTCTCCTCATATCTTCTCAATTGTAATTTCTGGGGAAAACCCCCCAGTTCACATTTTTCATAACTTCCACTTCCTAATACACTTGTGCCAGGTTAAAGAGTTGATTTGTCCCTGGCTTAGGTGTGTCCTGAGCTCATTTAAAAAGAAATAATTTCTTCAGGAGGTCACCAAGCATTGCACTGGGGATTTTGCTTAGCCTACAGGTTAAGGTCATGGAGCTAAAGAAGTTTGCTTTAAAGACTAAAGGCAGGTGAGGGAGATCCAGTTTCAGCTCTGAGTCTCAGCACACAGCTCCAAGCAGGCCACAGGACCAGACATGTCCGTAGTCAAGCTTCACCACTCACTCTTTACAAAGCAGAGCTGCAGGAACTCACAAGCATCTGCTCAACTTTTAACTGAATCTATACTATCACTGAATAATAATTTTTATAATTATTTCAATTGAAAATAGAAGGTTCAGCATGTTTTACAAAGTATTCGAAAAATCAGCTTTTGGTTTTTTTCCTAATCACAGAATGCCATAGACAAACTGCATTTACAGACGCTACATTCTTTCTACAGATGGTTAGAACGACACATGCATTAGATTTCAGTACATCATGCCACATTGCTAATAATGTAAAATGCAAAAAAAAACTTTTAAACTACTTTTCCCATTTTCAGGTGGGATGAGGTTTTACAAGCGAGTGTTATAATCACTGCTTACACTACATAACATTCATGGTGCCCTGGCTTGTTTCAGGAGACATATGTTTTATGGAGACATCTTTTTTTAGGGCCTACAATGTGCAGAGAAAAAGCATCCCCCTGCAGTGACTATGCAGCCATGTTTACCATTAATCTGCTTTAATGAACTACTGAGTACTGTAACAGCCCTCCAACTGTTTCATTGGTTAATTGTATGGGAAGGTTCATGGACTAGGCATTTTTAACTTTCTTACTAACCCAGCATGTGCAGGAAAAAACACACACACACACACACACACGAAATTAGATGATGTACGCAGGAAATTAGATCATGCCTATATATTTTCATATGTTTTATTTTAACTTTTTTTATTTCTCACAATGTTAATACTTTAAATTAGATAACAGTAAAGTATTAAAACAATATCTCCTTCAGCACTTCTGTTATACACTATAAACATGTATTGTCGTCTATAGGTATACAGATTTCTAGGCTGATTTAAGTAAACCTGGTGAGAAACAAGCTTTATCAACATGGCGTCTCCTACCATTCTTTTTTCAAAGGACTTTTAGGAGCTGTGCCAGTAAAATATTAGTCACTGCTGGAATATCCAGACAACTGTGCTGAAGTCGAAGCGAGGAAAGCATTGAATGGGAGGAGCATGTAAGAGGAAATGTGTTTCAAAGATGGCCAAGGAGCTGAGCTGTGCAGCATGTTTTATGAAAATCTGCACACAGGAGGAGCTGCATTGGAGTCAGACATGAACCACCTTCGCTTTAGTAACAGTTACTTTACCTCCATGAAAAGGTGAATGTAAAGCTCTGTAATGCACTAAATGACATTATGAAAAGTTTAGTGCATGTCTTTGTCCAATGAACATTATGAGCCTTCAGGAGGTGCATGTCCAAAGTATAATTAAAATACAGAGAAAAACACAACGCAAAACATCATTTAAAAAACTGATTCCAAAACAAAGATGCTGCAAAACACTAATTTAAGGGATGAATGCCTTGAAAATGGAATGTTTGAATGCTGATGTTTGACATTTTGTTGAGTTAGATTATTTTTTAACATTTCAAAGTTAGTTGGTTATAACTGGTATGAGTGACATGGATTGATATGTCCTCCTAACAGTGTGACTCATGTCATGTCTCAGGGATGCTTCTGGAATACTGTGGTGAGAGAATACACTGGTGCTGGTACAGTATATGCAATGTGCATGTACTTACAGTGTGGTTCAGGCTGATCTTAGTGATTATGCTAGCCATTTAAATACATCTAATAGATAAATTTTTACATAACCACTGAACGCTCTAGTCTAATTATTTTAAAGGTGATTATTTATTTATTTAATAACCTTATCCCTGGCAATGTTCATGTGGTAATTTTGCTATATGCTCCAATAAGTAGGAAGTGTAAATGTGTCAGATGTACTTTCTTAAGGAAATATTTATTTTACATCCAATGGAATGAGTCTTTGTAACAGTCAAAATAAACTTGAAAAAAACTCCAATGTGGTAAGGGCCCTTCTGTTTTGGCTTTAAGGTCAGTACACCAAATAATATCTCCATCTAATCAGGTAGAGGAAGAAGCTGAATTTGTCCATAATATGATATGCATTTTCATTTCGTATCAATAATGAAAATGCTACAAATTGACATATGGTATTGACTCAATATTTGCTTTGTTATTTCTAATATTCAACTGAATTGGCCAGATATATATGCGCCACTCTGACTTACAGTACCAATATAGCCAAGAACCTGTTAAGCCTCTATTTGTCGCATATACATCACTGAACAGTAAAATTCTTTCTTTGCATATCCCAGAGGGTAACTGAGGTCAGAGCTAGGGTTCAGCCGTAATACAGCGCCCCTGGAGCAGATCGGGTTAGGGCCTTGTTTAAGGGCCCAACAATGGCAACCTGGTGAAGCTGGGGCTTGACCTGCCAACCTTCTGATTAGTAACTCAGTGCCCTAGCCCTTTGAGTTACCACTGTCACTGTATTAAGCAAATGAATATTAAAAGCAAATATGAAAACTTGGGGAAAAGGAACACAATTTTAAGGTTACAGAAAAAAGAGATACTAGCGACGATTTCTCTGCAAAGAAACCTTTTTTTCGTGTCATAGCTTTATAGTTCTCTGTGGTATTCAGAGTGTTTTTTCAGTGCTGCATGTTGCTGGGTTCCAGATGTCCTCAACTGTTTACTAGGTGGGTTACAACCTCATGCTGTACCTGGGTGGGTAAATGTTTTAAATTTTTTTGGGACATGCATTTAATGTAGGTGTTTGTGTACATTACACCTGCCAACCAAATCCAACAAAACCCTTGCTGGAATCTCATACAGGTGTTACATTCACAACAAGTGTCTCATGTGTTCACATACACATGGTACAACTAGAAGACAAATACACTCTGCTGTAAAAAAGGGTTTCCTCAATGGGTTTTCCTAGGAGATTTACATTATTGTGTTAGACGAGGCTATTAGTACAATCACACAAGAAAAAAAGCAGTTTTGTATGGACAGACCACCTGAAAATTTGTGCTAATAAAATTCTTTATATTGCCCTAATATCTGTAAATTATCAGTATTTTTAATTCTTTTTAGAACCTACATAGCTTACTCCAAGAGTGATGTAATGTAGTTGTGTCATTTATTCATTAGTGTGTAAATACTTACACCAGTAATTATTTTATCTTGGTCAGGGTACGAGTGTAAAGATGTCTTCCACTTTGTTACATGGCACCATAATACATACATTCACACATTTATTTACACCTAGGAGCAATTTAATGTAACCAGTTCACAAACTGGCAAGTTTTTGGAAGGTTTGGAAACCTGACATGAACACCCAGGAAAACATAAAAAACTTGGTTATCTTTGGAGCTGCGAGGTAGCAATACTATCACCCCAATACTGTTAGTGACAAAAACATGACATATCCAAAATTTGGTATAAAGGCATGCATGTATGTATCTGCAATATTTCTTAATTTATTTCTCGATTCAAAACGCTAAAACCTAAAAAAGTAACCCGAGTTTGGCATATTGGTTTAATACTAAGCTCAGTTTACTGTCTTCGTGGAGTTTTGTATGCTTACGGGAAGCCTGGAACCTACAGTATATCCGGGGACTCGGGGCATAAGGGAAGGCCACGCATTCCTGTCTATTGCCAATCCATTGCAGGGCACAAGCACACAAACACTCATACATTATCGGGAAGTTGGAATCACCAAGCCTACATGTCTTTGGACTGAGAGCAAAGCACGAGGAGAGGAAGGAATCAAACCTTGGACCCTGGAGGTGTGAGGCCACAGCGCTAACCACTATGCCATTGTGATTCTACAGTAATTAGCACAACTCTTCAGCCAGATAAGCTCGAACTAAAAGTTGGAATCACCAGTTTTGTGCACAGGGAGAACTATAACGCATGGCATATGTTGTCTTAATACTTTTGGCTACCACTGTATATAAACAATGTTAAAAACCACAAACTTTTACCACCATTTTTAAAATTATTATATTATGCGCTAAATAATCTGTTTTAAGATGAATAACTGACTAATAACCATTAAAGGGTTAAAAAGGGTATAAAAAACTTTATAATATAATGACTTTTTGTGGTGCTGCTCACATGGTATAATCTCAAACTGTTGATGTGTCACGTTAATGAATACAGTGAGGCTACAATGTGATTGCCTTGAAACAGGGTTGAGTTAAAACAGTAGGCAGGATGCAGGGAAAGCGTGCAGGCTGTTCGCTGCCGTGGCATTCGGGGTATATTGTCTGCAGCAGTACAAAAAGGGTCATTACATAGGAGGAGCTCCTCATAACATACTCATTTCACTGACTGAGGTGAGGACACACACACGTGTAACACACACAGTGAAAGGTAGAGCGAGAAAGAGAGAGAGAGACTAAGAGAGAGAGAGAGAGAGAGACTGAGAGCAGACTGAGGTTTCTAAATTACAGGCTATTCTCTGGCCGAGTATCCTTTTTTTCCTAACTCTGGACTCTGTGGTAATGAACTTTCCATATGACAGACAGAAAGAGAAGAGAGAACCAAATCGAACTTGAACATTTCTGCCCATGAATATACTTGATTTGTGTTTTAAAAGAAATTGATTAGTCCTATTTGTTTACTACTCTTCTGCATTTAATAATGTAAAACTGAGTAGCCTCATTATTTTTATTGCTTTTAGACATTTTCTGAAAAGAATTTGCCACTTGAAGCTACAGGTCTGAGCACATATCAGTGTGTAATGACCAGTGGCATTCCCTTCAAAGTCACGGAATGATTTACAGTTACAGTACAGTAACAACCTTAGCAGCAACCTCATTTTCCCTCTCGTCTGTTCCAACCACTCGACCTTCAGAGGAGCATCTCCAGTATACAGTACTAATCACTGGCCTGATCATCTGCATCTTTATCTCACTGATTCATTTCACTGTCTTAACAAACGAAAAGATTAATCTGAAACTGTTCAGGTACTGGGACTGGACTGAACATGAAAGTCAAAAACTTGAGCTAAAAAGTCCTTCAGAAAGCTTCCAAAACTATTCCTCAAGACGACATTAAAAATACAAGAAAGTCTGGGTCTTTGAGAGTAAAATGTGAAGAAATGAGTGGTGGCCCAAGACTTTTGCACAACATTATATGTTTAAATAAACATATCTTAGATGTTAAGAGACTTTCAGCAACTAGTAACAGCAGCAATTTAATGAGACCTCGTTTTCTTTATGCACTCGAAATGATTCAGCTCTCAGTCTGGTGTGTGTGTGACTTGCACATCTGCCGGCCATTTCATTTCCACTGTTCTAGAGTCATGCAAAATGTGTAGGTGGGGCTTCCAGAGCTTTTACCCTGAGGATGGAGGAGGGGAGCAGCCTCCATAAAAATCACTTAACAAACATGGGTGAATTTGGAAACTTAGATCAGGACGTCTATCTTACTTCCTGGTATGATAAAAGCTAAATACTTTTCCTTTTCTTTGCATTAGGATCTTTCTGTAATATTTTACCTGTAACAGAGGATACATTTGTGCTGCAAGAGCAGAGAATCTCTGAGCAGGGAGGGACCACATACTGCCTAACACATAGTTAGCTTTTTTTTCAGCATCCACATGACTCACGGCTTGGTCAGCAAACGCATAATAAAAGGCATAAAAATATCTCTACACAATGTCACTAGAATACACAGTGCGACAAATTAGTGGATACCTCTGGACGTGGTTTTAGAGCAAAGACCTAACATATAATACATTTTCATGGCTACTGGGTTGCTTGGCAAAAAGCAACAGTTCTGACCAGAGAGTATGAAACTTTAACTTAGTTTTAGAAAATGTCAACATTTTGACATGGATTACTGTAGATTTAGAAAAGCCTCCCTGTGCAGACAGAAAATCTTGTATCTAAGGCAAATTAATAAATTATGTAATGTCACTTTTAATATAGATAGCTTCATTAGGAATAAATTTTATCTCACATTTTTATACATTGGCTAATGTTCTCTGTGGATGCAGATACTTCATAGATTAGACACTAAACATTCACTGTATATCATATGAATTTTTTATGGAAATAAATTGCTAAAAAAAAAAATCTACTGTACAAATTTGGATCAATGTTTCTTTTATTTCCATTGGGCAGATCCTGCTTTTTTAGGTATAAAATAGCTATTCTGCTATTTAAGCTGAAGTAACCCCTTAAACTTCACAGATTGCCCTGCCATTGCTAGCATTAGATGGCTAGCCTGGGAAAAGCTACGCTAACAAGATTAAATAAGGGATTGTCAGACTAAGATTACAACTAACAAAGCTAGTCATGGCTAGTGGTTCTGGAGCAGTCACATTATATATATACTGTATATATATAATGCTGGTTAAAGAAGTATATGATAAATTTTTATCATATATTTTTAAATGCTGAATTGACATTCTTGCCTATTTTTTTTCATCATGTTATTATTATTTTCAGGAAACCAGGAAAACCAGGGAAAGTTGGTTACTGAGGATGAATTATGTTCCCATGTTCCCCCCAGTCCTCCACCACTGCTCGACTGGTCCCACCATCCCTTAGAAATCGAGGAAGACATGCACCTAAACTGTTTTCTGTTGGCACCTGGATGGTGGAAAGGACCTCCTCTAGATGTCTGTACAGCTGAGTCACTAGAAATCTTTAAGCCATGACTAAAGACCTATCTGTGTTTTTTTTTTTTTGTGTTTTTTTAATATCCCCCCACCAAAAAAATAAAAAATAAAAAATTAAGTACAGCAGTTTTGTAAATCGCTCTGAATAAGAGCATATCCCAATGACTTCATGTAAATGTAAACATAATATGAACCAAGAACATATCCTGTCAGAATACACCCTGGATAGGATGGCAGTTCATCACAAAGCATCATCTGCACACATTCACAGCAGTGAGCAATTTAGCATAGACAAAGCAGTCCACCTTTTTCGCAGAACCAATCCACCTACCCGTTTGGGTTATTCTCCAATGGGAGATAAAGGCCAGAGGAACACAGGGAAACCATGTGAAATGCTCCACGCACATTAAGCTGAGTTTAGGAGCTGAGAAGTGTTGACTAAAGAAATGCAATGGAAAGTTATATTCATAGCTTAGGTCTTCTTGGAGATTTCGTTTTCTCCAAGTATAAGATGTAAGTTATGCACTGTTGTTTACACGACTATGTTCATAAAAACAAATTCTTTTGAAAAAAAAAATGTTTAAAGCCCAAGATTAACAAGAAGCATAAATTTCTCACAAACGAGGACTTGTGATAAACTTTCTAGTGAATACAGTCATAAAACCTATAGACAGTTACAAAAGACTTCAAGCACAGTATGATGATAAGACACATTTGAATGGCACAAACTTTTAAAAGAAGTTTGTATGCCGTATGTGAATAAAGATTTAAGCTGAGGTAGCTCGGAGCCCATAATGCAGTCCGTCCCATGAAGATTCTCCATACAGACCTGACCTTGCTCAAACTCATGTCCACAAGTTTCGGCTATTAAGAAAGTTCCTGGGAGGCCAGCGTTTTAGAAGCAGACATTCATGGCCCCTGTGTGCTAAGAAAACGTTCTACCTTAATGGTATCAAAGCACTAGTAAAACACTGGGATGAGTGCATTAGTGGAGAAGGGGGTTATGAGTTTTTACTCTCATTACTGTGATCTGTTATTCTGCACAATCAAAAGTCCTATTTTGACTTGAATTGTCCTTGTATTATAAAACAACATGATATGTTTTTGCAAAATGATAAAAAAAAAAGTTTATTATGTGTACATTTTAATATCCCAAACCTTTCCTGCAGTGTTTACTCTCTTTAATCATCATTAAACTTAGTCATCCCAACTCCCGCCGCCACACAAAATGCCCTGTAATATTAAAACCAAATTGAGATTTAATTATTGTTGTGATAAAATCTTCACAGCCTGAGGCCTAATCAGAGGTGGGCCATTAAATGGTTAAAGGCTCTCTGGATGTAGAAATCTTTTCCATAGAGCAGCACATGAGGAATAGTTTAAATGAGTCCAGCTGTCTGGGACCTCTCTCTCTCTTTTGCTCTCTCTCTTGCTCTCTCTCTCTCACTCTGTCTGTTTCTTGTCTCTCTTCCTTTTTCTACCTCCCACCCCCTCTTTTATTTTCTCTCACTCTTTCTCTGGCAAAGGGCAGATTTAGTGCAGTATATCATTAAACATCTGGAAAACCCACTTTAAGCTTCACTTTAAACTTTATCTGGAGCTTGTTTTGTAATGCTGTGTAGTATGTTTTAAGCTACGAAATAAAGATCACCAAGTAAAGTTAAATTTATTCTGAAATGGAGATAAAAGTGAACAACCCTAGGAACAGTGTGTTTTTTTTTTTGCCAGCAACAGAAGGCAAATATAAAGCCTTTGGTAAAATTACATGGCTTGGATAAAGTCGTCTCCAGCAGTGTGGGAAGTACGAAACTTTATCAGGGCAAAAGCGCGATGACTCACATCCCTTAGCTTATTGGTCTTTTAGAAACAATGCCCCTCCTTCTCGATGAATAAAAGGAAAAAGGACAGAAATGTTACTCATGAATATTAATCTTAGTGATGTAAATATGAGACATGTCCCTCCCACATCACATGTCCTCTCCTGTGCTTTTGCATTATGTGAGGTATGTGAAGAAAGTGGGTTTAGAGCGTTGACTGGTCAGATTTATTTTCCAAAATGGAAAGTGTCTATGTGTCTCTTTTTCACCTTAGCCATAGAAAGTGTATATTTTCCGTACACTTTTAAGATGTTAGACAAGCATTTTTAGTCATTATTTCAAACTTACATGAATCATTCCAGGCTTATTATTTTAAGGGTTTGCCCAGACATGAAGAAGAAAATGTGTTCAGTTGTTACTCACCCCAACCCCCACACAACCCCTAGAGGTCTTAGACCTGACCTTTGAGGTAAACAGCTATAGCGACTGTGCAGCCAGATAGGAGAAAATACACTCCTGCTGGATTTTGCATCAAAACATCAAATAAATATAAGGAAACATGAATTGTGAATGTAATATATGGTGGAAAAAGAGTTTTTACTACATTTGTTGAAAAGCCATTTATATGTTATTTGTGACATGTTGTTTTTAAAATCCATTTTGGGATAAAATATGTAGAAAAAAAGCAAACCATGGTTTTGTTCATCTTTTAAGGGGTCCATCCTTCCATCTAGGAACCTCTGTAGTCCAACTAAGGACTGTGGAGACCATTTGTGACAGTTGCATTTATTCCATATTTTGTTACCAGGTAGGACCTCTGGTCAACATTCACACCCACATTTACACACCACAGGTAATTCGGAAATGCCAATTAGTCTGATCTGCATGACTTTGGACTGTGGGTGGAAACCGGAGTATGCGGAGGAAACCCACCAAGCACAGGGAGAATATTCAAACTCTATGTACACAGACCAAATTGGTGGGAATCGAACTCGGACCATGGGGGTGCAAGGTGACAGTGCTTACCTTTTAAGGGGTCACCTTAAAAAATACAACATTCTTTTGAACAATCACCTTCATCCTATGTTGAAACACTTCTATCCTGATGGGAGTGGTCTCTTCCAACACCTGCTTCATCCACAAGGTAGAGAGGTGAATGGTTTGATGAAAATAAAAGAGATGCAAATAATGTGCAATGGTCTTCACCTTCACCAGATCCAGCTGAAGACAGTGGGAGAATCTTCAGTGATGTATTAGACAGTACTTCCCACCACTACTTCTGTTAAAATACCAACCAATGTTCTTTAGAGACTTGCAGAAGCTGAGGTTTTGGTGGTTTAACACCCTACGAAGACACGTTGTTCATTTTGTAATGTACCTGTATATTTTAAATATATAATTTTTCATACAATATAAACTAAAAAATAATAAGGGCAATATACAAAAAAAAAAAATTAGCAGTATATTGAAACAAAACTAAATATATAAGTGCTTCACCCTTAGTGAAAATGCTTATTAGTCGTTTTTTTTTTTTAGTTATAGAATTTGAGCATCCTAAATGGGTTCCACAAAGAACTTTGTTTAATAAGTACTTACAGTTTGTTGGAGAGTACAACATAGGGTCCCTACCAGAGAGGGACCACACTTATCTTATCCTAGGTCAAATCTTGAGATGTTATGAATTCTTTAGTTGTCTGGGTGAACCCGAAAAATTTTCTGTATGTAATACTCTATAACAAAGTGTTTCTATTTTAGTTGGGGTTCTAGGCTTGGAGCTTTTTAAGCATCTAAGAACTGTACAATGAAGTGTTTAAAAAAACATTCAAAATATGTTTTACATGTTAAACGTTTTAATCCTCTAAGTGTATTAGATTGAATATTGCAGAAATGCATTTTTTTTTTAAACAATTCAGAATCAGTCTCAGTTATATCTGTAACAGTAAAACCTTTATGTTAAAAATATTTGGCCGGATTTGCAGTAATTATTAAAAAGTGAACTAGAAATAGAAAAAAAGTTTATAAGAGTGGTGAAATTTCCTCTTTTTGTTTTTATTGATACTGTATTTGGATATTTCTTTTCTTGCTGTAACGGAATGTGATGTGTTTCAAATTTATTCAAGTTCACAGGACCACATCCTTCTCAGAATCACTGATGGAGAAAAAAGACATGGAAACTGCCACCTGTTTGTAATGAGACCCCCATCTGCCTACCAATTGCATTTTTAACTGGCTGCTTTTAAACTTCACACAACCTGTGTAAAAGCCCTTAGGCTCCATACACCACTGTCTCTTAGTGGCACAGCTGAAAAGGGACAGGATTTTATTATGCGAGCTAGTTTAGCACCTTGCATGTAGGCCTCCATACTGTATATGATATGATGTGTGCATCAGCATGTAACCTGCCACAATATATTGCAATTTAGCTGAGCGTTACTTATAGTAAGCATATAAGATACCTCATTTTTAGTGAGCACAAAGCTTGTGTAACCTAAAGAATCAAGCTGGTAACTGAGTCAGGAAAAAGATGAGAAACTTCCTGCTGGTCCTCTGGGCTTCTTCTTGCACCTCCAGGGTCAAAGATGTGGTTCCAACCTCGGGTCTGTTTATGTGGAGTGGCCATGCTCCCCCTGTGCTTGGTGAGATTGGCACCCTATTCAGGGTGTATCCTGCCTAGAGTCTCATGGTATGCCGCAACCCTGTGCAGGACGAGCAATGTAAGGAATGATTGAAGTCATAACTCATTTTCACTTTTTTAACAACCGTTAAATCTGTTTTTAGCAACAGATTAATTATCTTATCAGCAGCAGGTGTGAGCTCTCAGCCTTTCCCTTGTTACTTTTTACCAACTTTGTGCTTTTCTCTTCTCTGACTATTTCCTCCTGTCTGTTCTACAGGCTGCCTCAAACTTTTATTTTAGGATTGCTGTCCAAATGTAATAAGGTACAGATAACTTGGCAGTAATCCATCCTCTGTATAAAGTTTAAAAAGTTTAATTATTGAAAAATCCAAGCAGATTTTGATAATATAGTGTATTTCTAACATGCTCATACTGCACATAATGGCTTGCTCTCGTATGATGTGGCATGCATTTTTGCAGTATTTTCCAGAGACAGAAAGATGGGGCGTGCACTGTCTGAAATAAAAGCATGGAAAGCAGGATAAACACTGGAGCCGGTAGTTGTGCCTAGTTAATGACTGCTTCAGTTCTTTATAGAAAACAAATAGTGAAGTAAGTACTGCTTTCCAAAAAATAAAAGGTGACAAGGTCTCCTGCTTGCAGTAGTTACAGTACAGACATACACTAGAAGTGCCTGTGAAAATTGCATTAATATTCATTGTGTGTCATTTGTACAAGGCAGAATTAGTGCAAACACGAAATAATGTACTACAATACAAAAATGTAATAAGTTAATTTAATAAGTTGTTATTTTTTTTGTCGAAGAGAAAGAGAGAAAGAGAGAGGCTGGTAACATATGAGTATATCTGCTAAAATATGAGTGATAAGAACAAATTGGTTCCATGGATGTTCCATAACATTACACTTAAGTATAAATGATTTTGTTGCCAATATCACCTTTACAGAGCTATCTCATGAACAGTTGTCGACCTTCTGTGCATGCAATCTCTACAAAAAGACGAATGTTTCCTTCATTCACAATAATTAACATGGTTAATATTTTATTACTGAGTAAAAATCCCATGACAAATCAAACAAATCATTTAAAAATCATGTTAAATTAGATAAGAACAACAAATAGAAGCTAATCAGATTTCCTCTGGTTCCTCCTAAAATGGGTCCTGAGATTATTCTGGATGGAATAACTGAGCTGAAGGAACTGATGAATTATCATGTAAACCTTAAGTATTATACATGCATATTTATATTTAATAGCAGAGGGAAAAAAAAGGAAAAGAAAACTAGATGAGGCTAGCTATACAAGCTATTCAACGTTCAGATCAGTAGGAAAGACTCCGCATTCCATGCTGTTGTGGCTCAGCTATTTTAGTTTAACTGAAAAACATGTCAGGAAGCATGGTGGCATAGTGGTTAGCACAGTGGCCTCACACATCCAGGGTCGAGGGTTCGAGTCTCGCCTCGGGTCTGTGAGTATATACTTTGCATGCTCCTGTGCTTGGTAAGTTTCCTCTGGGTACTCTGGTTTCTTCCTAGAATACAAAGACAGATTAGGCTAAATTGCATTTTCAAATTGCCTGTAGTCTGAGAGTATATGCCCTGCGATAGATTGGCACCCTGTCCAGGGTGTATTCCATCCCAGTGCCCCAGCTCGACAGGGTTTGGGTTCAAGCCTCCAGTGGTTTTGTAGAGGATAAGCAGTATAGAGAGTGTCTTTCTACACAAGGCATTTCTTTTCTACATAATATGTCGATTTGTTTTCTTATAATAAAAGCAGCCACCATAAAGTTGTTGTCCTTTTAATAAACTATTTAAATTTCAGGCTTGGGTAAAGGTCAGATATTTGTGAGGTTTTAAGGGTCAGTAAGAAGCTTCCAAAGGCACCTGGAAGATATTAGACGCATGGATACAAAGTACATATGGGTCTTAAAACCTCATCAGGCCCATCTACGGATGCTTTTGTAACTATATCAGTTTTGTTTATCCTAAAACATAATCTGCTTGATGATTTACAGGAGTGATTTGGAATAAATGAAGGTTGTTGAGAATTTGTATTTGGAAAGCTCTAACTGTTGAAGTTTTTCCCAGTTGCTTCCCATCATATAGACTTCACTTATACGCTTCATTTTTAAATGAAGTTTTCTCAGATTTTTCCTACCATTTGGTTAAATGTGCAGGTCTGGAAGATGATGCCAGAAATTCCAGTAGAGAACTTCAGTCGACTGTAATTTTTCCACCTTTCTTTGTCTAGTCCCTCCCCTTCTCTCCTCCGCGAGCTCACACAGTGGAAAATCATGGTCATTGCTAAGTCGAGGCTCGGCCCCCTGTTCTTAAACATCTCTCAACTAAACAGTTCTCAAAACTCTGTTCTTTGCTAACTCACTCGCAGAATGCATTTCATTCTGGTCATGTCACTGTTGTAACACTCAGTACAAGTCTACAAGTAGATGAGCTGACCAAGCCAGAGCAGCTATGCATCATCACCCTGTATGTCTGCAAACAGAAAGCTGCCACATCACAGGCATTGGCTCCAAAAAGATTGAAATGGGAGGTGATGGGGTTGTGTTGTCAATTTCATCTGTAGAACCAGCTCTCAGGGTCTGTCGTTATAACAAAAAGCAAAGGGGTGGAAACAAATTGGGGGTGAGGAGTTGAGGAGGCTGCGCTCACCACATAGCTGCAGCATGAGTACATGCTTACTGGCTCCTATCCAACTGCACACCACAGCATCTGGTTGAAATATTTAGTCTTTTCCTTCGTCTCTCTCACTAACTCTGTTTTTCTCTCTCATATTTGCTCAGCTTGTCTCCTTTTTAAACAAAGACAAACAAACCCCCAACAAGAAGCGTTTTATATATATATATTTTTTGCAATATTTGCATAATTTTTTATATATGTCTTGCACATGTATGTACCAGTCACGGTTACTGGTCATGTGATGACGTCATCATGCAATGACAAGGTGGTGCTTCTCTAATCAACACAGAAAATGGGAACAAAAAATTACATCTGTTCATCTCTTTGCATCTATCTTATGATACCCGTATATCAGTGTTGGATCCCCCACCCTCCCTTTTTTTTTAACTGTTGGGAAATGCATACTTTGCGGTTGTACATAAATGAAATCAGATTTTCCACCTCTTTCACTGGTTCCTTACTTTTTTGAAGTTTTATAATGACATTTTTCAAACGGATTTATGTCCTCACTAACAATTAATTAAATTCAATAACCATACGTCGTCAACTAAATGAGTTCACGCACACAAAGTATAAGCCATTCTCAGACTTGTCAGAGGTTTGGATGCAAGCTTGCCTGCCTCAAGCTTCTCTCATTCCAATCTAAGGAGAAAAAAAGTAAACTAGACAAACTCTTGGGTGTGTCCACAAAGCCTTAGCTCTCTTTTTCTCTAGGTTATACAAAGGAGGAGGAGCCGACATCAAGATGATTATTTCCCTTCCATTCCTTCCTAAATCAGACTTCTTCCACGTGTGCATTTCAGCATGCTTCAAATGTTAACCCTTTCAATGTCTTTCTACAGGGTGTACTTAAAGTCCGTGCTGGGTGATAGTGTGCTGATCAAATGGCCAGCCATAATGCTAACAATACACATGCCAGACATCATGGCACTCTTTTATTTATTCTTTATTTAACCTGTGTCTCATCCTACCTTTTGTGACCAGTGTGTATCAGGACACCCACTGTGCTCGTCTGCAGTCAGGGGGACTGGAAGTCTTCATAATACAGCTGCAAATATAGTAGCAAAACTGTAATTAAAGATGAAAGAATGTTATTTTGAGCCAGGTAGATAATACACAACATTAATTTTCAACGTAGAAATACAATT